>NC_085998.1:10258770-10599395 GCF_030014385.1 Trichomycterus rosablanca | reverse complement strand
AAATAGATGGACTAGAGTCAGTAATTGTAGAACTACAAAGTGCTTCTATATGGTAAGTGGAGCTGATAAAATGGACAGTTGTGTAGAAACAAGGAGGTAGTTTAAATATTATGGCTGATTAGTGTATAATGTGTTATATATTATAGATCTAAGACATGTATGTAGCCATAGCTGTGGCTGAAACAGTTGAACTCAATCATTAGGAGTGGTGTCCACATATTTCTGATTATATTCTAAATGTCTGTCCATTATTCAATCACCGAAATAGAACAGTTGTGTAAAGCAGGTACAATAAATCTAATTAATGACCGGGCTCTGACTTTTATACATGTAGGAGGCCTGTGCTCGAGGGTTATAATAAAGTATTTAGCCGTAATGTTCCAGAGATGGCTGACGCTTGTGAGAACCACATTCATCTTCTCAAAATCTGCTGGTGATGAAGATATTAAGTGGACACAAATTGATGGCGGGAAGGTCGCCCCCTGAGGGGAAGAGAGAGACAGTGTTTAAGGGAAAGAAAGAGATGGGGGTTATTTGTCAGGTCTGAAACAGGGAATTGAGGGATCTTCCTGGCTCACCGCTGGGTGAATATCGCTGGCTCTTCATCCTAACCCTCCCTGAAGTGCGAGAAGGGCTGGACTCCAGCGCCAACCATCTGCTCATCTAGCACCATGCCAATACAGAGCCAACACAGCCTAACACACCTCATCATATCAGCATGCGTGTGTGTGTTGGGGGGTGTAAGTGGGTAAGGTTGACTAAGTGTTTCTACATTGCTTTGTGTTTGTTTGCTATAGAAATTGCTGTTTGTTTTGTCTAGGGGCGGCACGGTGGCTCGGTGGGTAGCACTGTCGCCTCACAGCAAGAAGGTCCTGGGTTCAATCCTTAGGTGGGGCAATTCAGAGCCTTTCTGTGCGGAGTTTGCATGTTCTCCCCGTGTCTGTGTGGGTTTCCTCCGGGAGCTCCGGTTTCCTCCCACAGTCTAAACATGCAGTCAGGTATTGGACACACTAAATGGATGTGTATGGGTGTCTGCCTTGCGATGGACTGGCGGCTGTCCAGTGTGTTAGTGTGTGCTTTGCGCCCATTGAAAAGCGGTTAAGAAAGTGAGTGAGTGAGTGTTTTTGTCTCATTCAAGTTGATGGGCATTAAATAGACTTCACCCCCTTCACTTTCTATTAGCCTTCAAACTTTACCACTGAGATGTGCTTCCATTTACTACTGGGGGTTGAGCAATGATGCTGGAAAGGCGATTCTGGCTGGCATTTGGCAGCCTTATGTATCTCAAACGTGGTGGTTAGGGTCTTGTGCAGGTTAGGCAGGTAATTGTACAGTTATTTCAGCCAAGTATATGTAGTATATATGTATGGGGGTGGCACATGGCCTGGTCCTGGGTTTGATTCCTGGGTGGGGAGTTATGGGTCCTTTTGTGTGCATGTTCTCCCCCTGTCTGTGTGGATTTCCTCCAGGAGCTCTGGTTTCCTCCCACATTCCAAAAACATACATCCAGGTCAAGTTGGACCACTAAAAACTGCCCTAAGTGTGTGTGAGTGTATGTGTGTTTGCCCTGAAATGGACTGGTGACCTCTCCAGGGTGTTTCCTACCTTTCACCTGGTGAATCGTACCCATGGTGAGCCTAGACAGGATAAAGTGGTGGTAAAACAGACTATAAATAAATAAATGAATATCTGTATGGGCGTTGCTTTGTACACAGGAATGATGGTGCTGAATCAGGAATGGGCATTCCCCAAACGTGTCACAAAAGCACTCTTACTGGTTGCCCCCTAGTCTATTATTCCTCCTTCAACATATTGTGTGGCTATATAGTTAGCACTATGTACCTTTATGGCTTTTACTAAACCCAGACTGCAATATAGGAATATGCAATATGGGAAGCATGATTGTTTGATACAGATAGCTCATTTTTACTGCCAGTTGTCAAGTCCAGTGGTGGTGTGCTTTATGTTTTGGAGTGAAGGAAAGTGTGTATAAGGGTCAGAGGTTTTGTATATTAAAATCCATATTTGGGTTAAGAATAATTTTAAATAAGACAGTTATTGTATTATTTTATTGTTATTATTATTATTATTATTATTATTATTATTACTATTATTATTACCACTTTTATTATTATTACCACTTTTATTATTATTATTATTATTATTATTATTATTATTAGTAGTAGTAGTAGTAGTAGTATTAGTATTATTATTAGTATTATTATTTATTACCACTATCACTATTATTATTATTATTGTTATTATTTCTATTATTATTATTATTATTATTATTACTATTATTATTACCACTATTATTATTACCACTATAATAATAATAATAATAATAATAATAATAATAATAATAATAATAATAGTAATAATAACAATAATAATAATAATAGTGATAGTGGTAATAAATAATAATACTAATACTACTACTACTACTACTACTACTACTAATAATAATAATAATAATAATTATTATTATTATTATTATTATTATTAATATTATTATTATTATTATTATTACTACTACTACTACTACTACTACTATTATTACTATTATTATTATTACCACTATTATAATAATAATAATAATTATTATTATTATTATTATTACCACTATTATTGTTATTATTTGTATTATTTTTACTACCGTGTGCCATCGGTTCAGGCACCTGGCGATCACCTGTTTTTTGTATTAAAAGCATACAAAAGCAGCGGCTGTGGACTACAGCTACTGGTGTGTGTGTGTGTGTGTGTGTGTGTGTGTGTGTGTGTGTGTGTGTGTGTGTGTGTGTGTGTGTGTGTAAAGAAACAGCCTAAAATTATATTATTTTACACAGTGTGTGCATTATTGTGTGTGTGTGTGTGTGTATGATTGTTTGATACAGATAGCTCATTTTTACTGCCAGTTGTCAAGTCCAGTGGTGGTGTGCTTTATGTTTTGGAGTGAAGGAAAGTGTGTATAAGGGTCAGAGGTTTTGTATATTAAAATCCATATTTGGGTTAAGAATAATTTTAAATAAGACAGTTATTGTATTATTTTATTGTTATTATTATTATTATTATTATTATTATTATTACTATTATTATTACCACTTTTATTATTATTACCACTTTTATTATTATTATTATTATTATTATTATTATTATTATTAGTAGTAGTAGTAGTAGTATTAGTATTATTATTAGTATTATTATTTATTACCACTATCACTATTATTATTATTATTGTTATTATTTCTATTATTATTATTATTATTATTATTACTATTATTATTACCACTATTATTATTACCACTATAATAATAATAATAATAATAATAATAATAATAATAATAATAATAATAGTAATAATAACAATAATAATAATAATAGTGATAGTGGTAATAAATAATAATACTAATACTACTACTACTACTACTACTACTACTAATAATAATAATAATAATAATTATTATTATTATTATTATTATTATTAATATTATTATTATTATTATTACTACTACTACTACTACTACTACTATTATTACTATTATTATTATTACCACTATTATAATAATAATAATAATTATTATTATTATTATTATTACCACTATTATTGTTATTATTTGTATTATTTTTACTACCGTGTGCCATCGGTTCAGGCACCTGGCGATCACCTGTTTTTTGTATTAAAAGCATACAAAAGCAGCGGCTGTGGACTACAGCTACTGGTGTGTGTGTGTGTGTGTGTGTGTGTGTGTGTGTGTGTGTGTGTGTGTGTGTGTGTGTGTAAAGAAACAGCCTAAAATTATATTATTTTACACAGTGTGTGCATTATTGTGTGTGTGTGTGTGTGTGTGTGTGTGTGTGTGTGTGTGTGTGTGTGTGTGGATCTCGGTGTGCATTCGTTATGTATGATACCAAGAAGCAGATGCCATCTACCTTCTGGCTGTCTTTCTATTTTGTCAAACACAAGACAAACAACTCAACAAAAACAACACCAGCAATACCAATAACCAGCAGCAGCAGAGCTGAGCCAGCAGACTATCACGTTCCACCATTTCAGTTTGAACAACAAGAGAAAGAGAAAATATGAGAAAGAGATGAATTAGTTATGGTTTGATGGGGAAAACAAATGTCTCCTTGTACAAGAACACTATTAGTGGGAGGCATCATTCTCACAAAGCCAACTACAAAAGGACAGGGTCTGCAGCTGCATACACAACAGATGTGCTCCAGCAGAATTGCTCTCATCCCTTAGATTAGGAAAACACTCCATGCGAAAATGTGTGAGGATGCGGGCATTCCATGGACCTCTGTTTCCAAATCCATGGACATTAATATGTAATCACTCCCAGCTTTTTGAGGTCCAGTTTGTCAAAAGAGCATTTGTGAGGTTGGACAATATTTTGGCACGCACAGACTTTCCAATTCAGTCCTAAGATTTTTCTTTGGGGTTCAGGTCAGGGCTCAAGTCTGTACATGGGTGCAATCATGCACAAGACAGAAACAGACCTTCACCAAAACTGTTGCCACAAAGATAGAAGCATATTATTTACTTTTATTATAAATTTTATACAGCTCTTGGCAATGGCTATGACTAAACCCCATTAAATCAGTGATTATGAGTGGTGTCCACATACTTTTGATAATATAGTTCTTACATTAAGAGGAGGGGCTATCACATCTGGTAATAATTAATAATTTGCCAGTCCATCATAAAGCACACACACACACACACACACACACACACACTTTCTTTCTTTAGTAGCTCCAGTTGGCCTGACTGCCAGATTTGGACTGTGGGTGTAAACCAAAGCACCTGGAGGAAACCCATGCAGCCACAAATAGAACATGCAAACTTCACACAGAAAGGACCCTGGCCATGCAGCTGGAGAATCAATTCCAGGCCCCTCTTGCTGTGCTACCCACTAAGCCACTGTGCCACAAAGCACTGATGTTGTTAATGTCTGATTTTCTGTTGATTCTAGTGTATAAATATATATATATATATATATATATATATATATATACAGTGTATCACAAAAGTGAGTACACCCCTCACATTTCTGCAGATATTTAAGTATAACTTTTCATGGGACAACACTGACAAAATGACACTTTGACACAATGAAAAGTAGTCTGTGTGCAGCTTATATAACAGTGTAAATTTATTCTTCCCTCAAAATAACTCAATATACAGCCATTAATGTCTAAACCACCGGCAACAAAAGTGAGTACACCCCTTAGTGAAAGTTCCTGAAGTGTCAATATTTTGTGTGGCCACCATTATTTCACAGAAGTGCCTTAACTCTCCTGGGCATGGAGTTTACCAGAGCTTCACAGGTTGCCACTGGAATGCTTTTCCACTCCTCCATGACGACATCACGGAGCTGGCGGATATTCGAGACTTTGCGCTCCTCCACCTTCCGCTTGAGGATGCCCCAAAGATGTTCTATTGGGTTTAGGTCTGGAGACATGCTTGGCCAGTCCATCACCTTTACCCTCAGCCTCTTCAATAAAGCAGTGGTCGTCTTAGAGGTGTGTTTGGGGTCATTATCATGCTGGAACACTGCCCTGCGACCCAGTTTCCGGAGGGAGGGGATCATGCTCTGCTTAGTATTTCACAGTACATAATGGAGTTCATGTGTCCCTCAATGAAATGTAACTCCCCAACACCTGCCGCACTCATGCAGCCCCAGACCATGGCATTCCCACCACCATGCTTGACTGTAGGCATGACACACTTATCTTTGTACTCCTCACCTGATTGCCGCCACACATGCTTGAGACCATCTGAACCAAACAAATTAATCTTGGTCTCATCAGACCATAGGACATGGTTCCAGTAATCCATGTCCTTTGTTGACATGTCTTCAGCAAACTGTTTGCGGGCTTTCTTGTGTAGAGACTTCAGAAGAGGCTTCCTTCTGGGGTGACAGCCATGCAGACCAATTTGATGTAGTGTGCGGCGTATGGTCTGAGCACTGACAGGCTGACCCCTCACCTTTTCAATCTCTGCAGCAATGCTGACAGCACTCCTGCGCCTATCTTTCAAAAACAGCAGTTGGATGTGACGCTGAGCACGTGCACTCAGCTTCTTTGGACGACCAACGCGAGGTCTGTTCTGAGTGGACCCTGCTCTTTTAAAATGCTGGATGATCTTAGCCACTGTGCTGCAGCTCAGTTTCAGGGTGTTGGCAATCTTCTTGTAGCCTTGGCCATCTTCATGTAGTGCAACAATTCGTCTTTTAAGATCCTCAGAGAGTTCTTTGCCATGAGGTGCCATGTTGGAACTTTCAGTGACCAGTATGAGAGAGTGTGAGAGCTGTACTACTAAATTGAACACACCTGCTCCCTACGCACACCTGAGACCTAGTAACACTAACAAATCACATGACATTTTGGAGGGAAAATGACAAGCAGTGCTCAATTTGGACATTTAGGGGTGTAGTCTCTTAGGGGTGTACTCACTTTTGTTGCCGGTGGTTTAGACATTAATGGCTGTATATTGAGTTATTTTGAGGGAAGAATAAATTTACACTGTTATATAAGCTGCACACAGACTACTTTTCATTGTGTCAAAGTGTCATTTTGTCAGTGTTGTCCCATGAAAAGATATACTTAAATATCTGCAGAAATGTGAGGGGTGTACTCACTTTTGTGATACACTGTATATACAGTGCTCAGCATAAATGAGTACACCCCCTTTGAAAAGTAAGATTTTAATCAATATCTCACTGAACACAGGAACAATTTTTTAAATTTTGACAAGACTGAGTTTCATAGAACATTTCTTTAACCCATAACATAAAAGTAAGGTTAATAATATAACTTAGATTACAAAATATTCAATTTTACTCAAACGAGTTGATGCAAAAATGAATACACCCCACATCAAAAAGTACTACATCTAGTATTTTGTATGACCACTATGATTTTTATGGACAGCATTAAGTCTTCTAGGCATGGAATGAACAAGTTGGCGACAAATTGCAACGTCTATCTTTTTCAATTCTTCAAGAACGACCTCTTTTAGAGCCTGGATGCTGGATGGAGAGTGATGCTCAACCTGTGTCTTCAGAATTCCCCGTAGGTGTTCGATTGGGTTCAGATCAGGAGACATACTGAATCACTTACACCCTGTTCTTCTTCAGAAATGCAACAGTGGCCTTAGATATGTGTTTTGGATCATTGTCATGTTGGAAAGGTGCATGACAACCAAGGGCTCAAAGTGATGGTAGCATCTTGTCCTGCAATATAGAGCAGCACATCTGTGAATTCATGATACCATCGATGAAATGCAGCTCCCCAACACCAGCAGCACTCATGCAGCCCCACATAAGGACACTGCCACCACCATGTTTCACTGTAGGCACCATGCATTCTTCTTTGTACTCCTCACCTTTGTGACGCCATAAAGTTTGGAAGCCATCAGTTCCAAAAACATTTATCTTGGTCTCATCCCTCCAGAGTATAGAGTCCCAGTAGTCTTCATCTTTTTCAGCATGGGCCCTGGCAAATTCTAGGCGGGCTTTTTTGTGCATGGGCTTCAGGAGAGGCTTCCTTCGTGGATGGTACCCATGCATGCCATTCTTCTGCAGTGTACGCTGTACTGTGTCACGGGAAAAAGTCACTCCAGTTTGGCTTTTTACCTCTTTAGCTAACTACAGTGAACTTGCATGGCGATTTTCTTCAAATCTTCTCATCAGAAGACGCTCCTGTTTGGGTGTTAACATCCGTGGATGGCCTGGACGTCTCTGTAAGATGGTTGCAGTTCCATCTTTGTTAAATTTTTGTATCACTTTTGCTACAGTATTCTGACTGATCAGTAAAGCTTTGCCGATCTTCTTGTAGCCTTCACCTTTCTTGTGTAAAGAAACAATTTTCTTTCTCAGGTCTTGTGACATTTCTCTTCCATGTGGTGCCACTGCTGACAGCATGAAATGGGATGGGGTTTTCTTTGTTAAGTAATGCCCTTTTAACTATCAACTGTCTGCTGGACACCTGTTTAATGAATAATTAGACTCACATGTGGTTAAATTCGTGTTAATTAGAATTTTGTAGTCTAAACTCCTAAGACTTTCATTGGGGTGTACTCATTTTTGCAACATGGTCTTGAATGAATTTGTTGAGAAAATAACTTTTTTGTGTGTACAAATGAACAAATCTTGTTTGCAATCAATGGCCCACATTTGTAGGAGTATTTTGTAGTATAGTACCCCATAGAAAATGTTGATTCTGTAAAGAAACTAAAGGTTTTCTGACAAATCTGTTGGGGTGTACTCATTTATGCTGAGCACTGTATATATATATATATATATATATATATATATATATATATATATATATATATATTGTTTTCCTGACCAGTAATAATAAAATAAAAAAGAATACCTTTTCTACTTTTTTATTATATCCTAATAAAACAAGTATAGACATTAATTTAAATTAGCAAGCTTACTTAGCTTCCCATGAACATAAATGTTATGATTATAGCATGCTGTTTAAACTGCCAGCTGTTAACTAAAGACTACAGAGGAGAAGTCAGATATCAGACATGTTTCATCTGATGGAGTGGATTTGGTGAAACTGTTACTTTAAGAGTGGGTGAGATGAGATGAGATTTCTTCCTCCTGCAGCAGTTTTCCGTGAGTGTAAATAAATAATACACTCGGATTAAAGTGTTGTAGTGACTCAGTAAAATCCAGCGCCGTTTCCGGGTAGAAATATCCTGGCAGAGATGAGAGGGGACAGTGAAATGTATCAGTGATTGTAAAACTGGTAATCAGAGGAAAGATGACAAAGCAAAAGCTGCAGTGTGTGTGTGTGTGTGTGTTATAAAGTATATACGTGTGTATATACGTTTTATAAGGTGTTACTGTATGTGTTGGGTATGTAAAGTGTACACTTGTGTATATGTATGTTGTGTAAATATGTGTGTTGTATATGTGTGATGTAAAAAGTATGCATGTGTGCGTATGTGTTGTAAAGTGTATACTTGTGTATATGTGTGTTCTGTGTTTGTGTATTTGTGTGTGAATGTGTGCTGCAAGGTGTATGTGCGTTATGAGGTGTATATGTGTGCTGTGTAATGTATGTGTGTTGTGTATTCGTGTGTATATGTGTGCTATAAAGTGTATATGCGTGCTATAAAGTGTATATGTGTGCTATAGTGTACGTATATGTGTGCTATAAAGTGTATATGCGTGCTATAAAGTGTATATGTGTGTTGTGTATTTGTGTGTTTATGTGTGGTGTGTATATGTGTGCTATAAAGTGTATATGTGTGCTGCAAGATGTACTGTATATGTGTGCTATAAAGTGTATATGTGTGTTGTGTATTTGTGTGTTTATGTGTGGTGTGTATATGTGTGCTATAAAGTGTATATGTGTGTTGTGTATTTGTATGTTTATGTGTGGTGTGTATATGTGTGCTATAAAGTGTATATGTGTGCTGCAAGATGTATATGTGTGCTATAAAGTGTATATGTGTGCTGTATAATGTGTGTGTGAATGTGTGTTATAAAGTGTGTATATGTTATAAATTGTAAATGTGTGTTGTGTATTTCTGTGTATATGTGTGTTATAGAGTATATATGTGTGCTGTAAAGTGTATATGTGTGTGAATCTGTGCTGCAAGGTGTATATGTGTGTGTTATGAGGTGTATAAGTGTGCTGTAAAGTTTGTGTGTGTATGTGTGTGTGTGAAAGTGCGCTGCAAGGTGTATACATGTGTATATGTGTGCTGTAAAGTGTGTGTGTGTGTGTGTGTGTCAATGTGTGCTGCAAGGTGTATATGTGTGTATCTGTGTGTTGTAAAGTTTCTACTTGTGAGGGTGAGTGCTGCAGTAGGCAGTGTGATTCAGCATCTCTCCTCCTGACAGTGCTGGCACCCCCCTCGTCCCTCGCCCCTTCCTCTTGGCGTTTTATCTCTCTATCTCTGATTGATTCAGGCCGTCAATGCTATCGGGTCCCGGCTGCAGATGCGTCCTGATTCCGATTGGCCACTACAGGGAGGAGACGATTGGATCACTCGGCTGAAAACACACCACAAGGGCAGTTAGGAGGAAAATGAGGAAGGAAATGCATGGTGCAGGATGGGCAAGCAGAGAGAAATAAGATAGCTTTGATTTTGCCATTCACTGCTTCACTAGAAAACGATTTCAGTCTCACAGAGCGA
This sequence comes from Trichomycterus rosablanca, assembly GCF_030014385.1. NCBI lineage: Eukaryota > Metazoa > Chordata > Actinopteri > Siluriformes > Trichomycteridae > Trichomycterus > Trichomycterus rosablanca. The sequence goes on along the minus strand of NC_085998.1, from coordinate 10,589,224 downwards.
AAGGTGCAGCTGTGGATGAAACAGCAGGCCAGGGTTCAACGAAGCCTACTAAACGGAGATGAATCCAGGCATAAAAATCAAACCCAGATAAAGACCCACACCATCACAGCATTTATAAAGAATTTATAACTACATAACAATACTACTACTAGTACTACTACTCTTACTACTACTACTACTAATAATAATAATAATAATAATAACAATAATAATGATAGTAATAATAATAACAACAACAATAATAATAGTAATAATAATAACAATAATAATAGTAATAACAATAATAATAGTAATAATAATAGTAATAATAATAATACAATAATAATAATAGTAGTAATAATAATAACAATAACAATATAATAATAATAAAATAACAACAATAATAATAGTAATAATAATAATAACAATAATAATAATAATAGTAATAATAATAATAACAATAACAATAATAATAATAATAATAATAATAATAGTCATAATAATAACAATAATAATAATAATAATAATAGTAATAATAATAATAACAACAACAACAATAATAATAATAATAATAGTCATAATAATAACAATAAGAATAATAATAAGAATAATGTTGTGCATACATTTATTTTATACACCTGAACTCAGTAATAAGGAAGGAGGTCGACCACATATTTTCAGAGGATCGAAACTATATTAACACTGCGCTTGTGATGATTGGTTCACAGATTATTTTTGGAGATGGTAATCAGTGAGCTGTGGACTGCAACGAGGACAGATTAGGTTTCAGTTTGTTTAAAACTCACCTCTCATAAAAATGATTTCATACGCTCACCCCCTCGTATACCGATCCTCATTCCTGCCACCACGCCCATGCAAGAGCTCTCACGCTGCTTCTGTTTCTATTCCTGGCATGTGGAGCGCTGCCACATGCATATTATCTTCACATCGAGCAGAAAGAAGTGGAGCTGAGAGCTAATATAATTATTAGCATTAGAGAGAGAGGGGCGTGAGTCACCACCCAAACACTGCAGTAACAAAATGTGTGAGCTTGGAACATTGTGCTGATATGTAACAGAAGATGTCAAAATTACATAATAAGCTGGGAAAGGAGTGTGTGTGTGTGTGTGTGTCTAGGGTAGTGTGTGTGTAAGTGTGAGTGTTTGTGTAGGTGTGTTGAATATTACTGTGTTAGGGAGTGTTCACATGAATCCATTACTGTTGCAACCCTATTCAATTAAAAATAGCCATTGTCAGACACACCAAATATGTTCACAAGTCACAAAATACGAGTCTGAGTCAAGTCACAAGTCTTTAGACTAGAGTCCAAGTCAAGTCACAAGTCTTTAGGCTAGAGTCCGAGTCAAGTCACAAGTCCCCCCCCCCCCCAACCCCCACAAGTATTTACCACATGTATTTACCTTGGTTTTCTTGACCTCTCATGGCATTAGTACTGGAATCCACTGGAGTCCATTCTAATGTTTGATATAAACATGACCTGAAGCTCCTGATCTTTTCTGCATCAATTATGAAATAATTAACAACACTCACCTGTATTATTTATTTGTATGTTATTTATTTGTTAATTAATTAATTAATCGACTTTTTAATTAATAAGGCAACGACACATTCACACATCCCCCATGCTTGCCACCCCTCGCCTTGTTCTCCATTGTACCAAGAGAATGATTTACATGATGTAACCTTAAACATTTCCAATTCCATTCTTTTTTCACTGTCCTGTTTGTATATATTACCTGGGGAGCACTTGGAAGCGAATTTTCCCTTTTGCGGACGCTACACTCCCCTGGGTCCGGGAGAAGAAGGGCTAATAAAAGAGCACGTTTGAGCACACTCAGTGCTCTCGAGTCAGCGCCATCAAAAGGCATTGAAAAGTCACACATCAGGGGAGCTGGCCTTGGCCCCGGGATACATGCTGGCACAAAATAAACAGGAAATGAGTTCACTGTGTACACCGTGGTGCAACATATATTGTTATACACTTCAGAATGTGGTGACTAAAACTGAAAACTGGTTTGCTGCCGGATCAACATGTGTCGAGTTTAAATCCCATTACTAGCAAAGAGTCAGTGCTGGGCCCTTGAGCAGGATCTTTTACTATCTGGCTGTTAAAAATAAGTAAATAAAAAAATAAGTGAGTAATAAAGCTTTTGAACAGGTCTGCATTATGTAATGACTGGCTGTATACACTGATCAGCCATAACATTAAAACCACCTCCTTGTTTCTACACACACTGTCCATTTTATCAGCTCCACTTACCATATAGAAGCACTTTGTAGTTCTACAATTACTGACTGTAGTCCATTTGTTTCTTTGCATGCTTTGTTAGCTCCCTTTCATGCTGTTCATCAATGGTCAGGACCCTCACAGGACCACCACAGAGCAGGTATTATTTGGGTGGTGGATCATTCTCAGCACTGCAGTGACACTGACATGGTGGTGGTGTGTTAGTGTGTGTTGTGCTGGTATGAGTGGATCAGACACAGCGGCCCTGATGGAGTTTTTAAACACCTCACTGTCAGTGCTGGACTGAGAATAGTCCACCAACCAAAAATATCCAGCCAACAGTGCCCCGTGGGCAGTGTCCTGTGACCACTGATGAAGGTCTAAAACAGGGGTGCACAACTTCTTTTTACCAAGGGCCGATTTCACATAAACACCTAAACCAGAGGGGCACAAATTTCAGTTTTACAGACCTGTCCACATTAATTTGTAATACAGTTAGGGCTGGGTGATATTGCAAAAAAAAAATCTCGATTATTTCCAAATGTATTATCGATTCTCGATTACGATTGCGATTTTTTTGCAATTGAATAATTGAATAATGCAATTGAAAAATTTTAATTTAAAAGACTGCAGAAGTGTATAATTATCCTTTCAAGGAACTCAAACTTTATAACAATAACAATATAACAATAATTTAAACAAAATAGAAATCTCAATTAGCTGTATTCATTATATAAATTGCTCATAAACAACTCACTTTAAATAATGTGCAGCATAAGAAAAGTGCAAAACCACAAATAGTTCTTTACACGTTTCTTAAAAGGAACACGAGCCTGTTTACTGTTTCCACCATATAAATGAGTCTGTATCAGTATCTACACTGGGGGACATCAAGTAAGCAGTCAGCTCAGCTTTGATTTTGTCCTCTTGTGATTGGGGGATGGATGGAGGGGGCACTTTCTGCTTCTAACAATATAGACTACAATTCCCATGCTCCCACGGACTCTCACGTGACTATCACATGTCCCGGGTCAGCAAATCCTGATCGGTCCTCACGCTCCGGAGTTTTGATTCAGTTCAGCTGTGTTCAGTTCCATGCGCATCTTATTTAAGCTCTTCTGTTTGTGTGTCTCGTTGTGAAGTTTTGCCGATCGTGTTTGCGTCCTTATTTCTCAATCTAACCATTACCGTGTTTGATCCTTGTTGTCCTCCGTTTGCTGCCGGTCTGTTTATCCTCTGGTTTTTGACTCTGCCTGATTTTGTACACTGTTTTTGCCCTTTTAATATTAAACTTTCCTTGATTTATATTCCGCGAGTGTCTGGTCAGTTTCTCCCTCGTGACATGTTGGTATTTTAATTAAAATATAAAGTATGTAAACAATAATCGTGAAAATCGCCCAGCCCTAAATACAGTTACATAAAATCAGGTACTTACAAGAAATGTCTTGGTCAGTGGGAGATATTGCAGCGTCTTTCTGACACCAAAGTTGCCCCCCCCCAATTTTCCTCCCAATCTAGTTGTATCCAATTACCCAACTGCATTTCGCTTCCTCTATACTGATGCTAAACTACACCCCTGACTGACAAACGCCCTCTTTGACACGTGTGCAGTAGCCGATTGCATTTTTCACCTGCACAAGACGAGTTCATATGTAGATCAGCTTTTCGCACCCTGATCCCATTATCCCCCATACCTGTGCCATCACCATCAATCAGCCAGCAGAGGACGTAACTGCATCAGTTATGAGAAATCCCTTCTGGCACCCGCTCTGACCCAAACGTTGTTCGCGTAGGCACCCAGCCTGTTGGTAGCAGAGTTGAGATTCGTATCGAAAAGATTTACTGCACATAGCATTCTTCACAAGCGGTAGATTTACTGAGTATTAGCTTTACTAATAGGGTTTCAATGTGTGTAAAGCCCACCAATAATAAAAGAGATGTATAGCACACCACCAGTGGACATTGGAGCAGTATTATGGAATCCGTCAATAACCTGAACAGTTTAAAATTTTAAATATAATTTGATAATAACCACTTGTGATGAATGCTATGTGTAAATAAAATCTCAGTGGGTCTGTCTAAAACCTAGTGAGCTGCCTTGCTGCCTACTGCCTACCTAGGTAAGTAGAGAGGATTGTAATAAGACATTTACATTTTTAGCATTTAGCGGACGCTTTTATCCAAAGCAACTTACATTAGTGTGACAGTATATTGTCTAAGCAATTGAGGGTTAAGGGCCTTGCTCAAGGGTCCAACAGGGGCAACCTGGCAGTGGTGGGGCTTGAACCAGCAACCTTTCGATTACTAGTCCGGCACCTTAACCGTTAGGCTACAACTGCCCTAGACATCAAACTCAAGACATCAAACTCATAAGACTAAATTATATATATAATAGCATTTATATATATGCACTACTACAGCGATTATGATGATTATGTCACCGCAGATTTTGCTTACTCAGGCGTTCAAACCAATGAGCTGAGACGGTACAAGCCGCTATCATGCCAGCTTAACATCTCCCTCCGTGTACCAAAAATGGTTAAATCCTCACTGTCAAGCCTGATTTTGTAAATAAATGACAATTTTGCACCTTTATACAAATTAAAAATCTATGAGAATTTATTTACATTTGAAAAGAAATAAAGCTGGGATTGCCTTCTTCGCTAAGGAAACATCAGATGCTCCCTCGTCATTCAGTCAGTTTATCACTTTGAAATAAGGCAGCTCAGTAGGCAGCATTTTAAAGGAGCTAAGAATTTGGACAGGCTTCTTCTCGGGAGCTTATGTAAAGAGCTCACTAGGTTTTCAGACAGACCCAGTGTCTTGTTACAATTCTGGTTTGTACTGGAATACTGACTCTTTACTCACCAGAGAAGCAGACTGATAGACAAAGGAGCTAGATAAATAAAGAAATAAATAATAAATACAAAAGAACAGTGAGATGCCCTGATTACCCATCCTACAGGGTGCCTGGCATCAGCTTCCCAACAGGATACCCTGCCACATGCTAATTACAAGCTAACCTCAAACACAAATCACAGCAGCACTAAACATTTCTGTTTGCGTTCTCACACGGGAGCTCGTCATGCTAAAGAACTGGGGTCTGTTACCGAATAAATCCATGTTCCTCCTGGAACTCACACTTGCTGCTGTCTTTAAGCATTGCAAGACTAATAATACCATGCTGCAAAAGATGCAACAAAAGCATATTTTTTGCTTCTCTTTTTGCATTTTCTATATTTGGATTTTGTAATCACCACTGAAGCTCCAAACATCAGATCGAAAGCTCAAGAAGATGTCTACAACAGGCTATTAGGGTTCAGCTGTAGCAAATCATGTAGCAACTATCTAAAGCATTAGCCGACTAATGACTTGTGTACAGTAACATATTAAGCTCTGGTTTTCAATCGCCAACACATTTTGTGAAGATGAACGACCTTAAAGTGGCCTTGAATTAAAAAGCAGATCCTGGCAACAATCAATATATAGCTATGTTTAATTGTGGTTGGACAAGGTCAACTTTGGGCAGATTTAATAATAATTTCTTATTCATGGAACAAGAGCTGGGATCTCGAATACATCGTATCGAATCTCAGCTCTGCCTACCGGCTAAGGCTGAGCGGCCACATGAACAACGATTGGCCTGTTGTTCAGATATGAGCGGGCCACGTGTCAGAGGGGGCGTGGGTTAGCTTCGTTCTCGCTTCGTTAGCTTCGAAGCATGACACAATCGGGCAATTGGACGAGCTAAAAAGGGAGAAAAAGGGGAGAAAATGCATAATTTTTTTTTTTTTTATGTTATTCCTTTAGTTGCACTCAGGTAATGCCAAGTTCACACTATATGTCTCTCCAAGTTGTCAGATCGCTGTACAATTCACACTACACAACTCGGTCTCTTGTAATCTTTTAAGTCGCTGTGGATTTTACACTACATGACTGATCAGCGATAGGGGATCACACACTACACCATCTATCACCATTAGGAATCGCAGGCAAGTCTATCTGGTCTCCCAAATTACGTTTTGTCACCAAAACACATGTGAGAAGTGACAAGGGGTTTAGTGATACCACGTCCAAAAATGCACATCAACAATAAGTGAGCGATCAAAGTTGTTTGTGCTTAACAAACAAAGTGCTTAAGGACTTAACAAAGACTGAACCACATGTCTCAAAAGTCACAAATTCAAAAGACATTAAATAATAAATAGTACTAAATAAAAAGTACAGTGGTACCTTCAAACTCAACATCAGTTAGTTTGGGAGTGATGTTGAGTTTAAAAGGCGTTGAGTTGTAAGGTATTTTTTCTCCTAAGGATGTATGGGAAACCTGTTAATGCGTTCCATGGTCCTATTAAACTGCATATATTTTAGGCTAATGTAAAATAATGGGGTTGTTTTTTACACTTATACACTGAAAATAACACACATATAATATAAAAACACTAAAATACAATTAAACAACAGTTAAAAATCAATAATAAAAAACCCTGCTCTACAACTTTACTTCTTTATTGTTTCCTTATGCTTCTTAATCGAGGAAAGAACTTATGAGCAGTAATAATTAAGAGAGTTTTAGTGTTTCTATGTTGTTCTTTTAATACATTAAGTCACGTTAAGCTTTTTTTCAACGATGTGTTTTAGACTCTCTCGGAAAAGCTGATTCTCACAATTTCTCAGAACCCTGAGCTGTAACACAAGTTTAAAAGTGAAACAGTGAGGAAAATCCAGATAAACACAGATACATGTTGAGTTTTCAAAGTGGATTTGACGGTTATTCCAAACAAATGCAGATTCGTCTCATATTCGCACTTTGATGACGTTTTACCACAGCGCTCAAGCCGAGTGCTGAACAAAGCAGCAGTCGCACACACGTTGAGTTTAAAGGAAACATAGAGTTTAAGGGTACGAAGGGCATTGAGTTTCAAAGATTTTGAGTTTGAGTTACAAGGTACCACTGTACTAAAACTTAATAAAGCCACAGACTGAAGTTAAATTCGAGCATAGAAAATAACTCCATCCTTGGAGCAGAAACAATGCATTCCTTGTGATGACCAGAAAACACAGAACAAACAGAAGTACAGACTTTGGTGCAACTGTGCCAGCTACTCAGTCCACCAGTGGGTTACATTCCAAGTGCAGTGATAGCTCAGTGGTTAAGGTACTGGACTAGTAAACAGAAGGTTGCCGGTTCAAGCCCCGCCACCACCAGGTTGCCACCGTTGGGTGGCAACCTTAACCCTCAATTGTGTTCAGCTCATTGTGTAAGTCGCTTTGGATAAAAGCGTCTTCTAAATGCTGAAAATGTAAATGTAAAATGTGTTAGGGCAGCTGTAGCCTAGTGGTTAAGGTACTGGACCCGTAATCAAAAGGTTGCCGGTTCAAGACCCACCACTGTCAGGTTGCCGCTGTTGGGCCCTTAAGCAAGGCCCTTAACCCTGAATTGCTCAGATTGTATAGTGTCACAGTACTGTAAGTCGCTTTGGATAAAAGCATCTTCTAAATGCCAAAAATGTAAATGTAAAGTGCAAACCAGTCAACCAGATGAAAAGCCAGCCATTTTCAGGGCTTAAAAATAACAGAACGCTGCCACACCATTCATAGAAAAAACTCAAGAACAGAAAGAATAGTCGTGGCTGCTCATACACGGTAATGCAAATGGTTATCTGGTACCTGGCAACCAGAACAACATTTTCAGCAGGACAACCCAGGCAGGTGGTGAAATCTTACTGTAACATTTGATTAGGCTCAGAGAATGCTTTGAAGTGCAGTTTAAAGAGAACCCCCTGCCAGCCAACGCGGATACCTCAGGTGGGCATGGTACAAGCTGAAGCTCCCGCCATTTATTTCCAAAAAATGGATCCTGTCAGTGTAAAAAAACAAAACAAACGTATATTAAAGTACCAGCAGGAAAGCTGCACAGATACAGAATAATACAAAAAAAGCCCGAATTTCTTACAAACAGTGACCAGAGGCGAGGATTAACCAGCACTGACCATACGAGCTGCGCAACATTAAAAATATTATACATAATATTGCTACCAGCCTCAAATTACATCTGCGGGGGTATAGAGTATAAGAGAGAGGGGAAGTAAGACAGAGGCACTCTAATTTCCCATCAGCTTATCATCACCTTCCCAATAGGGCACCTTGGCACACTTTAATTACAATGGCAAGAAAGCATGGCAGGTCCTCAGGGGGTGAGGTTTCCAGTGCCCTCATTTTAACATAATGACATGTTGAAAAACACCCTGTGAGTTCAGCATGTACTAAATACAGGGTTTCTGAATTAAACAGCACTGATAATAACCAGACAGATGCATCCAGCAGAGACGAGCAAAACAGACACTGACTGATTCCAATCAGTCGAATAAACAAATGAGCTTTTTTATTTAGACACTTTTCAATAAACATCAAGTCAGTGTAACCAGAAACGTTTTTTTTTTATATATACAGTGTATCACAAAAGTGAGTACACCCCTCACATTTCTGCAAATATTTCATTATATCTTTTCATGGGACAACACTATAGACATGAAACTTGGATATAACTTAGAGTAGTCAGTGTACAGCTTGTATAGCAGTGTAGATTTACTGTCTTCTGAAAATAACTCAACACACAGCCATTAATGTCTAAATAGCTGGCAACATAAGTGAGTACACCCCACAGTGAACATGTCCAAATTGTGCCCAAATGTGTCGTTGTCCCTCCCTGGTGTCATGTGTCAAGGTCCCAGGTGTAAATGGGGAGCAGGGCTGTTAAATTTGGTGTTTTGGGTACAATTCTCTCATACTGGCCACTTGATATTCAACATGGCACCTCATGGCAAAGAACTCTCTGAGGATGTGAGAAATAGAATTGTTGCTCTCCACAAAGATGGCCTGGGCTATAAGAAGATTGCTAACACCCTGAAACTGAGCTACAGCATGGTGGCCAAGGTCATACAGCGGTTTTCCAGGACAGGTTCCACTCGGAACAGGCTTCGCCAGGGTCGACCAAAGAAGTTGAGTCCACGTGTTCGGCGTCATATTCAGAGGTTGGCTTTAAAAAATAGACACATGAGTGCTGCCAGCATTGCTGCAGAGGTTGAAGACGTGGGAGGTCAGCCTGTCAGTGCTCAGACCATACGCCGCACACTGCATTAACTCGGTCTGCATGGTCGTCATCCCAGAAGGAAGCTGACGCACAAGAAAGCCCGCAAACAGTTTGCTGAAGACAATCAGTCCAAGAACATGGATTACTGGAATGCCCTGTGGTCTGACGAGACCAAGATAAACTTGTTTGGCTCAGATGGTGTCCAGCATGTGTGGCGGCGCCCTGGTGAGAAGTACCAAGACAACTGTATCTTGCCTACAGTCAAGCATGGTGGTGGTAGCATCATGGTCTTGGGCTGCATGAGTGTTGCTGGCACTGGGGAGCTGCGGTTCATTGAGGGAAACATGAATTCCAACATGTACTTTGACATTCTGAAACAGAGCATGATCCCCTCCCTTCGAAAACTGGGCCTCATGGCAGTTTTCCAACACGATAACGACCCCAAACACAACCTCCAAGATAACAACTGCCTTGCTGAGGAAGCTGAAGGTAAAGGTGATGGACTAAACCCAATTGAGCACCTGTGGCGCATCCTCAAGTGGAAGGTGGAGGAGTTCAAGGTGTCTAACATCCACCGGCTCCGTGATGTCATCATGGAGGAGTGGAAGAGGATTCCAGTAGCAACCTGTGCAGCTCTGGTGAATTCCATGCCCAGGAGGGTTAAGGCAGTGCTGGATAATAATGGTGGTCACACAAAATATTGACACTTTGGGCACAATTGGACATGTTCACTGTGGGGTGTACTCACTTATGTTGCCAGCCATTTAGACATTAATGGCTGTGTGTTGAGTTATTTTCAGAAGACAGTAAATCTACACTGCTATACAAGTTGTACACTGACTACTCTAAGTTATATCCAAGTTTCATGTCTATAGTGTTGTCCCATGAAAAGATATAATGAAATATTTGCAGAAATGTGAGGGGTGTACTCACTTTTGTGATACACTGTATATATATATTTTCTTTATGCATTTTCTCCCCTTTTTTCTCCCTTTTTAGCTCGTCCAATTGCCCGATTGCGTCATGCTTCCTCTCCACCAATGCCGATCCCTGCTCTGATTGAGAAGAACGAAGCTAACCCATGCCCCCTCGAACATGTGGGCAGCAGCCGTATGCATCTTATCACCTACACTTTTGACGAGTGCAGTGCAGCTCAGCGTTGTGTACGGAGAGACACATGTCGTGGATCTTTTGTTAGAATCGATCCGAATTTATCAGAAGGCAAGGTGACGTTCTTTAAAAGTTTTATTCAGAAAAGGTTGGTTCGTCTTCCAGGTCACAAGCGGCTGCGTTCTGAAGCCTCTCCGTCTAAGTGAAGAATGCCACAGACCCCGAGTAGAGCGCGCAGCTGTTATTTATAGTTTACCACCCCCCTAGTGGCCAGGTGTAGTACTACTCCATATAAGGTATGCCTTTTGTTCCAGGCTTTCGCTCAGGCAGTTCTAACCGGTTTTATGCCACGTGGCGGTTTGGCCTAACTCCAATCACATTCCTTGAATACCAAAATGTTTTAGACCAATATTGTAATGCCCAATAATAATTTATGTTATAACACACACCCTGACAGCACTCTTTTCCTGTCTCTGTGCAGGCACCATCAATCAGCCAGCAGAGGTCATAATTGCACCAGTCATGAGAGAGAGACCCCATCAGGCTTAGTCCCGCCCATATCTGAACAACTTTCCAATCGTTGTTTATGTGGCCGCTCAGACTTACGATGTATTCGAGATCCCAGGTCTGGTTCCAGCATGTGTTTTTACCGCTGCGCCACCTGAGCGGCCCCAGAAATGCTTTTTTACCAACTTTGATTGCTGATGTGGTGCTCAGGAATATTAATTACCTGTCATTTCTCTCTCAGGGTGTGTGATTTATGTGCTTTTGATTGGTTATACATTTGTAATGTACAGTAAGTCACGCCGAGACGTTCGTAGGAGTGCAATTTACTTGACGGCCTCATATTTCATGTGGCATTTGATTTCTGTTAAATGGCAATTACCTGTCACTAGTATGTGCCTCCATTGTTCATGTCATGAATGAGTAACTTCAAGGTATATTCAAGACATTCAAGATTTATGTGTCTACAACTCATGCGTACCCAAAGGTGGGTCTTAATTCCACTTTTTTTATATTTGTTTACCTTGTTCAAGAACAAGTCTATGTGAATTACCTGTTTTGGCCATTGTGCCTTTTAAACTAGGCAGTGGTAGCCTAGCGGTTAAGGAACTGAACTACTGTAGTAATCAAAAGCTTGTTGGTCCAACAGTGCCAGACTGACACTGTTGAGCCCTTCAGCAAGGCTCTTAACCCTTAATTGCTTAGATAGTGTACACAGATCAGCCATAACATTGAAACCACCTCTTTGTTTCTACACTCACTGTCTATTTTAAAAGCTCCACTTACCATATAGAAGCACTTTGTAGCTCTAGAATTACTGACTGTAGTCCATCTGTTTTATTTGCATGCTTTGTTAGCCCACTTTCATGCTGTTTTTCAATGGTCAGGACTCTCCCAGGACCAGGATTTGGGTGGTGGATCATTCTCAGCACTGCAGTGACACTGACATGGTGGTGGTGTGTTAGTGTGTGTCGTGCTGGTATGAGTGGATCAGACACAGCAGCGCTGCTGGAGTTTTTAAATACCGTGTCCACTCACTGTCCACTCTATTAGACACTCCTACCTGGTTGGTCCACCTCAGAGACGATCGCTCCTCTAATGCTGCTGTTTGAGTTGGTCATCTTCTAGACTTTCATCAGTGGTCACAGGACGATGCCCACGGGCATTGTTGGCTGGATATTTTTGGTTGGTGGACTATTCTCAGTCCAGCAATTACAGTGATGTGTTTAAAATCTCCATCAGCGCTGCTGCGTCTTACATTACATTTTCGGCATTTAACAGACGCTTTTATCCAAAGCAACTTACATTTGTGATTCAGTGGCGATTTCTCTAAGACTGCAAGGGAAGCTCAGCTTCCCCTAAAATGTCAAAAATTAAATGGTCAAATATGTACAGTTGTGTTAACATTTCATTGACTACAAATGCGTTAGAACACGTTCATCTCGAAGACGAGTTCGTTCAGAATCAGCTACTTATCACAAATCGACTGACTCGATTTTGTTAACTTCTCATGCATTCCCATAGCATCAATGCATTTGCCCATAGAAGCTGAGCGTCTATTCACTTCAACGGGACTGCATGGAACGGTTTTTTTCATTGCTTCGAAACTCGCCGGCCATTGGATAAATGCCACGATCTTGTCCCGCCCCTGGACGCTGAGCGTCTCTGGGGGTGAATGGAGCTGTGGGCAGGTCAGGACGCGGAGCTTCTGCAAGATGATTGGAGGATCAGTCAAAAAGCTGAATCCCGTTTTGATTGACAGCTATTTTGAGATCTACACGTCACTTAATCACTGGGAGCTTCAGTCCCATCGCGGATTTTGCGAGTGAAGTCGAAAGAAAAACTGCAACTGGTTTTTGCTTGGTGATATTACTTGACCATTTCCATTGTTCATTGTGTAAATAAAACACTCATAGTATTTGTTTCAGGACACTGGTCAAGTCCCTGGAAAAGACTAAAGCCTACTTGGTACGATAGGATCACAGGCCATTTTCTTGAAAAAGAACGGAGGGCAGAATTTATGTATAAATAAATTGACAAATTTTATGATGTAAGCCGACAATGAGCTTCCCCTCTTTGAAAGACCAGCAGCCGCCACTGTTGTGATTGTATACAATCTAAGCAATTGAGGGTTAAATGCCTTGCTCAAGGGCCCAACCGTAGCAACCTGGCAGTGGCAAGGCTTGAACCGACAACCTTTTGATTACTAGTCCAGTACCTTAACCGCTATGTTACAACTTCCCTACCTACCAATCATTCATTAATTATCCACTCATACCAGCACAACACACACTAACACACCACCACCATGTCAGTGTCACTGCAGTGCTGAGGATGATCCATCACCCAAATAATACCTACTCTGTGGGGGTCCTGACCATTGAAGAACAGCATGAAAGGGGGCTAACAAAGCATGCAGAGAAACAGATGGACTACAGTCAGGAACTGTAGAACTACAAAATGCTTCTATATGGTAAGTGGAGCTGATAAAATTGACAGTGAGTATAGAAACAAGGAGGTGGTTTTAATGTTATGGCTGATCAGTGTGGTCCGACTGGTGCTCTGTCTAGCGTGTTCCTAGATAGTGTCAGACCCTGCTTGATCCTGACCACGACTCAAATGAAACAGTTAAAGAAAACGAATGAATAAATAATTGAACAAATGACTTCCCTTTCACACAGTACGTGATTTTTCTTTATTCATGGTGTTCACCTCTGACTCCTGCTAAAAAGATACAAAGTGAAAATCTCTCGTGTTCCTGTCACGGGAAACAAAGTGCTGGCTGTGTAAAGTCAGCCACCTCAAATCTTTTGAAGCAGAACCTTATGCCCTCGCTTCCACTCGCTCATCATCCTCCCACTACACACTCATTCAGACTAATGAAGCTTCAATGATTTATATAATAAGAGCGTTGAGTTAAAAAGGGCAGGAGCTAAAAAGGCGATGTTGTACCGTGCCATTACAGTAACATACCTGATCCCGTCGTTGATAAGGTCTATTTGCATGGTGTTTTGTTTTTCTTACTGTCTTTCTTATTATTTTTTGTGATCCTTGAGATGTAGCCTCAGGGCAAGTACTGTATCCTGACTATAATTAGCCGTGAACAAGAAAACACCTTTTTTAATTACATTCCTTACTTCTGTCACTTTTATTCCATTAGCTTATTTTAGAAATTGATTTGATCTTGGTTAATGAAGCAGCTGGAACAGTTTCAACTCGGTAAATAACATAAAAACTGGATAGATCATTACAAGGACTCGCAAGGAGAAGTGAACATACGGACAATAAATAAAGCTTAAAACTATTTGTATAGCGAGCTAACTGCTAACAGTATGAGAGATGAAATTCACCTAATGAGATGAAATTCACCTAATTATACTTATTGGATTTGAAACCTACACGGTGGCTCGGTGGGTAGCACTGTCGCCTCACAGCAAGAAGGTCCTGGGTTCGATCCCTAGGTGGGGTGGTCCGGGTCCAGGAGTTTGTTGTTCTCCCCGTGTCTGCGTGGGTTTCCTCTGGGAGCTCCGGTGTCCTCCCACAGTCCAAAAACATGCAGTCAGTTTAATTGGAGACACTGAATTGCCCTATAGGTGAATGTGTGTGTATGTACAGTATGTGTGTCTGCCCTGCGATGGACTGGCGCCCCATCCAGGGTGTTACTGTGTGCCTTGCACCCGTTCGTGACCCTGATTGGATAAGCGGTTAAGAATGTGAGTGAGTGGACTTTGACACTTGTGCACCTTTATACAAATTAAAAATCAATTAGAATTTTTGATTACATTCGTTGCTCTGCATTCGCCCACCATATTTGTAATTGCTTGTGAGAAAAGTTGTGCCACACTGAATGCTGGGATTGCCTTCACTGCTAAGGAAGCATCAGATGCTCTCTCATTATTCAGTCAGATTATAGCTCACCTCAATAGGCAGCATTTTAAGGCATCTAAGAATAGACAGCCTTCTTCTCGGGAGTGCGTAGGATGATGTACGTAAATCGCTGTCTATGTAGAGAGCTCACTAGGTTTTCAGACAGACCCATTATCTTAAGACCTTTACAAGTCTGGGGGGCTACACAGACACACGATTGGCTGTGTGTCTGTAGGGGGAAGGAAAATGGGTATAACAGCAAGTTCCTTATCACTGGTGCAAGTTCGGCTGTTGCTGACCGCTCAAGGCTCCTGCACAAGGGGCTGTTTTCTGCCTGAGAATAAGAATAAGACACATGGATACACGTCTAAGGACACGTGTGCCAGTCTTGGCTCTCCTTGAATGGGGTGGTGGTTACATAATTTACATTTTCTGCATTAAGCAGACACTTTTATCCAAAGCAACTTACAGTACTGTGACAGTATACAATCTAAGCAATTGAGGGTTAAGGGCCTTGCTCAAGTGCCCAACAGTGACAACCTGGCAGTGGTGGGGCTTGAACCGGCAACCTTCTGATTACTGGACCAGTACCTTAACCACGAGGCTATAGCTGCCCCAGCAACCAGACAGCAACAAGACAGAGATATGCTCTAATTCAGACTTTTGGAGTGTACTTGTATGAATTTGTGACTGTATAATAAAAAAAAGCATTTTTGGGGCACCCAGGTGGCGCAGTGGGATATTCCGCTAACTGGGATTCGAGTTTGAGTCTAAGCTTGCTACCGAGCAGCTAGGCGCCCCCTAGCAGGCACAATTGGCAATGCATGCAGCAGTCAAAATTAGCCACTAAAGTCTCCTGGGTGGGAAAAGATTGGACTAAAAAGTGGGTAGGGTCTTCAACACTGTGTAAGGACCCTGGTTAATAGCTCGTGGTGCCTGAACAGAAGTGGAGGAATGCAGAGATCAGTGCATAATCAGTGCACAAAAGTAACCTCATGCCAAAGCTCCACCAAAGCTTGGGCGAATAAGAAGCGGTCAGTGGACTGAGCACACGTCAGAGGCAGGTGTGTCTGGCAAATATACCCTCCTTGGGGGCAATCGGGGTCTCCAGCAGCAGAAGACAAATTGTTACACTTAATTGGGAGAAAAGGGGAGAAAATGCATAAATAAAATAGCAAAAAAATGGTAGATATAAAATCCTGGCTTGCAATCAATGTTGCTGTTTATTATATATTTTATTTTATACACCTGCTAGCAATGGGAATCATTTATAATTATGAGACTCCACATACATGCTGATTCAGACTATATGAAACTGACCCTATGACCCTACCGTTCTGGTTGTTGTTGCTTTATTTGCTATGTATTATTTACACCCTATTGCGACTTTAAAACCTCATTCGCCTTCATTGCACTGCTGTTTTTTTCTATTACTGTATTCTGACAGCATGTTCATGTTATTGATTTTTAGTTTGTCATGCGTTTGTGCAGTCACGCCTCATTTATTGCTTCCAAATGCCATGGCATTTCAGATCAATAAAGGCCGTTCCATCAATCCTTTCAAATCCTGCATGTATCCCTTCTGATCTTTAAAACTAAATATAATATTCAGCCAATTCCTTCCATCAATATGTCGCACTGACCTCGGCCACTATTACCACGTTGTCTTCCTTGTACTGTTTTAATAAGAGATGTGGAGCGAGCCTCGGGGGTGAAAATCTGAAAATGAGATGGAAAAAGTATATGTGACACCTCTTTCCATACTGAAGAGATATCAGCCATGTACAGAGTCCCTACAGAGCGGCTGGTATGATTATTCATACCTTACAATGAGGTTTTTTTCCTGTCTAATATGTATTCTGTACACAGTAAATATATCTCCTGTAAAATGCTCTACGATAAAAACGATAAAGGAAGTAAGGGAGTTAAATCAGAGGACGACTTTCCTTTGAGAATACATCTATTTTTATAGTTAAATTCCCCAGTTAGACTGGCGGTGAGGTTTGCCTATAGTAAAAGGTTTTGGCTCACGCTAAGCTGTTTGAAGGAGGTGATATGATGCCCCTGGGGCTCAGTACAGTGAGAAATATGTTTGTGACCGGCTTTTTAAAAGGCATTTGTGACATGATTATATTTTAGATAAACAGCTATAAGGGGAGGGGTGGCTCTGTGGGTAGCACTGTTGCCTCACAGCAAGAAGGTCCTGGGTTTGATCCCCAGTTTCCTCCGGGAGCTCCGGTTTCCTCCCGCGGTCCAAAAACATGCAGTCGGGTTAATTGGAGACACTGAATTGCCCTATAGGTGAATGGGTGTGTGTGAACTCCTTGTGCTTCAATGTTCCAGGTTCGATATCGGTCCTTATATCCTGTTTGTGTGGAGCTTGCCATGATCCTTCCTTGCTTATCTGCATGGCTTACATAACAGTAGATGAATTGGCAACTTGAAATAGCCTTTGAAATTTTGTACACCCGTTAGCAATAGGTGGCTGACACTTCCCCTATAAACATTGCTCTTACCTGGTAAATTCCTGTAACTTTGGCACAATGCCAACACGACCTGGCAGGCTGTGAAATATAAATCCAGCACAGTGGAAATTTTCCGGTAACCTACCGAGCCGCTAAGGCTGCTGAGTAAGAGAGAAACAGAAACAGTGTGATGGAGTAAATGTAGGTTCATACTCTGATAATGAACTGAAGTAAATTGATAGAGTGAGTGATAGCTAGCTCTTACACTGACTGCATTTAATGGTCTGAACCTCCAGCGTTTAACGAAGCGTCGTCCTTTATAGATTTTATTTTTATAACGTTGCACTAAAAATTGTTTAGGCAGAAAGATTTTTATAACATTGGGAAATAAAAATGCCAAACATAATAACAAGGTACGCCAAATTTTAGCAGTTGCTGTATTTGGTGTTAGTGAAAATGGTATATCCGGTTTCCCCAGAATCGCTGGGTGCAATGCATTAACACAGTCCAGACAGGATGCCTGTCTGTTGCCTATTGTAGGGCCTCTGCCACTCTACCCCACCCCCTTCCCCAAGTATAGCCAATCATGTCTGTATGTACATGCCTGGACAGTCGATAGCTCTACTGGGTACATTAGATCCCAGAGTTCTGGGGGTGCAGTCTGTAGCAACTTGGATCTGATACCTGCTCCTGTCTATGTCTATATATTTTTATACAGTATACACTGATCAGCCATAACATTAAAACCACCTCCTTGTTTTTACACTCACTGTCCATTTTATCAGCTCCACTTACCATATACCACACTAAGAAACATTACTGTAGTATTACTGTTTCTATTACAGTTTTTGAATTAGCCAATCACAGGCGTCTTACATCCAGTTTTTCTATGGTCCTTTCTGTGTGGAGTTTGCATGTTCTCCACGGGTCTGCGTCAGTTTTCTCCCACAGTTCAAAAACATTTGTGTGTGTGTATGTGTGTCTGCCCTGCGATGGACTGGCGCCCCGTCCAGGGTGTTACTGTGTGCCTTGCGCCCATTGAAAAGCTGGGATAGGCTCCAGCACCCACGCGACCCTGATTGGATAAGCGGTTAAGAAAGTGAGTGAGTGAGTGTTTTAGGAGATTAGACTGTTTGGATTAGGATTCATTAGGATTTTAACGTCATGTTTTACGTTTTGGTAACATTCATGAGTAGACAGGTAGTTCCAGGTAACACATCATCAGTTCAAGTTCAACCTATGATCTTCAGATTAGAAGTTTGAACACCAGTAATGCCATACCTACAGTATCTGTGCCTGGAAGTCACAGATACCCCTTTTCCACCGACGCGGAACGGTTCCGGTTCTGGTTCGCAAACTTGGTTTCCACCAAAAAAAAGAGGTTCCAGACAGCGAACTTGCGTTCTAATCTGGCACCACAGAATACTTGTTTTTTCAGCGCAAACCGTGACGTATTCGGTGGGCGTGTCAAAGTGTAGATGTTTGGGTGCTTTGCTAAACCACTGTGCTGGTGTCTCGTATGGAGCTTGACTCTGAATTTGTATCTTTTAAAGTTCACCTGATTAAATTTTGATCCAGTTTGCTGCTGATATTTTCAAAGCGCCTTAAAAAAGATGAACTGTGTGATATGACGTGACGTGACGTGAAAAATAAAGCGTAACGTGGCTTCTTGTATTACAACAACGACCGATGAATTTGGGCAGTACAGAGCAATTATAACCAGTACATAGCACTTATAACCAGTAATAACGGTGAGAAATTTAGTGTTTCTATGTCGTACTTTTAGTACATTCAGCCACATTACGCTTTATTTTTTACATGAAGCTTTTTCGACTCTCCCGAAGATTCAGAACCCCGAGCTGCATAAACACCACACGTGAAGTAAATTCAGCTAAACACAGATAAATGTGGAGCTCTTAGAGTTGATTTGATGGTTATTTCACACAGATGGATGTTCGTGTCGTGGAACTTCAGTGATGTTTTATCGCTCAAGCCGAGTGCTGAGCAAATCGGCTATTTGCGCCGAGAATCGTGGTGAAAGCGAAGCACAAAACGCTTCTCACGTCAGTGAACTAAAGAAAACAACAACTGCAACAAACACGTCTACGTCTTATCATCACCAATAGCTGAGCGATTCCTTTTGCATAAAAACGAACATCTGTAACAACAGCACAAATGCTCACACATAATCTACACGCTCCGCCATCATGTTACTTTTCTTAACCTTTGTTAAGCAACGCCCACTGTTGATGCCGCAGGCTTGGTTCTCAAAAACTGGTGGAAACGCGCGTCGGTTCTCTACGGAACACAAAGGTTCTAAGAAACCTGAACAGAACCGGTTTAAGAACCATGGTTCTTTCGGTGGAAAAGTGCTAAGAGAGCATACGTGGTCCCTTTGTCTAAGACTAGTTGAATTCTCTTCATGTATTAAAGAGACACTAATCAGTCTATGACATCTGTGAACTTACTGTCAGTAAAAACGTCAGTAGCCTTTACCTGCATATACTAGTAACAGACGTGATCAAATGACTCAGTAAGTACAAATGGAAAGGAACTACAGAACTACAGTGAAATGAGGTTTTAAAATTGGTGGGGTCTGTAATAGCCTTTTTTTTTTTTTTTTTTATGTGGCCCCCTGGTGGCACAGCGGGATATTCCACTAGCACACCAGCGCCAAGATTCTGAACTCCTTGGTTCCAAACTCGCCATTGCCACCGGTCAGCTGGGCGCCATCTAGCGGGCGTAATTGGCAGTGCCTGCAGCAGATACGTTTTTGCTATGGCGGGATGACCGGACTATGTTGGTGGGGTCTTCAAACGCTGTTTAAGGACCCTGATTGGCAGATAGAGAGAGTGCATGGGTAAAAAAGGGTCCCGCTAAGGGCTGTGCGTGGGTCGGAGGAGGCGTGAGCAGCAGTATACCCACCTCGACTGCAATCAGGGATCAGCCAGCAGCGGAAGACGAAATTGACTACGCAACATTGGGAGAACATGGAAGAAAAATGCATGAATAAAATAGAAAAAATAAATAAATAAAATAAATGTGATATGAAGAGAATGATAATGAAATTACAGGGTGGATGATAATCATCAGATGTTCTACAGACAGATTTTTCTTTGATGAGTTTGATTGTTTAAAAATATTTGATGTGTACAGTACATGGAATGGATACAATTATTTAGAAAAGTACTGGGACACTCCTAATTACTTAAATTATGTGTTCCAGCCAGAATAATTGCTAAAAAGTATAATAAATCAGTTATTTAAAAAAGTATATCCTTCCAACTTTACAGCAACAGTTTAGGGAAGTCCATTTCCTTTTCCAGCATGTTTGTTCCCCTGTGGACAAAGCAAAGTGTATAAAGACATAATGAAAAGCTCAGTTTAAAGAAACTCCACACAGAGCCCTGACCTCAGCCCTGCTAAACAGGTTCGGAATTAACTAGAACATCAACTGACCAGCATCAACATGAAAGCCCAGCCATATAAATGCTTTTTACACTGAATGGACACAAATGACCGCAGACATATTTTTAAAAAAATGGCTGTTTTTCTAGCTGAACATATCACATATACACTGATCAGCCATAACATTAAAACAACCTCCTGGTTTCTATCAGCTCCACTTACCATATAGAAGCACTTTGTAGTTCTACAATTACTGACTGTAGTCCATCTGTTTCTCTACATACTTTTTTAGCCTGCTTTCACCCTGTTCTTCAATGGTCAGGACCCCCACAGGACCACCACAGAGCAGGTATTATTTAGGTGGTGGATTGCAGTGACACTGACATGGTGGTGGTGTGTTAGTGTGTGTTGTGCTGGTATGAGTGGATCAGACACAGCAGCACTGCTGGATTTTTTAAATACCGTGTCCACTCACTGTCCACTCTATTAGACACTCCTACCTAGTTGGTCCACCTTGTAGATGTAAAGTCAGAGCTGATCGCTGATCTATTGATGCTGTTTGAGTTGGTCATCTTCTAGACCTTCATCAGTGGCCACAGGACGCTGCCCACGTGGCGCTGTTGGCTGGAAATATTTTTGGTTGGTAAATTATTCTCAGTCCAGCAGTGACAGTGAGGTGTTTAAAAGCTCCAGCAACGCTGCTGTGTCTTATCCACTCATACCAGCACAACACACACTAACACACCACCACCATGTCAGTGTCACTGCAGTGCTGAGAATGATCCACCAACCAAATAATATCTGCTCTGTAGTGGTCCTGTGGGGCATGCAGAGAAATAGGTGGACTACATTCAGTAATTGTAGAACTACAAAGTGCTTCTATATGGTAAATGGAGCTGATGAAATGGACAGTGAGTGTAGAAACTAGGAGGTGGTTTTAATGTTATGGCTGATCGGTGTAGGTCACTCTATGTTAATACCATTTGATTTTGAAATGGTATGTCCAAATAGGTCAGGTGTCCAAATCCAAAAAAATCTTTAGTAGTTTCTGGTGGAGTGCACTCATGGTACCTCAAAAGGCAGGGTCAATTACATTCCCTCTCTTTGAGACTGCATGTGAGGAAATTAAATTTTAATAGCCACCGTGATTGATAGCAGCCTGTGTTTCATAACACTGACACAATAGGTTTTGAATTTACCAGCAGGAACATGGACTTATCAGGAATGGCTGCTTGAAAACAGAGCTTGTATTTACCAGGGATGGGCATGCAAAATCCATGGACACATATTGACTCTGTGGGTGAAAGATCATTTCTTTTCTCTATGTCTTTCATAGAGAAATACATGTCACATGTACAGTGTATCACAAAAGTGAGTACACCCCTCACATTTCTGCAGATATTTAAGTATATCTTTTCATGGGACAACACTGACAAAATGACACTTTGACACAATGAAAAGTAGTCTGTGTGCAGCTTATATAACAGTGTAAATTTATTCTTCCCTCAAAATAACTCAATATACAGCCATTAATGTCTAAACCACCGGCAACAAAAGTGAGTACACCCCTAAGAGACTACACCCCTAAATGTCCAAATTGAGCACTGCTTGTCATTTTCCCTCCAAAATGTCATGTGATTTGTTAGTGTTACTAGGTCTCAGGTGTGCATAGGGAGCAGGTGTGTTCAATTTAGTAGTACAGCTCTCACACTCTCTCATACTGGTCACTGAAAGTTCCAACATGGCACCTCATGGCAAAGAACTCTCTGAAGATCTTAAAAGACGAATTGTTGCGCTACATGAAGATGGCCAAGGCTACAAGAAGATTGCCAACACCCTGAAACTGAGCTGCAGCACAGTGGCCAAGATCATCCAGCGTTTTAAAAGAGCAGGGTCCACTCAGAACAGACCTCGCGTTGGTCGTCCAAAGAAGCTGAGTGCACGTGCTCAGCGTCACATCATACTGCTGTCTTTGAAAGATAGGCGCAGGAGTGCTGTCAGCATTGCTGCAGAGATTGAAAAGGTGGGGGGTCAGCCTGTCAGTGCTCGGACCATACGCCGCACACTACATCAAATTGGTCTGCATGGCTGTCACCCCAGAAGGAAGCCTTTTCTGAAGTCTCTACACAAGAAAGCCCGCAAACAGTTTGCTGAAGACATGTCAACAAAGGACATGGATTACTGGAACCATGTCCTATGGTCTGATGAGACCAAGATTAATTTGTTTGGTTCAGATGGTCTCAAGCATGTGTGGCGGCAATCAGGTGAGGAGTACAAAGATAAGTGTGTCATGCCTACAGTCAAGCATGGTGGTGGGAATGCCATGGTCTGGGGCTGCATGAGTGCAGCAGGTGTTGGGGAGTTACATTTCATTGAGGGACACATGAACTCCAATATGTACTGTGAAATACTGAAGCAGAGCATGATCCCCTCCCTCCGGAAACTGGGTCGCAGGGCAGTGTTCCAGCATGATAATGACCCCAAACACACCTCTAAGACGACCACTGCTTTATTGAAGTGGCTGAGGGTAAAGGTGATGGACTGGCCAAGCATGTCTCCAGACCTAAACCCAATAGAACATCTTTGGGGCATCCTCAAGCGGAAGGTGGAGGAGCGCAAAGTCTCGAATATCCGCCAGCTCCGTGATGTCGTCATGGAGGAGTGGAAAAGCATTCCAGTGGCAACCTGTGAAGCTCTGGTAAACTCCATGCCCAGGACAGTTAAGGCAGTTTTGGGAAATAATGGTGGCCACACAAAATATGGACACTTCAGGAACTTTCACTAAGGGGTGTACTCACTTTTGTTGCCGGTGGTTTAGACATTAATGGCTGTATATTGAGTTATTTTGAGGGAAGAATAAATTTACACTGTTATATAAGCTGCACACAGACTACTTTTCATTGTGTTAAAGTGTCATTTTGTCAGTGTTGTCCCATGAAAAGATATACTTAAATATCTGCAGAAATGTGAGGGGTGTACTCACTTTTGTGATACACTGTATGTACAACGCTTTAGATTTTAAATATTTTAAAGTAGATATTTCAATCCTATCAAGTATTTTAGCTAGTTTTTGTTCTACTGTTTTCTATAGCTTGGTGTTATTGGGATAATTTTTTACTCAATGATGGTGGTGCAGTTTAATACTTACTGCATATTGTGTATCTTTTGTTCCTGCTGCTTTCAGGTCATCCTGCAACTCTTTTTTTTTTTTTTTTTTTTTTTTTTTGTGGTGACTGCTGCTGTCCGTCACACCTTCCTTATCATTAGTATGAGAGGATGAGCATGAGCATGTTGTGGAATATTTTGGGGTGCCCCCGTCCAGAGACAATCTTAGGGTTCCTTGAACTGTCCACTTGCCAATGATTAAACCAGTTTTACTGACAAACATTTTATGGTGTTTGCTGTGGCTCTGGTGCTTTTTTCAGCAGACTGTTGTTAGATACTACTACTACTACTACTACTACTACTACTAATAATAATAATAATAATAATAATAATAATAAGAATAATTTGTATTATTATTGTTATCAATGCTAATAATAACAATAATCATAATAATAACAATAATAATAATTCAGCATTATTATTATTATTATTATTGTTGTTGTTAATAATAATAATAACAATACAGCATTAAAATGTGTTTGCTCAGCATTATTATTATTATTATTTTATTATTATTTTCTTGATGATAATAATAATATTAACAATCATAATGATAACAATATTAATAACAACTCAGCATTAAAAAGGGGTTTGCTGTGGCTCTGTTGCTTTTTCAACAGATTGTTGTTGGATAATAATAATAATAATAATAATAATAATAATAATAATAATAATAATAATAATAATGAGTATTATTATTATTATTATTGTTATTATTATTATTAATAATAATAATAACAATAACAATAATAATAATAATAATTCAGCATTAAAAAGGTGTTTGCTGTGGCTCTGTTGTTTTTTTTTACAGATTGTTGTTGGATAATAATAATAATAATAATAATTTAGCATTAAAAATGTGTTTGCTGTGGCTCTGTTGCTTTTTCAGCAGACTGTTGTTGGATAATAATAATAATAATAATACAGCATTCATATCTAATTTTGCAAAACACAAAGGGGTAGAATGTTTTTTTAGCCTGTGTGTACCTTACTTTACAGCACTAGCCAGTGAAAAGGTTCTGAATTATTCACAGTGACTTCCAGCACTGCCAATGATTATACTGTCTGAGAAATATGAGCTCCATAAAGAAAACGATTGGGAGTCATGAAATATCACAGAATGTTTTATGTTGAAACTGTGGGAGACATAAAAAAAATAAACGGAAAATAGAGCTGAACTGGTTTGTGGTTTGATGTTTGACAGTGGAAAGCATACAGACGCTCCCAGAGCTACAGTGAATATCCGACTTTATAAATATTCACCCCTCCTGAGAGTCAGGATTTCTCTGTGTGCTTTGTCTGGCTGTACTGGTGTTTGTGCGTGTCTTTCAGACAGGGTGAGTGAGTGGGTGCAGCGCTGGTTTGTTGTCAGCATGTAGGTGGAGGGGTAATGCACTCTGAAAGGCTTTGAGGGATATGAGTGAGTGTTTCATGTTTGTGTGGGTTTTGATTGAACTGCAGATAGTAATCTTTCTACTGGACTGCAGGTAGTGTGGGTGTTGCACAGCTCCAGGATCTAGGAGACCTTGATTAGAAACTTGCCTTTGGTCAGTGTCTATGGCATGTTCTTTGTGTGCTGGTGGGTTTTCACCAGGTACTTCTGTTTTCTTTTACCTCTAAAATGTGTCAGTAGTTGGATTGGCTACTCTAAATGTCCCCTACTTGTGAGTAAGTGGTCAGTTGATCTGTGTAGGATTATTTTTACTGAATTGCCACCCTGTCAAAGATGTAGACCCTCCCTGCATCTAAAGTGTGAAGAAGAATTGAGACTGGTTAAACTGTGGTTAACAGACCTTGCTTTAAGCTTTAAAATTGAAAGCATAGCACCTGCTAGCAGTAGATGTGGTTGAAACTAGGGCTGGCTCGATACCACTTTTTTATGTCCGATACGATACTGCAAATTGAGTATCTGTGTCATCCAAAGTGTCTACAATTGGAAGATGTGGATGTCAATCAAACGCGATGGACCAATTAGAATTGACAGGACAAGATCTCAGGTGAGCGATGTATCATTTATAAAGTGGTTTTTATTGTGTTTAAACAGTGTTTTCAGATGTGGCAGTAGTAGATGATTTTTTTAAATTCCTCAAAGTTGAAGTAGATCAGTGTGTTTTCATTTCTGAATGGCTGTTGCAGATGAGTTGTAGATCAGTGGCACATGTTAAGGATGTCATCAAGATGCACCTTGTTACAGCAGTTGCCAAGTGAGCTGGCAATAAACGGCACTCTGTTGGAACGTATCTTCATGTGTTATCTGCTTTACACACAAACAATGGCCTTATTTACATTAAGTGTTATTTACATTAAGTGTTATTTACATTACGCAACAGTATCGGATCGGATTACACATTTTTTTCCTTACAATATCCGATCCAGTGATTTGGGCCAATATCGGACCGATACAGAGTATCAGATCAGTGCCAGCCCTAGTTTAAACATGAACTCAACTACTGGAAGAGGTGTCTACACACTTTTGGCAATAGAAGTAATTTCAGAACTACATAAACATACACTGTTTTTTCTTTAAATAGTGTGTTTTACTGATTAGTTAAACAAAACTGCTCCTCATTACGACTTCAGCGTGTTTCCACTGCGCTCTCGCTGAAGCCGCGAGTCGGGTAGGTTCTCGGTCGTTGAACAGAAGCCAGTCATTATCAGCAGCAACACTGCTTCTTCAGTGCCACGGGGTGTGAAAGAGGGAGACGAAAGGAGAGGCATTTGTTTGATGTCTGCCAAGAATAATGCGAGCACTGTCCAACATGGCTGCTGACACGCTTCCGCTTCAGCTGGCGAGCTAGAATAACTGGGGGCTAATGCTAACCTGAACATTAGCATTTTTCTCTATGATAAGCAAAGAGTACTAGGGGCTCGGGGGGCAGATATTGCTAATTTTCAGCCTCTCTCTCTTATGCTCTCTCTCTTAATGTTTGAAACATTAATGTTTATCCATACTAGCAACTGCTGCAGCAATTTACCATCAAAGCTACGCTGCATATGCATGCACTAATATAACACATAGCAATTATTCCCAATCTCACTTAGCCCTCCCCCCTCCTTACTCCCACTCCTAAAGGGTGATGGGCACAGATAAACCTTCATAGCAGAAATGGAGAAAAGCAGTCATCTAAATTCTTGCAGAGTTGTGTAATGTAATCTGTAATGTAATTGCATGATCTTAAGATTTTCTAATTTGAAAGGAAATAAATAATAAGTGATTTTAATGAGATCTGGTTCACAGTTAAATGTTAAATATAATCAAGAGAGTTTTTAATTGAGAAAAACGTAATTGCTTTATTTATATTGTCTTATAAATGTTAGTTTTAGTAGATCTGTACGTACATGCTAGAGTTTTGCAGTTATTTTTATTTAAATATTGTGCTACCAGGGGTCTATACTATTGTCACCCAGCAAAATTAGCAGTTGATAAAACGTCACCTACACTCGCCCCTCCATGACTACATTTGAATGAATGCCTTTATTGTTATTGTATATAAAATACAACTATTTTTTTCTGTGCACCTCCTTAGAAAAAAAAGAACATACACTGTTACTTACACATACACACTACAACGATGAAATTCACACATCAATTATGTTGACGACAACAATAATATTAATAATCAATAATATAATAATAATTATTATTATTATAATAATAATAATCATCATCAATAATATAATAATAATAATAATCTATAATAATAATAACAATAATAATAATAATCTATAATAATCAATAATAATATAATATTCTATAATAATCAATAATAATATAATAATTTATAATAATAATAACCTATAACAATAATAATCTATAATATTAATAACCTATAATAACAATAATTAATAATAATAATCTGTAATAATAATAATAACCTATGATAATAATAATCTATAATAACAATAATAATAATATTCTATAATAATATTAATACTCTATAACAATAATAATAATAACAGTAATAATAATAATAATAATAATCTATAATAATTTAAAATAATGATAATAATAATAATAATAATAACCTATAATAATAATAATCTATAATAATAACCTATAATAATAATAATAATAATAATCTGTAATAATGATAATAATAATAATCTATAATAATAATAATAATAATAATCTATAATAATTAATAATAATAATAATAATCTATAATAATAATAATAATAATAATAATAATACTTTATAATAATAATAATAATAATAATAATAATAATAATAATAACAATCAATAATATTATAATAATTTATAATAATATTTTTGTTTAAATGTTGTGCTATCTGGGGTCTATACTATTTTTACCGAGCAAAATTAGGAGTCGATTTCTCAGCTTTATCAAGTTGTTAACACATATCACCTACATTTGCCCCTCCATGTCTTTATTGTCATTGTATATAAAATACAACCATTTTTTTTGTCTGTGCAACTCCTTGGAAAACAAGAACATATACGGTCACATACACATACTCACTACAACAATGAAATACACACAACAATTAGGTCCTTAATTTTTTTTTTATTCACCCCCCTCCCCCAATTCTTCTCCCAGTCTAGTTGTATCCAATTACCTGATTGCGCTATGCTTCCTCTGTACTGATGTTGACCTCCACTCCGACTGAGGAGAGCCGTGACTAACACACACCCCCTCCGACTCATGTGCAGTGGCTGACTACATCTTTTCACTTGCACGATGCGGGTCAGGTTGGATCAGCTTCGTGTACAGAGAGCCACACCTTGATCACATTATTCCTCATCTCTGTGCAGGCGCCATCAATCAGCCAGTTGATAACACATATCACCTACATCACCAGATATCACCAGAGGTCATAATTGGTTGTAATCAGTTATGAGGAATCCCCTCCAGCACCCCCCTCCTTCCATTGAACAACAAGCCAATAATTGTTCGTGTAGGCGCCTAGCCTGCGGTGTGGCAGAGCTGAGATTCGAATCGACAAGTTCGAGATGTCAGCTGTGGTGTGCTACATGTTTTACCGCTGCACCACCTGAGCGCCCACTAAAAATATTAAGTTCTATTAGTATGTATTATACTATGCCACCTGTGAAGCCCAACAGAATTATGTTAGATAGTCCAAAGCTCTACCCACTAGACTACCACTGTTTTTATATTAACATTATATAACATTTCATTTTTAGATTTCACATTTTAGAGAGTGCCCCTTAATGATGAAGTAACTTGTGGCCCTTATTACCCAGCCTTGGATGGTACAAGGGACAGAGAATTCAGGGGGTATGCAAAAATCAAACAAAGCAAGATTTGAAGCCCCAAAATGTTACATACATTTGTATCTGTGCAGGACTATGGAAGCACTGAAAGGAAATGTCACACAAGCAGGTTTGATTCTACACAGCCGTATTTATTCGCTCAGTGTGACTAGACACGTGCGAGGACACGTGGATGGACTAAGCTAGCTTGCTCAACTTGCTTCAGAATGCCACACGCAGACCTGAGAACGATGTATCCAACCAAAAATGTTGAATACGTGACACTTGAACAGTCAGTTCTCGCAGGTGCGAATGAGGCTAGCCTTGTGTTTTCACGGAAGAGCCGTTTCATTCTGCAGACACAGTATGAGACACGGCACCATCTCTGGCTCTGAAATTAGCTTTGCCCCTCAGCTTCCTCTCTGCCCTTCTTGCACCTGCCCTGGGGCAAAAACAAACACACATTCACACATTCAGGTCTCACGGAGCATGTTAGCCTCGGATGCGTGCACATGTTAAAAAAAACATGCAGCTTAATTCCCCTTATTTGCTTCTGTACCTCATACCTTATGTGAACTGGATTCACTTTATACAGAGGCAGTTAAATTAAAGTAATAGTTTTGAATATAACAACATTCCTTTTCTGTAACTAAAAATTGGGACATGAAGTTTGTGGAATGATTAAAATCGCCTGAATTGGGCGCTCAGGTGGCGCAGCTTTAAAACACGCAACACACCATAGCTGACATCTCAAACTCGTTGGTTTAAATCTCAGCTCTGCCACCCAGCAGGCTGAGCGCCTACACAAACAACGATTGGCTGTTGTTCGGGGGGGGGTGCAGGAGGGGGTTCCTAATAACTGATGCAATTACGTCCTCTGCTGGCTGGCGCCTGCACAGAGACGAGGGATAGTGAGGATCAGGGTGTGTCTCTCCGTACATAAAGCTAATCCACATATGAACTCGCCTCGTGCAGGCTACTGCAAACGTGTCAGAGGGGGCGTGTGTCAGTCATGGCTGTCCTCAGTCAGAGTGGAGGTCTACATCAGTAGAGAAAAGCGTAATGCAATCGGGTAATTGGATACGACTAGGTTAAGAGGAAAATTGTGTGTGTGTGGGGGGGGGCTGGTTTGAGAGGTTTCACAGACAAACATTATTATTATTATTATTATTATTATTATTATTATTATTATTAATTATTATTATTATTATTATTATTATTATTTCTATTATTATTATTACTATTATATTATTATTATTATTGTAATTATTATTATTATTACTATTATATTATTATTATTGTACTCATTATTACTAACATTAATATTATTATTGTAATTATTATTATTATCATTTATTATATGTATTATTATTACTATTACTATTATTATTATTGTAATTATTATTATTATTGCTATTTATTATTTTATTATTATTATTATTATTGTAATTATTATTATTATTTATTAATTTTATTATTATTATTATTACTATTATTATTATTGTAATTGTTTTTTATTATTATTATTTTATATATATTTTATTTTTAATTTTATATTATATAACTTTTTTATTTAAAATCTTTTTTATTGTATTTTATATTTATCATTAATAATACCTACTTTTGGAAAATATGCTAATAAAGTGTAGAAAGCAGTCTGGCATGTGTTTATAATTTCTTATTGGTCATTAATGGATTAAAGCTGGTAACTTCTCTCTGCCCATATAACTAGCACTATTTTAACTTACCTTATAAAGTACATGAAACAGTAGTCTCTTGTCAAGATTGAGAAAAATTGTGAAGAGGACTGGAGACACCATTCTTCAAAGATTTTTTTTCTACCTTCCTGAGTAGCTTTGGACTCTCATGCACTCCCTTTGACACATGCAGTCACCAGCCAGAAGTGGAATATTTTACCTGCCAGAGGTGAATTCTGTCAGAGAGCCAAATTGTGTACAGAGAATCATGCATGCCCTTTGTGAAATATCCAACCCTTCAGGCGGGTCAGGCAGTTTGACCAGTGACCAATGGTTGCATCTGCAGTGGCAATCAGAAAGCCTAAAAGTCAAAGGTCCTGCCTTAGACTTGTCCGACTGTACCTGAATTGTCTATAAGCATTTGTTGGTTCGTATTTATGTTGATTCTCCAGTCATTTATTTAAAATTATGTTCCAGTTCTTTATGTTCTAATTTATGTAGGGAACATCTATTTTTATCCTGATGTAACTTGTGTGGCTTGTGTTTGTATCTAGGTATGAATAATATCCTCTTCGTCACACAAAGGTCAGCCGTGTTAAAACTGGAGATGGTGCAGATCACAGAGTAATTACCAGTCCTAATGCCATTTACTCTTCAGCCACTCTGGCCAGATTAGCGTTACTGTATCAGGCTTTGCTGATGCCTGGCCACTCTTTTATAGTCAGGTCTGAAAAGCATATCGGTGTGGACCGGAGAGCCTGAGAGCCAGGGAAAGCTTGTTGTTTTGGTGAATGTACTGGGGATGACGTTCAGTCCCTGGTAGCAGCGGTATCACTTACTGCCAGGGAAGAGTGTGTTGATGGATCTGTCAAGTGCATGTGCAAATAGTGTACGTGGGACCGCAGCTAGCCTGTCATTTTTGTCGCCTGGTGATACGCCTGCATTGTGTTTTGCCTTGGGGAAAAGAGATGTGAGCTGGCATGAGTTGAAAAGCATTATGGGAAAGGAGCGAAATGTGGCACTTCCTTTTTTTCAAACCTAATGTGGACTGTTTTTATGCACAGGCATTGTTATTTACTGGATTAATATTAAATATATATGTTCAATTGTTTACTTTTTTTTACATTTACTAGTCCGAGATACTAAATAAAGTAAGATTTATATAAATACAATTTAAAAATACTGTGATTTAAAAACCATCCATCCCTTAAAAGGTCAAATTGGCTTAAACCTCATCATTACAATGCATTACTTTGCCCACTTATTTAATTAAAGGGTCATATTTACAGCATTACAATATTTGGGGATTATCTATTCTTAGTGACTATGCACAAATAAATAGCTTTTCCCTTTGTGGAGTCTATCAATATGTCAGAGACTATCCAAAACAAACGAATTTATTCATTCATTGTCTGTTTTACCACCGCTTTATCCTATTCAGGGTCACGGTATGTATGATTCACTAGGCAAAAGGCAGTAAACACCCTGAACAGGTTGCTTGTCCATCACAAGGCACACACAGACACACACACTCACACCTAGGTGGACTTTAGTGGCTCCAATTAACCTGCTTGCATGTCTTTGGGTTGTGGGGGGGAAACCAGAGCTCCTGGAGGAACTAGGAGAACATGCAAATCTGGGAATAGAACCCAGGACATTCTTGCTGTGAGGTGACAGTGCTACCCCTGAGCCACCATCTGCCAAAATATTTTTAAAAGACTATTTTAAAGCCCCGTAACATACTGAGAACATATGAACACCGCCATAAAGGTTTGCAAAGAAGCATGTCATGTAAAAATATACAGTGGGGCCAAAAAGTATTTAGTCAGCCACTGATTGTGCAAGTTCTCCTACTTTGAAAGATGAGAGAGGTCTGTAATTTTCATCATAGGTACACTTCAACTACGAGAGACAAAATGAGAAAAAAAAATACAGGAAATCACATTGTAGGATTTTTAAAGAATTTATTTGTAAATTATGGTGGAAAATAAGTATTTGGTTAATAACAAAAGTTCAACTCAATACTTTGTAACATAACCTTTGTTGGCAATGACAGAGGTCAAACGTTTCCTGTAAGTCTTCACCAGGTTTGCACACACTGTAGCTGGTATTTTGGCCCATTTCTCCATGCAGATCTCCTCTAGAGCAGTGATGTTTTGGGGCTGTCAATGGGCAACACGGACTTTCAACTCCCTCCACAAATTTTCTATGGGGTTGAGGTCTGGAGACTGGCTAGGCCACTCCAGGACCTTGAAATGCTTTTTACGGAGCCACTCCTTCGTTGCCCGAGTGGTGTGTTTGGGATCATTGTCATGCTGGAAGACCCAGCCACGTTCCATCTTCAATGCTCTCACTGATGGAAGGAGGTTTTGGCTTAAAATCTCACGATACACGGGTTCATTCTTCCCTTAACACGGATCAGTCGTCCTGTCCCCTTTGCAGAAAAACAGCCCCAAAGCATGATGTTTCCACCCCCATGCTTCACAGTAGGTATGGTGTTCTTGGGATGCAACTCAGCATTCTTCTTCCTCCAAACACGACGAGTTGAGTTTTTACTAAAAAGTTCCATTTTGGTTTCATCTGACTACATGATATTCTCCCAATCCTCTTCTGGATCATCCATATGCTCTCTGGCAAACTTCAGACGGGCCTGGACATGTACTGCCTTAAGCAGGGGGACACGCCTGGCACTGCAGGATTTGAGTCCCTCTCGGCGTAGTGTGTTACTGATGGTCCCAGCTCTCTGCAGGTCATTCATCAGGTCCCTCCGTGTAGTTCTGGGATTTTTGCTCACCGTTCTCATGATCATTTTGACCCCACGGGATGAGATCTTGCGTGGGGCCCCAGATCGAGGGAGATTATCAATGGTCTTGTATGTCTTCCATTTTCTTACAATTGCTCCCACAGTTGATTTATTCACACCAACCTGCTTGCCTATTGTAAATTCACTCTTCCCATCCTGGTGCAGGTCTACAATTTTCTTCCTGGTGTCCTTCGACAGCTCTTTGGTCTTGGCCATGGTTGAGTTTGGAGTCTGACTGTTTGAGGCTGTGGACAGGTGCCATTAATACAGGTAACGAGTGGAGGACAGAAGAGCTTCTTAAAGAAGAAGTTACAGGTCTGTGAGAGCCATAAATCTTGCTTGTTTGTGGGTGACCAAATACTTATTTTCCACCATAATTTACAAATAAATTCTTTAAAAATCCTACAATGTGATTTCCTGGATTTTTTTTCTCATTTTGTCTCTCATAGTTGAAGTGTACCTATGATGAAAATTACAGACCTCTCTCATCTTTCTAAGTAGGAGAACTTGCACAATCAGTGGCTGACTAAATACTTTTTGGCCCCACTGTCCATCAAAAAATAGTAGATGTGTAAAGCAGATTAGACAGGTAACAAAATCCTTACAGGAAATTATGGTGATATGGTGTAGGTACCATCATGTAATGTGAATCCTTTTAGCTGCAGGAACTCACAATGTTGTTATAGTTCATGAATAGTACACAGTACATAAAGAACTTAAAAAAAAAAAAAACTTTGCTGCTTTACTTTGCTAGAAGGCTTAAAGTGGGAAGGTAGTTTATCCCACAGCAAGATAATGATAGAAAGTGGTTCCTAAAAAAAAGGAAAAAAGGAGGGGGCACAGTACCTTACTGGTACAGTCAGAGTCCAGATTCTCACTCTATGAAACATTTGTAGCAAGAATTCAGGAGGCACAGAAGCTCGGTGGGTAGTACTGTTACCTCACAGCAAAAAGATCTTGGGTTTGATTGCCAGGTGGAGCAGTTCGGGTCCTTTCTGTGTGGAGTTTGCAGGTTCTCCCTGTGTCTGTGTGGGTGTCAATTTGGAGCACTGGTGTCCTCCAACAGTCCAAAGACATGTAAGTGAAGTGAATTAAACGATGAATCATGTGTGACCTGTAACGTGTCCTGTCACAAATGGAATCAAAGTATAGAACATGACCTCAAAATCTTAATAAATAAATTGTGGCAAGAATTCACACATGCTTTAGACCACTGCTACCCAACAAACACTGCAAAACAGACAGAAATTGCACTATTCATGCAAAGTAAATGTAAATGTGATAGCCACCAAACATATAAACAATTCTTGTCACACATTACACACATACCATGTTATATGTGTGTAATACATTATATATTATATATAAAGTTAAAGCTTTACATGAGCCTAGGCTTAGCGGCTGCAGTCCAAGAAAGAAGCCTCTTCTTAACAATTTGCACCCTAAGTCTGTATTAATGCTCACTGCTGATCACATGGACAAACAAATACAGCTTGCTTTACTGTGGACAGTGTGTAATTCAGCGTGGGCCTGTTTCTGATAGCTCTTGGTGTGTAGACACCCCTCCTAGTTGTTGACTCCAGATGTTGTCTATTTCTAACCTCCTTGTTTGTACACACATTGTCCATTTTATCAGCTCCACTTACCATATAGAAACACTTTGTAGTTCTACAATTACTGACTGCAGTCCATCTGTTTCTCTGCATGCTTTGTTAGCCCCCTTTTATGCTGTTCTTCAATGGTCAGGACTCTCCCAGGACCACCACAGAGTAGGTATTATTTGGGTGGCGGATCATTCTCAACACTGCATTGACACTGACATGGTGGTGGTGTGTTAGTGTGTGTTGTGCTGGTATGAGTGGATCAGACACAGCAGCGCTGATGGAGTTTTTAAACACCTTACTGTCACTGCTGGACTGAGAATAGTCCACCAACCAAATATATCCAGCCAACAGCGCCCCATGGGCAGCGTCCTGTGACCACTGATAAAGGTCTAGAAGATGACCAACTCAAACAGCAGCAATAGATGAGCGATCGTCTCTGACTTTACATCTACAAGATGAACCAACTAGGTGAGAGTGTCTAATAGAGTGGACAGTGAGTGGACACGGTATTTAAAAACTCCAGCAGCGCTACTGTGTCTGATCCACTCATACCAGCACAACACACACTAACACACCACCACCATGTCAGTGTCACTGCAGTGCTGAGAATGTTCCACCACCTAAATAATACCTGTTCTGTGGTGGTCCTGTGGTGGTTTTGTGGTGGTCCTGACCCTTGAAGAACAGCATGAAAGGGGGCTAACAAAGCATGCAGAGAAACAGATGGACTACAGTCAGTTATTGTAGAACTACAAAGTGCTTCTATATGGTAAGTGGAGCTGATAAAATGGACAGTGAGTGTAGAAACAAGGAGGTTCTTTTAATGTTATGGCTGATCAGTTTACATATATACATATATTCACAAGTCTAGACTGTATCGGTATTGGATGTTAGAAAAATGTCTTGTTTGTATTAAATTTATTAAAGTAATCAAAAAATCTTTTATTTAAATAATCATTTAAATAACGTCAACTCAAACAAATGTAATGGGGCTGAATATTTATGCAGTGCGCTGTATGTGCGTAAAGTGTGTGAGAGACTCGTGAACATCTCAAAAATTCACAGAAGGAAAATATTTATAGAGTTGTTAATATGTAAATGCCTGGAAAGTGAAGTTGGGTTCATTTGTGGCAACTCTGTGTGGATTACAAACAAGCTCATCCAGAAATAACAAACATTCAAGCCGCCTTGATGCCCAAAACACTTCCTGTGCCACAGACTAGCTATATTGTGCAAATTGAGATGGATTATAATATTTATAGGCAGTGTAATTACAATACAAAGGTGTATAATCAATGTGTAACCAACTAAAGGTTGAAAGGTATTCGGAACCCTTTTTAAAGAATTCCATGTAATTACTACCTATAAACACAGGCACAACGGTGGACAATTAAAAACAGGACATTTTCTCTCCTAAAAAGGGGTAATGATGTCCCTGTGGTCGTAGCCAGACGCTGTGTATGACTATCCTTTCCCTGTGTTTGGATTCTGCCTGTTATTAAAGCGTATAAACAAAAATCGCTGACCTAACGCAGACCGTTTTCTCTCACCTTTCTCTTTCCGATTGAATGTGTTTTGGGTAAAGCATACAGGTGCTCTGGCTAATGCACTGTAAAGGCTAATTGCTAGCCAAGCTAGTATTCGACCCATTCTTTCTTTTAAAACCCCAGCAATTATTTAGCACTTAAGCGGTCAACGTGTGCTACATTCCACCCTCCCTCATTCGACTGGCATTTAAACACGCTCAACAAACCATGCGCCGCATGTCTAGCTATGACCTGACTCATCATTCAATGATGCAACGTTTATTTTTCTTGCATAAACGGGGCTATTTTTGCACACATTCTGTCTGAAATGCTGATTTGAGGTTTGTATTATGTGTTGTTGGGTGAGGATTGTTTCTGGTCTGTTAGGACAGTGAATACCCTTGACATTACAACCAGAAGGAAGCTACTTTGAGTTTATCCTGATGTCTGGGCTGAATTTGATGTTTATTTATAAAGGGATTATAAAAACTGGAACTAAACTTGTACTAAAACAGTAATAAGTGGCATAACTAGCTGCTTATGGCCCACCAGCAACCACAAAATGCATACGGATGTTGCCCACGTGTCGAAGGGGGCATGGGTTAGCTTTGTTCTCCTCAAATCAGAGCGGGGGTCGGCATTAGTGGAGAGGAAGTGTAATGCAATTGGGCAATTGGACCCGCTAAAAAATCGGGAGAAAAAAGGGGAGAAAATACATAAACAAAATATATTAAAAAACAATAAATTAATAAATGAATTAATTCAATAAAAATACAAAATAAAATAATAGATCTTTACATTTGATAAATAATCTGTTTATAAGAATAAATATCTGTTTGTAAGAATAAAAAATGTTTAGGTAAAAAAAGACTGGAAAGCTCTGGAGAGAAAATGATGCAGATTATAGAAATATCTGGGTTATGGGGTATTTTATTTTGATATTCTGGTTTGTGGGGTAATTTTGTTTGATAATCTGGTTTGTGGGGTATATTTTGTTTGATAATCTGGTTTGTGGGGCACTTTTGTTTGATAATCTGGTTTGTGGGGTATATTTTGTTTGATATTCTGGTTTGTGGGGTATTTTTGTTTGATAATCTGGTTTGTGGGGTATATTTACTTTGATATTCTGGTTTGTGTGGTATTTTTTGTTTGAAAATCTGTTTTGTGGGGTATTTTTGTTTGATAATCTGGTTTGTGGGGTATTTTTTGTTTGATAATCTTGATTGTGGGGTAATTTTTGTTTGATATTCTGGTTTGTGGGGTATTTTTGTTTGATAATCTTGTTGGTGGGGTATTTTTTGTTTGATATTTTTGTTTGTGGGGTAATTTTGTTTGATAATCAGGTTTGTGGGTTACTTTTGTTTGATAATCTGGTTTGTGGGGTATATTTTGCTTGATAATCTGGTCTGTGGGGTATTTTTGTTTAATATTCTGGTTTGTGGGGTAATTTTGTTTAATAATCTTGTTTGTGGGGTATTTTTGTTTGATAATCTGGTTTGTGGGGTAATTTTGTTTGATAATCTGGTTTGTGGGGTAATTCTGTTTGATATTTTGGTTTGTGGGGTATATTTTGTTTGATAATCTGGTTTGTGGGGTATTTTTGTTTGATATTTTGGTTTGTGGCGTATTTCTGTTTGATAATCTGGTTTGTGGGGTATTTTTTGTTTGATAATCTGGTTTGTGGGGTAATTTTATATGATATTCTGGTTTGTGGGGTATTTCTGTTTGATATTTTGGTTTGTGGGGTATTTTTTGTTTGATAATCTGGTTTGTGGGGTAATGTTGTTTGATAATCTGGTTTGTGTGGTATTTTTGCTTGATAATCTGGTTTGTGGAGTATATTTAGTTTGATAATCTGGTTTGTGGGGCATTTTTGTTTGATATTTTGGCTTGCGGGGTATTTTTTGTTTGATATTTTGGTTTGTGGGGTATTTCTCTTTGATAATCTGGTTTGTGGGGTATTTTTTGTTTGATAATCTGGTTTGTGGGGTAATTTTGTATGATATTCTGGTTTGTGCTGTATTTCTGTTTGATATTTTGGTTTGTGGGGTATTTTTTGTTTGATAATCTGGTTTGTGGGGTAATTTTGTTTGATAATCTGGTTTGTGTGGTAATTTTGCTTGATAATCTGGTTTGTGGGGTATATTTAGTTTGATAATCTGGTTTGTGGGGCATTTTTGTTTGATATTTTGGTTTGCGGGGTATTTTTTGTTTGATAATTTGGTTTGTGGGGTAATTTTGTTTGATAATCTGGTTTGTGGGCTAATTTTGTTTGATATTTTGGTTTGTGGGGTATTTTTGTTTTATAATCTGGTTTGTGGGGTATTTTTGTTCGACATTCTGGTTTGTGGGGTATTTTTTGTTTGATAATCTGGTTAGTGCAGTATTTTTGTTTGATAATCTGGTTTGTGGGGTATTTTTGTTTGATAATCTGGTTTGTGGGGTAATTTTGTTTGATAATCTGGTTTGTGGGGTATTTTTGTTTGATAATCTGGTTTGTGGGGTATATTTTGTTTGATAATCTTGTTTGTGGGGTATTTTTTGTTTGATATTCTGGTTTGTGGGGTATTTTTGTTTGATAATCTGGTTTGTGGGTTAATTTTTTTTGATAATCTGGTTTGTGGGGTATATTTTGTTTGATAATCTGGGTTGTGGGGTATTTCTGTTTGATAATCTGGTTTTTGGGTATTTTTGTTTGATATTCTGGTTTTTGGGTATTTTTTGTTTGATAATCTGGTTTGTGGGGTAATTTTGTTTGATATTCTGGTTTGTGGGGTCTTTTTGTTTGATAATCTGGTTTGTGGGGTATATTTTGTTTGATATTTTGGTTTGTGGGGTAATTTTGTTTGATAATCTGGTTTGTGGGGTATATTTTGTTTGATATTTTGGTTTGTGGGGTAATTTTGCACGACAGCATTTAGAGGATTACAGTGGATGATGCTTTGCTTCAAACTGAAGAACTTCTGAAGGTTATAAATCTTGCTGAGTGAAACCAGACTCCTGGCTGAATGGGTTTCTAATGCAAATGAAACTTAATACTCACTCAACCCTTCAAATCCTTAAATAGCAAGCATTATTTTCAATATCACTAAACACTTAAGGCAGGGAAGGGGGCGTGTGATACAGTTCTTTATAAATTGCTTCTATTTCATTTTCAGTCTGATTACAAAGCCTCAGGATTTGTTTGTAATTTCTGGCTTGCGGAAGCTTTTGAGGTGAAATGATAAGTGAATATACTGTAGCATGTAGTGTATTATGTGCATGTTTTTCTAACAATAGCTTTTCTACCAATATTTTTTAATTATTTCCCCAGCGGGACATAGTCTAGCTCACAGTATTGCAGAAAAAATGCAGAACTTGGTGTTTAAATTGCACTGTCCTACTTCCTGTGCC
The DNA here is from genome assembly GCF_030014385.1 of Trichomycterus rosablanca. Taxonomy (NCBI): domain Eukaryota; kingdom Metazoa; phylum Chordata; class Actinopteri; order Siluriformes; family Trichomycteridae; genus Trichomycterus; species Trichomycterus rosablanca. The sequence continues at coordinate 10,549,128 of NC_085998.1, read as the reverse complement.
CGCTCTACCTCCACCAGGCCAACAGAGAATACAGCCAACTGACTCTGAAACAGGAAGATAACCAGATTGGGAGCGACTTGTACTCGCACTTACTGCAGTGTATTTTGGATAAATTTCAATTTAGCTTTAAAGTAGAGTGATACATGAGCCTAGAATTAGGGGCTGTGGTCAAATAAAGAACCCCCTTCTTAAAAATTGTCACCCCAAAATTTTATTAAAGTTCACTGCTGATCACATGTACTAAGAAAATACAGAAGCAAAAAACAATGTAAGACCATGACCAATGGGAAGCTTGCTTCACTGTGGACAGGGTGTAAATTAGGGTGGATCTGATTCTGGTAGCTCTTGGATATCTGACCATCTAGAAAAATTTCCTGCTAGCATAAGGCTGCTGTACAAATGATCACATTATTATGACCACCAGCTAATATCCCGAGTAACCACCTTGTGCAGCATGGACAGCAGCTAGACGGGCTGGGAGTAAGGTCCTGGTAGGTTGTCACAGGTATCTGGTACCATGCTGACTGCAGTGAATCCCACAGCTGCTGGAGTGTGCGTGGGGGAGGATCCATAGAGCGAACATGACAATCAAGGTGGTCCCACAGATGCTCAATTGGGTTAAAGTCTGGGGAATTAGGGGGCCTAAGTAGTACTTGGAAGTCTTGGTCATGTGCTTCCAACCAGTGTCGGACATTTCTAGCCATGTGACATGTCGCATTGTCTTGCTGGAAGATCCCATGCGCCCCTGGGAAGACAATTTTACTCATGGTACTTTCACACATGATAGCAATGAGGGATATACAGTGTATCACAAAAGTGAGTACACCCCTCACATTTCTGCAGATATTTAAGTATATCTTTTCATGGGACAACACTGACAAAATGACAGCTTATATAACAGTGTAAATTTATTCTTACCTCAAAATAACTCAATATACAGCCATTAATGTCTAAACCACCGGCAACAAAAGTGAGTACACCCCTAAGAGACTACACCCCTAAATGTCCAAATTGAGCACTGCTTGTCATTTTCCCTCCAAAATGTCATGTGACTCGTTAGTGTTACTAGGTCTCAGGTGTGCATAGGGAGCAGGTGTGTTCAATTTAGTAGTACAGCTCTCACACTCTCTCATACTGGTCACTGAAAGTTCCAACATGGCACCTCATGGCAAATAACTCTCTGAGGATCTTAAAAGACGAATTGTTGCGCTACATGAAGATGGCCAAGGCTACAAGAAGATTGCCAACACCCTGAAACTGAGCTGCAGCACAGTGGCCAAGATCATCCAGCGTTTTAAAAGAGCAGGGTCCACTCAGAACAGACCTCGCGTTGGTCATCCAAAGAAGCTGAGTGCACGTGCTCAGCGTCACATCCAACTGCTGTCTTTGAAAGATAGGCGCAGGAGTGCTGTCAGCATTGCTGCAGAGATTGAAAAGGTGGGGGGTCAGCCTGTCAGGGCTCAGACCATACGCCGCACACTACATCAAATTGGTCTGCATGGCTGTCACCCCAGAAGGAAGCCTCTTCTGAAGTCTCTACACAAGAAAGCCCGCAAACAGTTTGCTGAAGACATGTCAACAAAGGACATGGATTACTGGAACCATGTCCTATGGTCTGATGAGCCAAGATTAATTTGTTTGGTTCAGATGGTCTCAAGCATGTGTGGCGGCAATCAGGTGAGGAGTACAAAGATAAGTGTGTCATGCCTACAGTCAAGCATGGTGGTGGGAATGCCATGCTCTGGGGCTGCATGAGTGCAGCAGGTGTTGGGGAGTTACATTTCATTGAGGGACACATGAACTCCAATATGTACTGTGAAATACTGAAGCAGAGCATGATCCCCTCCATCCGGAAACTGGGTCGCAGGGCAGTGTTCCAGCATGATAATGACCCCAAACACACCTCTAAGACGACCACTGCTTTATTGAAGAGGCTGAGGGTAAAGGTGATGGACTGGCCAAGCATGTCTCCAGACCTAAACCCAATAGAACATCTTTGGGGCATCCTCAAGCGGAAGGTGGAGGAGCGCAAAGTCTCGAATATCCGCCAGCTCCGTGATGTCGTCATGGAGGAGTGGAAAAGCATTCCAGTGGCAACCTGTGAAGCTCTGGTAAACTCCATGCCCAGGAGAGTTAAGGCAGTTCTGGGAAATAATGGTGGCCACACAAAATATTGACACTTCAGGAACTTTCACTAAGAGGTGTACTCACTTTTGTTGCCAGTGGTTTAGACATTAATGGCTGTATATTGAGTTATTTTGAGGGAAGAATAAATTTACACTGTTATATAAGCTGCACACAGACTACTTTTCATTGTGTCAAAGTGTCATTTTGTCAGTGTTGTCCCATGAAAAGATATACTTAAATATCTGCAGAAATGTGAGGGGTGTACTCACTTTTGTGATACACTGTATATGCAGACAGCCTATCACACACCTTATATACAGCTCACGAAACGTAACTTCCTTCAGTTAGTGGTCATAATAATGCGACTCGACTGTGTATATACACTATGGGTGTGTTTGAAAACCTAGGGAGCTGCCTCAGTAGAGAGGATTCTAATAAGTCAATGACTTATAAGGCAGGTTATTCGAACGCGCTACTTAGACAGCGATTCCATCGGGTTTCGCTTACTAAGCTAACACAGTTAGCATCTTGCCATTCAAACCAATGGGATGGGGTGGCACAGCACGCTAGCATGTCAACTAACATCTCCCTAACATTAACGTGTACCGTGAAAACAGTTAAATTCGCTGACAAGCCAGAACTTGCAAATAAAAACACTTGTGCAAGTTTATACAAGTTAAAAATCAATAATAATTTATTTACGTTTAAAAATAACTCAGTTTGTTTCTTCGTACCCTCAGCCATGTTTTTTATATTTTTCTGTGAGAGAAGAGCTGCCGCATTGAATGCTGGGATTGCCTTGATCAATAAGGATGCTTCTGATGCTCACTTGTTCTTGAGTCAAAATAACATTTAAATGTTAAGAAGCTTTAGTAGACAGCATATTAAGGCATCTAGAATTTCGAACAGCCTCATTCTCGGGAGCGCGCGTTGTGTTGTCCCATGAAAAGATATACTTAAATATCTGCAGAAATGTGAGGGGTGTACTCACTTTTGTGATACACTGTATGTATGTACATATAAGCAGAGGTACACAATATATGGTAACATACCGATGGCAATATACCGTAATATACAGATAATGTAAGCTAGCAGCGTGTGAAATATTTAAAAATAACAGTGAAGTGCACAGCATGTAGGATGAGTACTACAATATTTAGTCAACTGGCAGCAGGTGAATATTGTCATACTCAAGTCTGTATTGTCAGTCATTCATTTATTTAGGAGGGAGATGGCCTGTGGGAAGAAACTGCTCTTGAATCTGGAGGTTTAAGTGTGGATGGACCTGCCAGATGATTTGTAAACAGATTTGTGTCAATATTTATGTTCCTTACAGGTGGCACGGTGGGTAGCACTGTCACCTTATGTCAAGAAGGGCTTGTTTTTAATTCCCAGGTGAAGTGGGTCTTATTGTATGGAGTCTGCATGCTCTTCCCGTCTGTGTGGATTTCCTCACTCACTCCAAAGACATGCAGTCAGGTTAATTGAAGCTACTAAAATGCCCCAAGTGTGAATGTGTGCATGTGTGTTTGCAACCTCTCCAAAGTGTTTCCCACCTTTCGCCCAGTGAATTGCACCCAGCGTGACCCTCAATAGGATAAAGTGGTGGTATAACAGACAATAACTGAATGAGTACCTTACCAGGTACCTTACTAGGTCCTCATGGACCTTCCACGTCATTTCTCCATACAGGTTTAGGTCAGGTGACTGTGACCATAGCAAAAGCTTGATTAAATGTTCACTGAACCATCTGTCTAGTTTCAGATGTAGGCTTTGAATCATTGTCCCTCTGGAAGATCCAACCAGCCAGAGAAACTCCTTTGTAGGTGACAGTAGAGATGAGCTTGTTTTCTGTTTTTCCATCCTTCTTCTGTTGAAATACAAAGTAGGGATTTAACCTATAACCAACTTTCATTAGCCGACATTTAACTGATAACAAGCTCATAGCGTCCCAATAAATAAATAAATAATAAAAAAAAAACACATCACAGAGTTTCATATCAACAATCAACACAAAAATCTTGTTGCTGGTCCTATATAGTTAAAATTTCTCCTAATTGCCCTTATAAAGTCTAAATTTTATTTTATTCTTTCCTATGGTATTTACTCTATATTTTACTTTTACACTGTGCTGGAGCTGCTACAACACTCAGATTTCCCACATGTTCTCCCCGTGTCTGCGTGGGTTTCCTCCAAGTGCTCCGGTTTCCTCCCACAGTCCAAAAACATGCAGTCAGGTTAATTGGAGGCACTGAATTGCCCTATAGGTGAATGGGTGTGTGTATGACTGTGTATAAGTGCGATGGACTGGCGCCCTGTCCAGGGTGTTACTGTGTGCCCTGTGCCCATTGAAAAGCTCCCTGTATAAATTTTAGAGAGTGTTCATGTTCATTTGTGACCATTTACATTTACATTTTGGGTATTTAGCAGACAAAGCGACTTACAGTGATGACTAGGGATGTAACGATGCACCACAAGGCAGTTAATAACGATTTAAAAATTCCACAATTCAAATCGATTTTACATGTAAAATGAATTGATATTCACTTTAAACAGCAGAGGGGACTGGCACTATACACCTCGCCTGGCTTACGTCACTGGTGCTATACGACTGGTTGCCAGAATCGAGGGTTTTCTGCCTAATTGGGCTTAATTCAAAATAGTTTTGCATAGTTTGTACCTACCTGAGAAATGAAAAGGGCATTCATTATTTAGAGAAATAAAAGAGATAAAGATAAGCACAAATACAGTATTTTATTTAATTTTTTTTAAGAGAAATAATAAAATGAAACTTTGTCATAATTTGTCTTCAATTTCAGTTTTAAAATCGGAAAAAAATGTGACAACACAATTTTGAGCAATTAAGGGTTAAGGGCCTTGCTCAGGGGCCCAACAGTGGCAACCTGGCAGTGATGGGGCTTGAACCAGCAACCTTCTAATTACTAGACCAGTATCGTAACCACTGAGCTACCACTGCCCATAAACAAATAGCATCACATTTACATTTTCAGCATTTGGCAGATGCCTTTATCCAAAGCGACTTACATTACAGTTACAGTATACAGTCTGAGCAATTGAGGGTTAAGGGCCTTGCTCAAGGGCCCAACAGCAGCAACCTGGCAGTGGTGGGGCTTGAACCAGCGACCCTCTGATCACTGGTCCAGTACTTTAACCACTAGGCTACAGCTGGCCCATTTAGCAAGAGCTTTTGTCCAAACTGTGACAGTATGGGGCAGTCTGGGTCCTTTCTGTGTGGAGTTTGCATTTTCTCCCCGTGTCTGCGTGGGTTTCCTCCGGGAGCTCCGCTTTCCTCCCACAGACCAAAAACATGCAGTCAGGTTAACTGGAGACACTGAATTGCCCTATAGGTGAATGGGTGTGTGTATGAGTGCGATGGACTGGCGCCACGTACAGGGTGTTACTGTGTGCCTTTCGCCCATTGAAAAGCTGGGATATGCTCCAGCACCCCCTGCGACCCTGATTTAAATACGGTTAAGAAAGTGAGTGAGTAATTGCAATAATATAATAATATAATACTTTATTGCATATAATTGTATTGATACAACTGCTGTTAGTAATAGTTGTGGGTAAAACACCTACATTTATTCATTAGTAGTCTACAACTTGCTGACTGAGGTTTTATCTTTGTTTATTAAATTATATTTATTTAAAATAATTAACAAAACAGGCTTCACATGAGCAATACTTTTAATACACCTCACTGATTCAGTAAGAAATAAAATGTCTGTATGTGTTTAATGAGGCTTTTTATAGAACTTGTTACAGAATTAATGATTTTAATGCCCCCGGACATAAATCAGTAAAATGTTTGTTTCTTGCAAATGGAACTAAATTGATCTAACTTATGTTAATTCGATGTTGCATATCCACTTTTAATACCAAGTATCCAGATTGTGCAATTAACCTGCTGCTTTGGTTTATGCCTTCTGCCAGAAAGTCATCATGTACCCTATGTGCCACTTCATTAACATTTCATGTGGAAAACATTGCAGTGGCCTAGATTTACTTTTGAGTGGATATTTGTTTGTAATCTTAGATGCCTATACACACACTATTTACGGCACAGGGTCGATGTTTATGGCTTAATAAAATATGCAACAGGACCTTAAAGCTTAGTATTTTTTTGCCATTTTTGGCTGTATTTTATAGGAAATATATCCAATTTTCTAAACTTTAGTAACTTATGTTGCTTGTGCTTTAGTCAGCTGCTTCATTATACCAAATAGCATTAGATTAATACACAAACGGAGGATCATACTATACCTTGTGTATTCCTCCTCCGCTTGTGTAAAATGCTTGAAGCATAGTGTTGAATTCTAGCTCTTTTTTATGTTCTACAATTACTGAATTTAGTCCATCTGTTTCTCTACATACCTTTTTAGCCTGCTTTTATGCTGTTCTTCAATGGTCAGGACTCTCCCAGGACCACCACAGAGCAGGTATTATTTAGGTGGTGGATCATTCTCAGCAATGCAGTGATACTGACATGGTGGTGGTGTGTTAGTGTGTGTTGTGCTGGTATGAGTGGATCAGACACAGCAGCGCTGCTGGAGTTTTTAAATACCGTGTCCACTCACTGTCCACTCTATTAGACACTCCTACCTGGTTGGTCCACCTTGTAGATGTAAAGTCAGAGACGATCGCTCATCTATTGCTGCTGTTTGAGTTGGTCATCTGCTAGACCTTCATTAGGGTCACAGGACGCTGCCCACGGGGCGCTGTTGGCTGGATATATTTTTGGTTGGTGGACTATTCTCAGTCCAGCAGTGACAGTGAGGTGTTTAAAAACTCCAGCAGCGCTGCTGTGTCTTATCCACTCATACCAGCACAACACACACTAACACACCACCACCATGTCTAACAAAGCATGTAGAGAAACACACAGTCAGTAATTGTAGAACTTCAAAGTGCTTCTATATGGTAAGTTAAGCTGATAAAATGGACAATGTGTGTAGAAACAAGGAGGTGGTTTTAATGTTATGGCTGATCAGTGTACATATACAGGTGTACAGTACAATGGAATTCTTACTTCGCATATCGTAGCTTGTTTGGAAGCTGGGGTCAGAGCGCAGGGTCTGCTATTGTATGGCACCCATGGAGCCTTAAGAGCCTTGCTCAAGGGCCCAACTATGGCTACATGTCAGAGCTGGTATTCGAACACTCAACCTTTCAATTGATAGCCCAAAGCTCTACCCACTAGGCTACCACTGTCCCATTTTTGCCTCCATCTCATGGACAGAGAGTAACATGCTGACCTCCACATTCCACTATTTCTGTACAGGTGCCTCGGGCTACTAACCAGGGTCCTTACACAGCGTCGAAGACCCAAACCAACCTTTCAGTCAGGTCTTTCCCCACCCAGTAGATTAGTGTTCAATTTTGTCTGCTGCATGCACTGCCAATCGTTTAATCTACTCTTAGCAAAGCTGAGATTCAAACTTACAGAGTACAGAATCCCAGTGCTGGTGTGCTAGTGGAATATCCCGCTACGCCACCTGGACACTGACATGCCGAATTTTGTCTTTTAGGCTCCTGACCGGTGGCTCTGCTGAGGCTTGAACTCAGGTCTCCACTCTAAGGGCCAAACATATAGGACTTCTGATAGTGATGCATAACATTCAGTGTCCATGACTGCATGTATCTATGAACAGTGTGTGTGTGTGTGTGTGTGTGCGCGCATGCTTGTGTTGCTCCTAGAGGCAGTTAAAGACCGTGTAGTAAGTGTTGCAATTAGAGTTGAGGAAAGATTATTTTTACTCTTCACACTTCCTATCTGAGGTGCTCTTCGATGACTCCTCTTCACAGTAACAGCACTTAGTGTTGACCAGGGCTGCTTCAGCATGGCGCAAATCTGACAAGCTGACTTGTTGGAAAACTAACGTTTGTCTAAGGAGACTGTGCACCCATATGCTTGATTCACCACGCGTTTTGGGGATGAGCGAGCGTCCGTAAATTAAAGGAGGTGTACATAAACTTTTAAATGAAGATTGAATAATTTGGTGCAGTAAAATTCCAATTAATAGGTGATTAATTGTGCATGCCTGGCAACCGATCAGCAGGCAGATGGCCAGCATGAGAAGAAGGGGACGAAAGAAAGAAAATGTGTGTGTGTGTTGCTTTGGGTCATTGTCTTAATGTCCAGTGATGTCTTACCATGGGTTGCCAGCAGTGGCAATTTCTCTAAGACTGCAAGGGAAGCTCAGCTTCCCCTAAAATGTCAAAAATTAAATGGTCAAATATGTACAGTTGTGTTAACATTTCATTGACTACAAATGCGTTAGAACACGTTCATCTCGAAGACGAGTTTGTTCAGAATCAGCTACTTATCACAAATCGACTGACTCGAACTTCTCATACATTCCTGTAGCATCAATGCATTTGCCCGCAGAAGCTGAGCGTCTCTTCACTTCAATAGGGCTGCATGGGAGGGTTTTTTTTTATTGCTTCAAAACTCGTCGGTCATTGGATAAATGCCACGATTTTGTCGGGTCTGGACGCTGAGCTTCTGCAAGATGATTGGAGGATCAGTCGAAAGGCTGAATCCCGTTTTGATTGACAGCTATCACTTAGAGCTTCAGTCCCATCGCGGATTTTGCGAGTAAAGTTGAAAGACAAACTGCATCCCATCTCAGGCCATTTTCTTGAAAAGGAACAGAGGGCACAATTTATATACTGTATACGTAAATAAATTGACAAATTTTATGATGTAAGCCGACAATGAGCTTCCCCTGTTTGAAAGACCAGCAGCCGCCACTGGTTGCCAGACATAATCAGAATGAAGCGATTATTCTACAACCCCAAATCAGAAAAAGTTGGGACGGCATGGAAAATGCAGCATATGGTTTTGCATTGTCTTGTTGCAGCACATGTTGCTCTAAGATCTCAATGTACTTTTCTGCATTAATTCTGCCATCACAGAAGTGTAAATTATCTTTGCCAAGGGCACTGACACAGCCCCATACCATGACAGACCCTGGCTTTTGGACTTGTTGCTGATAACAAGTCTGGATGGTCCTTTTCGTTTTTGGTCCAGAGCACACAGCGTTCCTTTTTTTTTCCAAAAAACACCTGGAATGCTGATTCATCTGACCAAAATACACGTTTCCACTGTGTGATGGTCCATCCTAGATGCCTCCAAGCACAGAGAAGTCGATGCCGCTTCTGGACATGGTTAACATAAGCCTTTTTTTGCACAGTAAAGTTTTAAGTGGCATTTGTGCATGTAACTCTGTATTGTAGTGCTTGACAAAGGTTTGCCAAAGTAATCCCTCACCCATGTGGTTATATCAGCTATTGTTGAATGGTGGTTCTTAATGCAGTGCCGCCTGAGGAATCGAAGATCACGGGCCCTTGGCCCCTTCGCACTTAAATTCCTCCCGATTCATGAATGGTTTAATGATATTATGCACTGTAGAGGGAGAAATATGCAAATCCCTTCCAATCTTTCTTTGAGGTAAATTGTTTTTGAACATTTCAGTTTCAAAAATTTTTTAACACATTTGTTGACAAACTGGAGATCCTCTGTTCATCTTTGCTCATTAAAGACTCTTCCTGGATGAGCCTTTCCTGGATGCTGCTTTTGTACCAAACCATGATTACAATCACCTGTTGACATCACCTGTTTGGAATCACATCATTATTTTGTTTTTTCACCTCCTTACAAGCCCTAAATTTGCCCCATCCCAACTTTTTTTGGAATGTGTTGCAGACCTGAAATGCAGGAATGGATGTTTATTAACAAATTAAATGAAGTTAAGCAGGTAAAACATGAAATATCTCAGGTTCAAACTGTCTGCAATCAAATGAAAGTAAAAATAAATGTAAGGAACACTGCATTTTTATTTTATTTGCATTTTCCATACTGCCCCAACTTTTTCTGATTTAGGGTTGTACATTAACAAAATTGGCTAATAGACTAGGCTACTAGGATGGCAATGTGGTTTAGCATGTAGTATGGGTGCGCAGCAGCATTGTTCTTGGGACCAGGGTTTGATTCTTGCTTCTGTTAAGTGTCTGTGATGAGTTTTTCTGTTGCTGTTTGGCTCCAGGCGTTCTGATTTCATGGATGGATTTTCTTTTTGTAATTTGGCCCTTGGTGTGAATGAGCGAACGCATGGTTGAGTAATTAATTCCCTGCAGTGCATTAGTGCCCTGTCCGAGGTGTCTTCTTGCCCTTCACCCAGTGTGTCTGGGTTGAAATAAGTAAATGAATAAATGAATGAATGAACTACACTTTAAACTAAAGAAGGCTAATGCCACCTCAGAGACAAGGTGTATGAAAGAACGTCTCTTTTAGTGTTTTTTTAGTTAGCAGTCTGGATAATGGCTTTCTCTCGAGGCCGGCAGCCGCTTCGTCTGTAATGGAGAGCTAACTCAAGCTCGCCTGGATGCATCACGCGGCCTTTCACTCAAACACTTATGCCATTTCTTTTGCTTCACATGATGCCTGAAGCTCAATGTTTCCCCCTGCTGACTGATGGCGGTAAAATACTCTCCTGCTTATTCTCCCCATCCTTCCAGACGGCACATCCGTCTCATCTCTCCACGCACGGCTTCCTGATATTCTGAGGAATTGTGCACCGGCGGTAAAAATAATTACATTTACGAGCCTTTATGTACAAGTTATTAATATGGAAGCGAACCTGCAAACAATAAACGTCCACAAATCAGATATTCATTAGCGTTGGCGCCCAGCAGAATAATTCATATTTGCGCAGCTGGAGCAGTATATAAATTTTGGGGCAGACAGAAGTACGGGTCATATATCCTGATTCTGACAGAGCAATTAATACTAGCAAACATACAGCTCTGGTGTATCCACCTTCCACCACACACACACCGGAGTGTGTCTGCGCTTCCCGCGTGCATACATTACGCACAGGGGTGGCATATCTTTGCCGGAACACTGTGCAGACTCAGAGCGGGCGCGTACATTACTAATTCCTGTAATCAACATGGCGTCGGATGCATTATCTCTGATTCCCAGTGTTGCGTTTCGTCGCTCGTGGCACTTTAATTTTTTACTCCACTGATCCGGGCATCCTTTTTTGTTATTAGATTAAGTAATTAGATGCGTTTTGCTGGTGTGTGTCTGGAATTAGATGCAGAAATGCAAAGAGAATGAATTTCAGTAGTAATCTGTGTCTGCTTTTTGCAAAAATTAATTATGAATTAAGTTATAAATTAAGTTAATTATGGAATGCTACGTACAGCAGGATTTCTCAGCGAGTTTGGGCCACAGATTATGACCAAGCTGCAAAGCTCTGGTAGTCTAGTGGACCTAAGATCAAGCCAGGGGCCAAACTGCTGCTTTATGCTACCATTTGTACAGGTTGAGGAAACCTCCAGACAGTCATAAAGGTGCTTTTTATTAAGAGGATGAGAAGGCTTGACAAAAAAATCACTTTAAAATTCACTAAAAGCATTACAAATCTCCACCAGTGACTGGTTAGTAAAGATTTGTAGATGAGCGTGAGTGGAGCTTCAATTCCGTACTGCTGCACAGCTGATCAAATCAGTCATAAAGGTGCTTTTTATTAACGGGATGAGGAAGATTGAAAAATTCACTTTTACGAATTAAAAGCATTAAAAATATCCACCCACGCCCACAGTGATTGGTCAGTAAAGATTTGTAGATGAGCGTGAGTGGAGCTTCAATTCCGTACTGCTGCACAGCTGATCAAATCAGTCATAAAGGTGCTTTTTATTAACGGGATGAGGAAGATTGAAAAATTCACTTTTACGAATTAAAAGCATTAAAAATATCCACCCATGCCCACAGTGATTGGTCAGTAAAGATTTGTAGATGATCGTGAGTAGAGCTTCAATTCTGTACTGCTGCACAGCTGATCAAATCAGTCTTTGCAAGAGCCTCTTAGAATCAAATACAGATGTCCTGAACTTATTATATATTAAATATCAGTTGTAACAGAAGTAGTAATGGATGAAGACTAAGTCTTAAGTGGAAAACTAAGTGGTAGTAATGCCTGTTTCCCTGATATTGGAGTGTTCGTGGTGTACTTTAGTATAATAATCTCAAGCAAAGCAGTCCAGCTTTGATATTCGCTACATAATTTTGTTGTCTTAATAGACTTGTGGGTAATATCACTTACAATTCAGCTCCAGCTGTAAAAAAACAGAAACTATATATATATATACTATATATATACAGTGTATCACAAAAGTGAGTACACCCCTCACATTTCTGCAAATATTTTATTATATCTTTTCATGGGACAACACTATAGAAATAAAACTTGGATATAACTTAGAGTAGTCAGTGTACAACTTGTATAGCAGTGTAGATTTACTGTCTTCTGAAAATAACTCAACACACAGCCATTAATGTCTAAATGGCTGGCAACATAAGTGAGTACACCCCACAGTGAACATGTCCAAATTGTGCCCAAAGTGTCAATATTTTGTGTGACCACCATTATTATCCAGCACTGCCTTAACCCTCCTGGGCATGGAATTCACCAGAGCTGCACAGGTTGCTACTGGAATCCTCTTCCACTCCTCCATGATGACATCACGGAGCTGGTAGATGTTAGACACCTTGAACTCCTCCACCTTCCACTTGAGTATGCGCCACAGGTGCTCAATTGGGTTTAGTCCATCACCTTTACCTTCAGCTTCCTCAGCAAGGCAGTTGTCATCTTGGAGGTTGTGTTTGGGGTCGTTATCCTATTGGAAAATGTCACAGTACATGTTGGAATTCATGTTTCCCTCAATGAACTGCAGCTCCCCAGTGCCAGCAACACTCATGCAGCCCAAGACCATGATGCTACCACCACCATGCTTGACTGTAGGCAAGATACAGTTGTCTCGGTACTTCTCACCAGGGCGCCGCCACACATGCTGGACACCATCTGAGCCAAACAAGTTTATCTTGGTCTCGTCAGACCACAGGGCATTCCAGTAATCCATGTTCTTGGACTGCTTGTCTTCAGCAAACTGTTTGCGGGCTTTCTTGTGCGTCAGCTTCCTTCTGGGATGACGACCATGCAGACCGAGTTGATGCAGTGTGCGGCGTATGGTGCACTGACAAGCTGACCTCCCACGTCTTCAACCTCTGCAGCAATGCTGGCAGCACTCATGTGTCTATTTTTTAAAGCCAACCTCAGGATATGACGCCGAACACGTGGACTCAACTTCTTTGGTCGACCCTGGCGAAGCCTGTTCCGAGTGGAACCTGTCCTGGAAAACCGCTGTATGACCTTGGCCACCATGCTGTAGCTCAGTTTCAGGGTGTTAGCAATCTTCTTATAGCCCAGGCCATCTTTGTGGAGAGCAACAATTCTATTTATCACATCCTCAGAGAGTTCTTTGCCATGAGGTGCCATGTTGAATATCCAGTGGCCAGTATTAGAGAATTGTACCCAAAACACCAAATTTAACAGCCCTGCTCCCCATTTACACCTGGGACCTTGACACATGACACCAGGGAGGGACAACGACACATTTGGGCACAATTTGGACATGTTCACTGTGGGGTGTACTCACTTATGTTGCAGCCATTTAGACATTAATGGCTGTGTGTTGAGTTATTTTCAGAAGACAGTAAATATACACTGCTATACAAGCTGTACACTGACTACTCTAAGTTATATCCAAGTTTCATGTCTATAGTGTTGTCCCATGAAAAGATATAATGAAATATTTGCAAAAATGTGAGGGGTCTACTCACTTTTGTGATACACTGTATATATATATATATACAATATATATATACAATATATATATATATATATATATATATATATATTAGGGCTGTCGAAGTTAACGCGATAATAATAACGCAATCTCAATTTAACGCGATTTTAAAAAATAGTGCCGTTAACGCAATTTCTATTTGGCCCTGCGAGTCATCCGTAGTTCATGTTGAGACTTGACCGTTTGACGTTTTAACGTCGGACTTGCCACCGTTTGTTTCATTTGCGGTTTGTTAACATAATGTAACCGAGCATTGTAGTGATGCACTTGCTTAATAAAGAAATAAATACACGGTATATTCACAAGTTGTCGGGAGCAGAACACTTTATTACTTAGAGTCATACCGTTAGCCAAGCATGCTATTCCATGCACTATGGAAGCCCCAAAGGCTCAAAACACTCACAATGTTTGCTGATGGAGAAATTTTAACCTACAGTCTGACATTTATACGAAGTCAAGGGATAGTATTACTGCCTAGTATGTGAGTGAATAAAACTCCCTTACTCTTGTCCCAGCAGTTTTTAACATAAGTACATTTAGCATAAAATGTGTTCACCATTTTAATTGTAACATTTCACTTAAAAATCCTTGTTTTCTATAACATTTACACAGATTGTTTTTAAATGCGATTAATCGCGATTAACGATATGAAATTCTGAGATTAATCGCGATTAAAAATTGTAATCGTTTGACAGCCCTAATATACAGTGTATCACAAAAGTGAGTACACCCCTCACATTTCTGCAGATATTTAAGTATATCTTTTCATGGGACAACACTGACAAAATGACACTTTGACACAATGAAAAGTAGTCTGTGTGCAGCTTATATAACAGCATAAATTTATTCTTCCCTCAAAATAACTCAATATACAGCCATTAATGTCTAAACCACCGGCAACAAAAGTGAGTACACCCCTAAGAGACTACACCCCTAAATGTCCAAATTGAGCACTGCTTGTCATTTTCCCTCCAAAATGTCATGTGATTTGTTAGTGTTACTAGGTCTCAGGTGTGCATAGGGAGCAGGTGTGTTCAATTTAGTAGTACAGCTCTCACACTCTCTCATACTGGTCACTGAAAGTTCCAACATGGCACCTCATGGCAAAGAACTCTCTGAGGATCTTAAAAGACGAATTGTTGCGCTACATGAAGATGGCCAAGGCTACAAGAAGATTGCCAACACCCTGAAACTGAGCTGCAGCACAGTGGCCAAGATCATCCAGCTTTTTAAAAGAGCAGGGTCCACTCAGAACAGACCTCGCGTTGGTCGTCCAAAGAAGCTGAGTGCACGTGCTCAGCGTCACATCCAACTGCTGTCTTTGAAAGATAGGCGCAGGAGTGCTGTCAGCATTGCTGCAGAGATTGAAAAGGTGGGGGGTCAGCCTGTCAGTGCTCAGACCATACGCCGCACACTACATCAAATTGGTCTGCATGGCTGTCACCCCAGAAGGAAGCCTCTTCTGAAGTCTCTACACAAGAAAGCCCGCAAACAGTTTGCTGAAGACATGTCAACAAAGGACATGGATTACTGGAACCATGTCCTATGGTCTGATGAGACCAAGATTAATTTGTTTGGTTCAGATGGTCTCAAGCATGTGTGGCGGCAATCAGGTGAGGAGTACAAAGATAAGTGTGTCATGCCTACAGTCAAGCATGGTGGTGGGAATGCCATGGTCTGGGGCTGCATGAGTGCAGCAGGTGTTGGGGAGTTACATTTCATTGAGGGACACATGAACTCCAATATGTACTGTGAAATACTGAAGCAGAGCATGATCCCCTCCCTCCGGAAACTGAGTCGCAGGGCAGTGTTACAGCATGATAATTACCCCAAACACACCTCTAAGACAACCACTGTTTTATTGAAGAGGCTGAGGGTAAAGGTGATGGACTGGCCAAGCATGTCTCCAGACCTAAACCCAATAGAACATCTTTGGGGCATCCTCAAGCGGAAGGTGGAGGAGCGCAAAGTCTCGAATATCCGCCAGCTCCGTGATGTCGTCATGGAGGAGTGGAAAAGCATTCCAGTGGCAACCTGTGAAGCTCTGGTAAACTCCATGCCCAGGAGAGTTAAGGAAGTTCTGGGAAATAATGGTGGCCACACAAAATATTGACACTTCAAGAACTTTCACTAAGGGGTGTACTCACTTTTGTTGCCGGTGGTTTAGACATTAATGGCTGTATATTGAGTTATTTTGAGGGAAGAATAAATTTACACTCTTATATAAGCTGCACACAGACTACTTTTCATTGTGTCAAAGTGTCATTTTGTCAGTGTTGTCCCATGAAAAGATATACTTAAATATCTGCAGAAATGTGAGGGGTGTACTCACTTTTGTGATACACTGTATATATATACTGTATATACAGTATAACATTAAAACCACCTCCTTGTTTCTACACTCGCTGTCCATTTTATCAGCTCCACTTGTCATATAGAAGAACTTTGTAGTTCTACAATTACTGACTGTAGTCCATCTGTTTCTCTGCATGCTTTGTTAGCCCCCTTTCATTCTGTTCTTCAATGGTCAGGACTCTCCCAGGACCACTACAGAGCAGGTATTATTTAGGTGGTGGATCATTCTCAGCACTGCAGTGACACTGACATGGTAGTGGTGGGTTAGACACAGCAATACTGGTGGAGTTTTAAACACCTCACTGTCACTGCTGGACTGAGAATAGTACACCAACCAAAAATATCCAGCCAACAGCGTCCCGTGGGCAGCGTCTCGTGACCACTGATGAAGGTCTAGAAGATGACCAACTCAAACAGCAGCAATAGATGAGTGATCGTCTCTGACTTTACATTTACAGGGTGGACCAACTAGGTAGGAGTGTCTAATAGAGTGGACAGTGAGTGGACACGGTATTTAAAAACTCCAGCAGCGCTGCTGTGTCTGATCCACTCATACCAGCACAACACACACTAACACACCACCACCATGTCAGTGTCACTGCATTGCTGAGAATGGTCCAACACCCAAATAATATCAGCTCTGTGGTGGTCCTGTGGGGGTCCTGACCATTGAGGAACAGGGTGAAAGCAGGCTGAAAAAGTATGTAGAGAAACAGATGGACTACAGTCAGTAATTGTAGAACTACAAAGTGCTTCTAAGTGGAGCTGATAAAATGTAAAGTTAGTGTAGAAACAATGAGGTGGTTTTAATGTTATGGCTGGTCAGTGTAAGTTGCTTTGTATAAAGGCGTCTGCTAAATGCAGAATATGTAAATGATAAAGGTTTGTGTTTGATTGTGTTATGTCATGTAGGTGTGTATGAGTGTAAAAAAAAGCCATGAGTTTTACTGTGAAAGGCAGGAAAAAAATCCAGGGCAGGAGTGAGTGCTTAGCCTCCATGCTAAAGCCTCTTTTTGATTGTTGGATCTGTTTTGATTTTGCAGGAGTGCAGCCATGGAACGAGTGCTCTTGTGCCTGTCTCTGTTGGCACTGCCTGTCACTTCGATGCTGTGCCCAAAGCGTTGCACCTGTCAGAATCTCCTCCCCTCTTACACGGTGCTGTGCGCCAAGACGGGCCTGTTGTTCGTGCCGCCCAACATCGACCGGCAGACGGCCGAGCTTCGACTCATGGACAACTTCATCACTACGCTCCGGCACCGGGACTTCACCAACATGAGCAGCCTCATCCATCTGACACTGTCACGCAACACTATAAGTCTGATCCTGCCCTACGCCTTCGCTGACCTTCAGGAGCTCCATGCTCTTCATCTGGATGGAAACCGCCTCACGTCGCTGGATGACACCCATCTCCAAGGTCTGGTTAACCTGCGCCACTTGATTTTAGCCAATAACCAGTTGCAGCATATTTCCAATGGAGCATTCCAGGACTTTTTAGAAACCCTCGAGGACCTGGACCTCTCATACAACAACTTAATAAACGTACCATGGGATACTATTTCACTTCTTGTCAGCGTCAATACACTCAGCTTGGATCATAACCTTATTGAGTTTGTACCTGAGGGCATTTTCTCCAACCTACACAAGCTAGCTAGACTGGATATGACCTCCAACAAGCTGAAAAAGATTCCTCTGGATCCGTTGTTCCAGCGCATTCCGGTTTACGCCAAAATAAAAGGCTCGCCACTTACAGCACTGGTGCTGAGCTTCGGTGGAAACCCTTTGCACTGCAACTGCGAGTTGGTATGGCTACGCCGACTGACACGCGAGGATGACCTTGAAACCTGCGCCTCTCCCAAAGAATTAGCCGGGAAATACTTCTGGACTATCCGCGAGGAGGAGTTTGTCTGTGAGCCGCCTATGATCACGCGCCACACTTCAAAAATGTTCGTTATGGAGGGTCAAGAGGTGAGCCTGAGATGCAGATCAGTGGGAGATCCTGAGCCCAGTACGCACTGGGTGAGTCCGGATGGCAAGCTGATAGCCAACACATCTCGAACCACCTCCTTTGAGAATGGATCTCTGGACATCTTGACCGCCACAGTGAAGGATTCAGGTGTATTTACCTGCATAGCATCCAATGCTGCTGGAGAAGCCACAGCCCCAGTGGAACTAGTGGTGAACCCCTCGCCTCATTATGACCCCAAACTAGAACCAGAACCAGGGCCCTCAGATATGCCCACCTCTATAAAGTCAAACAGCAGCGGGGGGCAGAACAGAGTGGAACAACGGGTGAGTGTGACTGAGGTAACAGCCACGTCAGCCACCATCCGCTGGCCATCACAAAGCCATATTCCTGGAGTTCGGATGTACCAGATCCAGTATAACAGCTCCACAGATGATATTCTCATTTACAGGTTAGTAAAACAGCACTTTATGATTCATAATGTGATGTTTTAATGTTGGTACTTTACATACCACCAGTATTCACATCAAACCTCAGTTACAACCTAAAAACCTCAAAACTGGAACAGTATGTGAGATGCACCAATTTAAATTTTATTTTTTAAATATTTTTTATTTGTTCAATAATATTTAAACTGTACAATATAACACAATATTTGTGTTTTACCTTATTAAACCATTTTGCCATTTTCCTTGCACAAATTTAGACTAACATCCCCCCATACCATTACAACCATTGCTTTTAAAATTCACGCTGGTAATAATCTGGATGGTCCTTTTTATTTATTTTATTAATGATTAATCTCAACTTGTCAGACTAGGATACATATTTTCACTGTGCAGTAGGGCTGGGTGATATGACTAAAAAAGTCATATCTTGATATGCTTTTAAGAAGTGGTGACATACGATATGATATAATATAAACTTAAAGTACAATGGCAGGCCACTGCCCGAATTTTAGCTTATATTGTTTATGTTACCTTAAAAACACAATGTATTTGTATTAATATTGACAATATTGATATTATATCTATATGTTATAAATATATATTGACAATATCAAACAAACCAGCAGAATCTCACAATCACATTTATGCTGTCCAATTCACTTCGAATAAATGAGCATCAAAAAAATCCTGAAAAAGTTAATTCAATATTTGATAATGCTTTGCTATCATTGGAAAATGAAAGCTCTTGATAAAAAGCTGCACCGCGATTCAGATCAACCACACTGCAGCATATAATAATAACCGCTGCTTACCTGAGCTTCTCTTCTTTAAACTGAAGCCAAATCTATTCCGTGTGTTGGTCCATTAGGGATATAATCTACTCGTTGTCCTCTTGGATGCCATCCTGTATGTTTCCAGAATATTTCCATAATATATAAATCCATTTCCAACTGTGTTTGTTCACCAAACTAATGTAAACCGTCTTAGATCAATTATTCTCTCGGCTTTTGGTAAAAAGCTGAAACTGGTCATTCGTTCACTAAGCTGTCATTTATACAACAACCAATGAAGAGAGAGATTGAAGTTCCGCCCAAAATCTGAATTTGGAAGCTCTGATTAGTTTGTTTAAGCACAACATCGTAATGAAATAGAGTGAGCAAAAAACGAATGAATCTTTACCATAGATAAAAGCACAGCTCCCTGATTCGATTCCAATGAATAATTAGTTTAAAAGAGTCTTTTCTGACTCAAATGGTAACCTGTGTATCCTAGGCATACTCGAATACTTACGACATTTTTAACATTGTGTAAAAAGTAATATCGAATATATCGATATTTGCAATATACCGCCCAGCCCTACTGTGCACTAATTCATTTCAGGTGAACTTCAGCTCAAAGTATTTTCTGGATGTTATTAATATGTAGAGGGTTGAAGGTGTAAAAATCTAAAGTCCTGAAATCCTTCCACTGGAGTTTTGAGAAGCTTGTTTTGAGAAATGGTTGGATTATTTGCTTTATTTACCATTGTCCCAACATTTTTTAAACTTAGAACTTGTTACAGGCTTTTGTAAATGATCATAAATTAATTATACATAAAAAATATATTTTTAAATCAGGAATAATATAAAATTTCATCACTGCTTTTTCTTTAATTAATTAATTAATTTATTTATTTATCATTTGTTTTGGTGTGGGTAGTCACATTTCATTTTTCTTTTTGTTTTCATTTATTTATTTATTCATTTATTCATTCATTTATTCAGAAATAACATGCTCCAAATTAATCAGACCACATGGGCTGTATTCAAATTATTGGAGTCTGTAGGTAAGCAACACCTAGATGAAGGTAATTTAACTGCAGTTGATTGTTCCGCCAGACATTACCAAGTCTGAATACAAACAAGTTATACCTCCTTCTTCTTCTTTCGGCTTTTCCCTTTTTCAGGGGTCGCCACAGCGAGTCATCCTCATGATCGCTCATTGATTTGGCACAATTTTTTACGCCGGATGCCATTCCTGACACAACCCTCCCTAATTTATCCGGGCCTGGGACCGGCACTACAATGCACTAGTGCATCTAGCGGCTAGGTATCTATAGGACAATTCAGTGTTTCCAATTAACCTGGTGGCATGTTTTTGGACTGTGGGAGGAAACCGGAGTACCCGGAGGAAACCCACGCGGACACGGGGAGAACATGCAAACTCCGCACAGACCCAGACCCGGACCCGGACCCGGGACCTTCTACAAACAAGTTATACCAACCTGTGTAAAGTTTTATCTTAGTTTATATAATAGTAGTATTATGGTTTTAGACATAATCTGTGCCCGTTTACATTACACACAGAATCCTTGACACTTTACATACACTAAATCAGTGGTTTACAACCTTTTTGGACATGCACCCCCTTCCGTGTGCCGACCACGAACTTGCACCCCCCTCCTCCTCCCCTCCCATCAACCTTCGCGAAAAAACCATTGCGAAAGCTCTTAACAAGCTAAAACAATATAATTTACATTGTGCATATCATACATACAATGCAATTTTGCTGATTTAAATATTTACTTCAAAAAAGATAATACAGCCCTATATTATTCAATGAGCACATTATAGAAATTTGTGGTTTAATATTAGTTACAGCCAGTTGTAAATCATAAGCCATACTTGCTTTAATGTAGATGAGAGCAGAAAACGTTACTTCACAGAGCCAAGTAGAGGCAAAAGTACATCAATGCTAAGTTCTCTAGTTCAGGATGCTTTGCTTTGACTGACAGAAAACCAAGAGTAGCTAACTTTTAGCTTCACAGGCAGAATAATTCTGGCTTGGCTACCGCTCTGTGGTAATAGTCAGTTTAATTAAGTCTCTGACCAGTAAGTAAAGCGAGTCACACAAAATGTTCCAGAAGCTGGAGTTTATTTAAAACAGCAACATTCATTAATTACAGTAAAAACAGAGAGCTGAGTGAGGAGAGAAACTCAGAACGTGCACAAGCTTCCCTTTATACGAATCGACTCCTGAATCACTTATAGCGATATTGTGAACAGAGCATCTCCCACTATACACCTCTCTTAAAGACATACACACACACACACCCATGTCGTATAACAGCTGTTATTGCTTTTGTCACCGATTATCTTCACTGTTAGCCCTATTTTTAAGTTTTGCTAACCAACGGTCCTTTTTTCAGACTGAACTGGATAACATTAAACATGTGTGTGTGCGTGGTCAGCGAGACTAATCAAATATGTCTCCTGTGGGTGAAAAATGAACTGCTTTAGTTTTAGAAGTAACAAAAAATCTTGTCATGTTGCACATTGTTAAATACCGTGTCTACTCACTGTCCACTCTATTAGACACTCCTACCTAGTTGGTCCACCTTGTAGATGTAAAGTCAGAGACGATCGCTCATCTATTGCTGCTGTTTGAGTTGGTCATCTTCTAGACCTTCATCAGTGGTCATAGGATGCTGCCCACAGGGACCTGTTGGCTTGATATATTTTTGGTTGGTGGACTATTCTCAGTCCAGCAGTGACAGTGAGGTGTTTGAAAACTCCAGCAGTGCTGCTGTGAAGAACAACATGAAAGGGGGCTAACAAAGCATGCAGAGAAATAGATGGGACTACAGTCAGTAATTGTAGAACTACAAAGTGTTCCTATTTGGTAAGTGGAGCTGATAAATGGACAGTGAATGTAGAAACAAGGACGTGGTTTTCATGTTATGGCTGATCCGTGTATATGTTATTTAAAATGTAAAAGCTATTTTAAGGTAAAGGTAATATAAATATATCAAGTATGTTACTATAACAACTCATCAAACTGGTTTTATGTGGTAACCAGTCTCAGCCAGTTGAACTGCTTTGAGGTATTAATTTAAAATGATATTATGGATGCTGTTCCAGCTGTTCTTAACACTACATTAAACCATCGCACAGCAGAGAACAGAAGACTTTGTTTCTCCTTTTATTATTGTATGTATTTACTGTTTTACATTTTAAAGCAGATTTTAATGGCCACCGTCTAACATTTGTATTCATGCTGTTATTTATAAAAACTTGTTATTTAGTTTGATAGGCTTTATTGTTTGTTTTTGCACACTCAAATAATGCCAATTAGTAGCTTATTCTGGCCTTGGAACTATTTCTCCGAGTCTTTTATTTAGTCTAGATGTTCTGTTTGAGTTTGTAAAAGGGGTGTAATGAATAAAGCATTACTTGAGTGTAAATAATGAAATAAGTATAAAACAATATCCAGATGAAAGGGGAAGGTTCCCTGCAGATTGTGTTGATTCAGATGCATATGTTATGGGAAAGTGTTGCTAGTAATTAATCTGGTAATTAAGTCCCAGTACAGATTAATCAGCAGAAGAATTATTACCATCACCATCATCATGTTTTTAAAACAGTATAAAACAGTTTTTGACTTTTTCTTTTTATGTCCCTTATGTGGGTGGCACAGTGGCTCGGTGGGTAGCACTGTCGCCTCACAGCAAAAAGGTCCTGGGTCCTGAGTCCTTTCTGTGCGGAGTTTGCATGTTCTCCCCGTGTCTGCGTGGGTTTCCTCCGGGAGCTCCGGTTTCCTCCAACAGTCCAAAAACATGCAGTCAGGTTAACTGGAGACACTGAATTGCCCTATAGGTGAATGGGTGTGTGTATGAGTGTGTATGAGTGCGATGGACTGGCGCCCCGCCCAGGGTGTTACTGTGTGCCTTGCACTCATTGAAAAGCTGGAATAGGCTCCAGCACCCCCCGCGACCCTAATTAAATAAGCGGTTAAGAAAGTGAGTGAGTGAGTGTCCCTTATGTTAACAGTAGAGGTCACTACGGGTAATACGTAGTCATTTATTAGACCACAGTAAACTAGGGTCAAACCCAGAACCAATGGAACCATATTGCTCTGTGACATTCACTTTACCAGCTATGCCACCATAGCAGGCTCTTATGCATGTTTTATTATCAGAATTAGGAAAAGATGCACTTCTGTAGCAAACACTGGAATAAAAGAAAGGTTATAAGCATCTTCTGTACATTTAATGTTGAATATTTTACATCCAAATGTGTCTTAGGAAAACATTTATAGCTATATAGATGATATAATCAATATAACTCAAGTCCATTTTTTCATAGTCTACTTACAGTTAATGTGCATTAAATACAAAGGATCTGAGCAGTATAGATTATCAGTAAATCAGGTCTTTTGCTGCATCAGTTGAAGGTTTTACCTTACTTTAATTCAATTAGAGCTTATCAGAATGTGTTTATTTAAAAAAAAAAATCATTGTTTATTGGCTTACAGTTGAATCAGCAGAATCAGTCTGTTGTTCTGCTTGCTGCTTACTCCTATTTGCCATTCATTTCCAAAACATTTTGAGTTATCCAACATGCATCTCATAGAAGCACTTTGTAGTTCTACAATTACTGACTGTAGTCCATCTGTTTCTCTACATACCTTTTTATTTTGCTTTCACCCTGTTCCTCAGTGGTCAGGACCCCCACAGGACAACCACAGAGTAGGTATTATTTGGGTGGTGGATCATTCTCAGCCCTGCAGTGACAATGACATGGTGGTGGTGTGTTAGTGTGTGTTGTGCTGGTACGAGGGGATCAGACACAGCAGCGCTGCTGGAGTTTTTAGATACCGTGTCCACTCACTGTCCACTCTATTAGACACTCCTACCTAGTTCCACCCTGTAGATGTAAAGTCGGAGACGATCACTCATCTATTGCTGCTGTTTGAGTTGGTCATCTTCTAGACCAGGGGTCTCAATTTACCTGGGGGGGGCCGAGTCTAGGAGCGGCTGGGCCGCATCAAGTATTCCACAAAAAAAGGGTTTCAGGTATTCCAAACAAAAGTACAACTGATCCAAACTTCTCAATCTTTATTAAGAACAGTTCAGAACATGAACAATTCTTCAGAACATAGGCTTCTTTTAACTACTCTTTGCTGCCAGAAACCTTCAAAGATCCATTATTCCCAGAATTGTCTTACATCTTGAAGGTTTTCTTTGGGTCATTTAGTGAAAGTCACAACACTTGTAACCGTGACTTGTTTTGAGTTATGAGATTTGCAGTATGACTGTTGTTTGGTATTTGTTGGTGATGAAAAGAAGGCTGGTCTATAGAATCCACAATTAATGCCAACTTCAGTGGTTATACAGTTTGAAAATGTTTTATGGGATGTTCTGTACTAAAATTACACATTACACATCCCTAAATGTTTTAAATGTTCTATCAACATGTTTTTTCTATTATATTTTAAATAAAAACAACTATTGTGAGATATATCCACTTGTCCTGTTTGCATTACACAGGAGAGACCCCCCCATTGTTAAGAATTTTTTTTTTACTAACACAAGTAACAAAGTAACGTTTACTCTGAGTACGTTTTAAATGAGTTACTTTTTTACTTGAGCAGGTTTTTAGACTAGTAATTTTACTCGTATTTCAGTAAAAATTATTTAAAGTAGTAGTACTTTTACCTGAGTACAATATTTTAGTACTCTTTCCACCTCTGCCCAATTTGTGTTTGGGATATTATGTGTTTGGGATATTATTCAGAAAGCCCTTTCTATATATTCTGAGAGGAATTTGAAAATTTTATCATTGTTCATAGCTTTTTTGAGCACTTCGTTTTTCTTATCATTATTAAATTTATCTCTCAGGTGTTTATGCATTTCACATTCATAAATAAAGTGATCTAGATTTTATTCTTTTTGTTTACATCCTACACATCCTTCTGCTCTACCAAATCTCTCCGCCACTGAGCTAACTCAGGTGTCCATGTTACTTCACCTCTCTTAATTCTTAATATCAAGTGCATTGTCTGTTTTATATATTTTAAATTCTTGCTCTTTTTGATTAAATTGTTCTTGGTAAATTCGTTTTCTTTTGTGATCGCACCTTTCTGTCCTCTGTTCCTTGCACTGTCTGACAGGATATATTTTCCTTCCACTTGGTGTCGCTCTGAATCACGTTTCAGCCAAGTGACGTTGCTAATACGTTGCTAAGTGAAAAAAATAATAAAATGAGAAGGGTAAAGAGTTGCGCAACGACTCGGCAAAATAGGTGCATGTGAGAAAACCGCGCGGGCCGCACTAACAATGAACTTTGACGTTATGTCGGGGGCCACAAAAT
The DNA here is from genome assembly GCF_030014385.1 of Trichomycterus rosablanca. Taxonomy (NCBI): domain Eukaryota; kingdom Metazoa; phylum Chordata; class Actinopteri; order Siluriformes; family Trichomycteridae; genus Trichomycterus; species Trichomycterus rosablanca. The sequence continues at coordinate 10,523,368 of NC_085998.1, read as the reverse complement.
ATCGGCCTGCGGGCCGCGAGTTTGAGACCCCTGTTCTAGACCTTCATCAGTGGTCATAGGACGCTGCCCACAGGGCGCTGTTGCCTGGAAATTTTTGGTTGGTGGACTATTCTCAGTTCAGCAGTGACAGTGAGGTGTTTAGAAACTCCATCAGCATTGCTGATCTTATCCACTCATAGCAGCACAACACACACTAACACTAATACCTACTCTGTGGTGGTCCTGACCATTGAAGAACAGGGTGAAAGCAGGCTAAAAAGGTATGTAGACAAACAGATGGACTACAGACAGTAATTGTAGCACTACAAAGTGCTCCTATAGTAAGTGGAGTTGATAAAATGGACAGTGAGTATAGAAACGAGGAGGTGGTTTCAATGTAATGCCTGATCGGTGTATATTTCTTACCCAGAAACTCGGACTATAATGTAAAAATAGTATTAATATTCTCTTTAGCAAAGAACTTAATTTAATCTTATTTTCATGTTTTATCACCACTAACACACCCTGGACATGATGTCGTCCATAGTGGGGCCTTGCATATAATTTCTCATAATAAATGTTATGTTTTATATATTAACACTAATAATTACTGACAACCCTTTATTTGAAAGGTCATTCATCTCCTTTATTTTTCCAATCCATCATCATAACTTATCAGAACTCTGTAATGACTTTACAGAAAGCTGATATTCTTAGATCTGATTAATGAATTGATTCTGTATTTGGCTTCAAGCAAAATCAGCCTGTATAAGCTTTTTACTCTCTATTTTCTATACTTAATAACTGTAGGATGGACCATCACAATCGATGCAAATCACCTTAGATGAAGGTCGACTGCATGGCGACACAACAATATGCGAAAAGGAGATGATCTTGTGCATCTGTTTCTATATGAGTATGAAAGGTTGTCGTAATGGAACTATCAGATTTAAGCCAGTGCTGTATAAACACAATCAGTGGAGTCTTTGTAAGGAGTCTGATCATTTACATACAGATGAAAGCAAGGCTGTGTTAATAACTATGAGGTTATGATGTTTGCTGGATGGATATTGTGCAAGACAAAACAAGCTGACCTGAAAAATGAGCATAAAAATGTCCACTTTTTTCTTTCAAACCAGATTATTTTGTCTTGAGTTTCTGCTCATTATTCTCACTGTGGTGGGAAATAACAAAAGAAGCAGTAAATGAACTGTTTACCCCCACATAACCCTCGGTGGGCATGGTCCAATTTGATTTACGCCATCTTCAAAATTTCACTTTTTTTAGTTATCAAGATGAGAAAGCAAGCTAAGACCGCAGCTCGTAGCCTTAAGGTCTTTTTCCAGATGGTTCGGATTTGCTGTGCCTTATTACGTTTCGACTCCTGTTGAATGGCTAGAGTGGTTTTCCATTTTTAATATTCCTTTCAGTTCTGATGCCAGTGAAGCCTCATTGAAAATGTCTGCAAGGGAGTAATTAGTTTCCTTCATGTCCCGACAGACAGATTAAGAGTATGAAGAAACACACACCGAAAGCAATCTGCTGTTAATTATACAGAAAGCAAACGGGACTTCTTTGGATTATGAAGGTAGTGCGAATCAAAACCCCTTTTCCAATTCCAATTATATATACATGCACCAGATCTCAGTAGGTGCCAAAACAAAGAGCCTCAAGCTTAAGGTAAAAATTTGACAACCAAAATATTTGGAATGTCAAGTATGACCTGTGGGACAAGAAGAAAGTAAAAGTGAAATTACAGATAAAGGTTTGGTTGGAGTTTTAGGAAGAGTTGGTGAGTCTGATAGATTTGAACCTTTTAGAAAAATGATGAGGGAGATTAAGCAAGGTAAAATAAGAACAGGTGGCAAATGCAGGTGTATATCATTTTCCAAAAACAACTTTTTGATGGAAAGTTCCAAGGCTTCAGCGAGGTATGTGCTTTCCATAGCTAATTGGTAACATTTGCATAAATCTCAACAGACAAACAGTTTAATTAAATTTGAATAAGTCAGTATGTCAAATAATTGCAGTAGTTTTTTTTTTTTATAATTTTGCCCTGATTCCCATATTAAGGAATAAGTTTAATAAACAGCTGCCTCTGGAAGCAATGTTAGCACAATACCTGCTCATCAGGAGGTTTATGAATTTGATTTATATGGCCAACCAGCTGCACACAAGCCTAACATCAAATGGCAAGGTGTAAAACATACCACTGGCAGCATGGCAGACCAACTGAAACTGATAATGGCAGATGCCAGAGCAATACTATCAGAGTAAAACTAACATGTATAAACTTAAACATTATAAATACCTGAGGCAGCTCTTGATCTCTTGGGCTGGACTTATTGGTATCAGCATGAAGACATTAACATTTAAGATATTTAGCAGAAACCTGTGTCCAGCTGTAAACAACTACAATGCAAGCAATTTAGGGTGAAGGGCACCAACAGCGGCAACTTGACAGTGGTGGGGCTTGAACCAGCAACTTTATCATCACTAGTTATTAACTCAGTACCTTAACCACTGAGTTACCCTGTGTGATATACTAAATGACTAGTGTTTATGAACTTAAAAAATGGTTGTTTTAGGGCAGTTGTTCTAAGAGTTTTAGACCAAGAACCAACCCTGAACTTGGAAGCGTGAACGCATGAACAGTTGAAGCAGCTGTTCGTCTCAACAACCAATCAGAGCTGTGGATCCAGATGCGGAGGCAGGAGTCTACAATTCCCCAGAATAAGTGTCATATGTTTTGACACTTGCAATTGCTAACAATACTGGTGCCAAGACTAAAATCAGATGTTGCAGGGTAAGCCATTGACCTCATTTCTATTTATTAATTAATTGATTGGTAAAGCTGGTAGTTCTTGCAAGTTTTTTTTATTTTTGTATCCAAACATCTTACATGTGGATGCTCACAGCAACATGGGGTCTGATAACCTGGGTGAAATCCTGTATTAAATTTTTCCCAGTGTTCCCAAGTAGTGCCAGACTCACGGAAAGTTTAATAAAGCAGGTAGTAAAGAAATAATAAGTAAATAGCCTTAACAAAACAAAAACAACCTCAAGAATTTCAAGGATGTCAAGGATTTTGGAATGACCACCACATATGGATCTGAAGTTTTCTGGCCATGTAATGCAGTTGTAGGAGGTGTTTAAAGACTGCAAATGTCAAGCCTGCTGTGGCTACATAAACCATATGGAAGACAGGTGATGAATGATAAGAGAGGTGGTGGTGATTAGGTGGCAGTGATGATTGAGTAGTGGATATCACTGTCAGCTGTCAAATTTCAGAACCTCCGTCCATTTTTTTTTCCATTCACTTTCCCATTCTGCTATGATCCGATAATGAAATGACGTGTCTTCTGGCAGTCATTGATCGACCACATCCCTGACGTATATCAAAAGTAAATTGACCAAAGACCCTGTCTGACCCTCCCTATCTGCTTGTAATGACAGATCTAAAGCAGGTGGAATCTGAAAAAAGGAAGGATGAAGCTCAATAAACGTCAATCAAACACAATCCCCCAGCCTTCATATCACAACATCCTGAAGGTTTAGTGCGGCACCTTATTACAGGAACCTTGGAACAAGTTGACCAGGCTAAAGTTTCATACATAAATCTTATGGCTTTCTAATCAGACAGGGAATAAAGAAGCAAACTCGTATCAGAATTTTACAGAACACACTTTCACCTGCTGACTCCCTCACTCACACACAACTTGGAGCAATTTAGAAGCTAAACTGTTCATAGAAAGTGTCTGGAAGTCAGGATCGAATCATGGTGCTGTGCAATACCCAAACTACCCGCTGCACCACTGTGCTGCATTGCACAGCTATTACAACATTGAATTAAAATACATATTAATCCTCTTTAAAGTACATAAAATGTCTTGGGATTAAATTTAGGATTAGAACCAGAGAATCAGAATATAATCAAATCATGTGGAGTCCTGCCCAAGCGGCGGTGGCACACTAAGGCACCGTGGGGGGGTGACCACTGAGGCTCGACTTAGATCAGGTACCGACGAGAAGATCCCTACGCTTAAAAACCGACAGTTCAAAGTGCAAGTAGAAGGGCAAACATTTAAGTGTTCTGGCTTGCACCTATCCAAGATGAGTGCATTTCAGGGCTTGAATTTTTAAAGGCAGTGCACGCCACCATGCCACAACACTTATGCACAACACCATCTGTCTTAATGAGGTTAAGTTGCCCATGAAGGCAGCATAGTGTGACGGCAGACTGATGGCAGCAAATCGGTATTTTTTGCATCTGGAGGAGTTAAACAATCAGTTCCAGGCTCAGTGGGGTAACTTCCACAAATCAGTGGGCATTAGCTTTTGAAGACCAGGAGAAAACTGTGTTCACTATTAGTTAGGTTCTGTGGCAGTTTAAAGTCATGCCTTTCGGATTTTGTAATGCCCCCGCCACGCTCAAGCGCCTGGTGGAGCAATTACTTGTGGGCTTTCCTCGAGACCAGTGTGTCGTGCACTGTTTCAAATAAAAGCATTAAGTACTTTACAAGTATCTGCAGTATCTATGAAGTATCTGATGCCAACAACCAGGACATTGGTGCTGTCACTGCATTTTTCAGCCAGTAGCTTTCCAGACCCAAGTGGAATCACCAGGAGGGAATTGTTGGCAGTCGTGGCAGGACTAAAACAATTTAAAACTTACATCTATGGGGTGCAGTTACACTTCAGACCCACAATTCAACACTCACATAGTTGCTATGGCATGATGCAGAACGGTTACACTGTAACACTAATACACTGATATCACGTCAAGTTGCTGGACGCTACCCTAGACTGTGCGTTCCAGTGGTGGGGCGGAGGCACTGAGCATTAACTCACGTGGGCTAAAAGATGCTCAGGACTCCAGTCTAGAGCTGTCTGTGCTCCAGGACCTGCTACAGTCTGAACCAATGCCAGAATGGTCGGCTGTGACTCCTTATGGGCCAGTCGTGAAAGCATGCTGGTTCCTGTATAATTGCCTGTTGGAGAGGGATGGTAAACTGTACCATTGCTCAACAAGCCTGGTCCTGGACACCAAAGTTTGGCAGCCACTGGTGCCTCATAGCTTGTGGGACACTAAAGGGTGACCAAAACTCTTCGCCATCTATGTCAGTATTTCTAATGGCCCAACTGTCATCGCAATGTCAAGTTATTTATACACTTCTGCAACATCTGCAGGGCAAAGAAAGGTCCCTCCGAAAGGGTGCACGCCCTGCTTTAACCTCTCCAGTCCAGGGCAGTCATGGGGATATGGCCGTAGATTTTCTTGAGCCATTTTTGGAAACGGAAAGAGGGAACCAGTTCTCTCCATGTCTACATGGACTCCCTGCAGTTTCTTTCCACCGCTATAAACCACACAAAAGTGGATTGATGTATATTTCCTGTAGGTCTGAATGAGTGAATAGGTGAGTGTTTGATGTTCTGTAATGGATCGGTGCCCTGCGTGTATTCCTGCCCTGTGCTCAGTGTTTTTGTGTGATAAGGAAAAATAAAGCGGTTGGTCAGAATGTATGAAGAAATGAATCATCCGAGTCGTCTCTGGAGCTCTGGAGTCAATTCACAAAATTGATTTGGCTCAAATGTACATCCGTCTAGATGGTGTGGATATGCTGTTGTAAAGTGCTGTAAGGTCTCTGCATGTGCTCCATTTTTTTATTTCATTTTATTTTGAGCCTCTGACCCACTAAAGGTCTCTGTGCTGCCATGATATGAAGCGAAGTAATTGTTTTTAGGCCTGGTTCTGTTTTCTTCATTGCATTTACACAGCTGCTGTGCAGAGGCAGCAGGGTTGCAGCATGTGTAGTCATTTTACATGTTTATTTCTATAAATACTGTTTGAATTGCTTTTCTTTAAGATGAATTTTATGTATTGTGGATTAATTATTAAGGTAATTTAATGGAGAGCTTTGCATTGCTTTAATAGCAGATGAGATGGTCTGAATCAACAGGAAATACACTGCTCAGTGAATAGTGCATGAGGGTTAAATCTAACGCTACTGCTTTGTATAATATTTACTTGCAGTGTCCATTTATGGTAATCCGTGCAAGCCAAGAGATGAAAAAGAGCAGCGTTAGCATTATTTTTACAACCACTTTCTTAGACAGCCAGTTTTTTTTTTGATTTGCAGAAAATGCTTTGAGCGCATTCAGCTCTAATTGAATTGCTCAGAATCGTAGGGTGCAGCGAAAGCAAGGTTCATATGAGGCTTGGTGAAGCACCTAGTTTGTACAAGTTAGGGGTGGCTCAGTACTTAAGATACCAAAACTATTCATCACCACACACAAGCTGTCACTTTTAGGCTCTTGAGAAAAGCTCGTACCCAGTCTCATTTATTTTGGTTAGTGTTAGTGTAGTGTTAGTGTATTGGACTGTTGATCAGAAGTTTAAGGACTCAGCCCCTGTTGGACTATTCAGAAAGGCTCAGAATTGATTGTATTGTATCCTGTATCAATAGTAATTAGCTTAAAGTGTTTACTGAATGGGTGGCTCGGTGGGTAGCACTGTCGCCTCACAGCAAGAAGGTCCTGGGTTCAATCCCCAGGCGTGGCAGTCCGGGTCCTCCCCGTGTCTGCGTGGGTTTCCTCCAGGAGCTCTGGTTTTCTCCCACAGTCCAAAAACATGCAGTCAGGTTAATTGGAGACACTAAATTGCCCTATAGGTGAATGCGTGTGTGTGTATGTGTGTCTGCCCTGCGATGGACTGGCACCCCATCCAGGGTGTTACTGTGTGCCTTGCACCTATTGAAAAGCTGGGATAGGCTCCAGCACCCCCTCGCAACCCTATTTGGATAAGCGGTTAAGAAAGTGAGTGAGTGTTTACTGAATGTGTAAATGTAAAGGTATAAGGTCTGGCATAAGAATTCACTCTCTTGTAGGGTTCCACATTTTGTAGTGTTGCACAATACATGGCCTAGGGGTCAGCAACCCAAATTTTAAGAATTTGCCAATCGTTGAAACAGGTTGGCATGGTGGTGTAGTGACTAGTGCTGTTGTTTTACAGCAAGAAGAGCCTTGGTTTTATTGCCTGGCCAGGCGGCCAGAGGACTATTGGTCCCAACATGATTGCTTGGTCAAGCCGGACGACAAACTATACCACTGCTGGGCAAGTGTGATCCCGGACACAGAAGTTTGGCAGCTACTGGTGCCTCGTAGCCTGAGAAACAGAGTGCTGCACTCTGAGTGCTGCACTCTGTGGGTAACTTTGTGGCTCCAAAACTCTTGGGGGTCTACGTCAGTATTTCTACTGGCCCAGCTGTTGTCGCAATGTTATTATTTGTACATTGGTGTATACACCGATTAGGCATAACATTATGACCACCTTCCTAATATTGTGTTGGTCCCCCTTTTGCTGCCAAAACAGCCCTGCAACTCTGATGCACTATGTATTCTGACACCTTTCTATCAGAACCAGCATTACCTTCTTCAGCAATTTGAGCTACAGGAACCAGTCTATTGGATCGGACCACACGGGCCAGCCTTTGCTCCCCACGTGCATCAATGAGCCTTGGCCACCCATGACCCTGTCGCCGGTTTACCACTGTTCTTTCCTTGGACCACTTTTGATAGATGCTGAGTTTTGGGGATGATCTGACCCAGTCGCCTACCCATCACAATGTGCTCAAATCCTTCCACTTGCCCATTTTTCCTGCTTCTAACACATCAACTTTAAGGATAAAATGTTCACTTGCTGCCTAATATATCCCACCCACTAACAGGTGCCGTGATGAAGAGATAATCAGTGTTATTCACTTCAGTGTCAGTGGTCATAATGTTATGCCTAATCGATGTATATAGTTGCTAAATTAATTGTTCTTTATTTATTTAGACTATTATAAAGATTTATTTACAAGCAAAATTGATTAGCTAGCTAGCACTAATGATTTTTTTATTATTTACTTAAAGATTTAGAGTTATAAAAAGGACAATTCTGGGAAAGGTCATGAAAGGAGGATTCTGGAATTTGATGCAATGCAAATAATTTATTGTGTGTGTATGTGTGTCGCTGCAGTCAAATGAACAGTGCTCTGAGCTTCTAGGTAAAAATAGATTAACCAGGCGTGGAGCTTCTAGGAAAATGTTACCAGTGATCGGTTGTTTTAGCATTTAAATTTGGTGAATTAGCAGTTCGGCTATACAATAATTCCAGCGTTTAGGACCATTTATCGTTGAAACTGTTGTTGTTGGGATGTTCAGCAACGCAATATTTTATTGCAAAGGAGGATTATGTTTTTTTCTATTAATTTTTGCATTTTCTCCCATTTTCTCCCCAATTAAGCATATTCAATTTGTCTTCCGCTGCTGGGGGATCCCTAATTGCAGTCGAGGTGGGTATATTGCTGCTCACGCCTTTGAACCACGTGCAGCCCTTTGCGGAACCGTTTGTCACCTATGCACTCTGCACAGGCGCCTCTATCTGCCAATCAGGGTCCTTACACAGCGTTTGAAGACCCCACCCACATAGTCCGGTCATCCCGCCCTAACCGAACTGTGTCTGCTGCAGGCACTGCCAATTATGCCCGCTAGATGGCGCCCAGCCGACCAGTGGCAACGCCGAGTTTCGAACCGAGGAGTTCAGAATCTCGGCGCTGGTGTGCAAGCGGAATATCCCGTTGCGCCACCTGGGCACCTTGATTGTGTTATTTTTTACTTAAAAATGGCATTCTGATGTGAAGCCACAACCTGGGCAGTAAAAGAGTAGCTTGTGGCTCTGACCTCTGACCTAGCTGAACCACCATAGACTACAATTATAGTTGCAAATCCTCTGTAATATGTCTCATCTTTACTCATCTGGATCCTGATAATTTTGCTGATTCTTCTGGGCACTCTTCATACCATTGGTAAACCAGAATTTTAAGTCTTGCCATGGATTCAGATTAAGCCCCGGTCTTTGACCTGGCCACGGCATCACTAAACCAAATAGAATAAAGTAAATGCAGGCAGTTTTTACGAGTTAACAAGCAGAGCACCTGGTCACCTTGTACATCTAGCCTTGTGTGGTTCTCCTGGATGCCATTACTATAATAGCTTGTATGAATAATGCCGTTGGTCAAATGTGACTGAAAAATGGGATTTGTGACCTCGCTCTTTCCAGCCATTGAGCAAAAGTGCCTACTGCATGCATGATTACCTTCATGGCCACACAAAAGTTCACCCACATAAATATAGACACTATAGACGAGAACTGCAGGTTGTAATAGAGTCACTGGTGTTAAAGGGGGGACAGAAACTCACGCCCTGTGTGAATAATACATGATTTACTCTTTCAGGATTGAACCTGCTGGAAAATGTGCATTACGTTTACGCTCAGACTTCACAGTGCTATAATGTGAAGGTCATGTCCAAGATGTACCCATCCGAAACTGATCTGAACATATTAATCTGCCCTTTGTGATGCATCCTTCAAAGGTACCCGACTCATCAACCGTGTCAAATTACCTGAAGATAGATCCTGAACTGCCAAATATGTTTCTAATATTCAACTAGGGCAACGTTCAGGTTTGTTTCACAAATCTATATTTTGTGTCCACACTGCCAATTACAATTTTTCAGTAGTTTTTTAATGAAGGACCATGTAGGTCATGATAGTCTTAAAGAATGCCTTTATTTGTCATATATACATATACACGTAAACAGTACAATGACATTATTTTACTGCATATCCCAGCTTCTTTGAAAGCTGGGGTGAGAGCTCAGGGTCAGTCATTGTACGGCACCCCTGGAGCAGACAGGGTTAGGGGCCTTGCTCAAGGACCCAACAGTGGCTGCATAGCAGAGCCTGGATTTGAACCGACAATCTTCCAATTGTTAGCCCAAAGATCTAACCACTAGGTGGTACCACTGTCCCAATAAATAAATAAATGAACAAATAAATAAGTGTTCGATTCCTTTTCATTCTGCCACTTTATTCATTTGCCAGAGTCAAACTCAAACCGAGTGCTTAATTGTGTCTGGAGAGTCACACTATGCCTGCCGCAAATTATCCACCACTCATGCAGGCGCCTCAACCAAACAGCAGAGATTGCATTTGCAGTGGCAACAAGCAGCCCTGTCTTTTCTCCCTTTTTCTCCCTTTTAGCACATCCAATTGCCCGATTGCGTCATGCTTCCTCTCCACCAATGCTGATCCTTGCTCTGACTGAGGAGAACGAAGCTAACCCATGCCCCCTCCGACACGTGGGCAGCAGCCATATGCATTTTATCACCTGCACTTTGACGAGTGCAGTGCAGCTCAGCATTGTGTACGGAGAGGACACACCCTGAGAGCACTCTTTTCTCATCTCTGTGCAGGCGTCATCAATCAGCCAGCAGTAATTGCACCAGTCATGGGAGAGAGACCCCATTAGTCCCGCCCCTATCTGAACAACAGGCCAATCGTTGTTCATGTGGCCGCTCAGCCTTAGACGGTAGGCAGAGCTGAGATTTGATTCGATGTATTTGAGATCCCAGCTCTGGTTCCAGCGTGTGTTTTTACCGCTGCGCCACCTGAGCGGCCCGCGCATCCAATTTTTACCCGATTACATTAAGCTTCCTCTCTACTGGTGCTGACCCCCACCTCTGATTGAGGAGAGCAAACTGACACACGCCCCCTCCGACACGTGAGCAGTACCCGACTGCATATTTTTACCTGCATGAGGTGAGTTCTCATGCCAATCAGCCTTGTGCACGTAGAGCCACACCCTGATCAGCATTATTCCTCGACTCTGTGCAGACGCCATCAATTAGCCAGCAGAGGTCGTAATTGCATCAGTTATTAAGTCCCTATCCGGCTTGCTTACCTGGATGAATAAAAGCCAAGTGTTTTTTATATAGCCGCCCAGCCCAGCTCGATGGCTGATGGGATGTATTCAAAATCCCAGCTCTGGTGTGCTAGCATATTTTACAGCTGTACCACCTGAGCGGCCGACAATGAAAACTTAATTGACATGAGCTTCTTATTCATTGCAGAATGAATTTTTTTTTTTTTTTTTTTTTACATTTAACAAGTTTATATTCCTTGGTGACCTTGATAAAGAGACCACTGTTCCATATAGCATGTACTTATGGATAGATCGACCTTGGGACATGAAATTGCTCAGAAATTAATCCAATTAACATTCCAGACAGCTATGATCAGATCTGGTGAAAAATATTTGGCCAGTAGCAGTTCATATCGTGCAGCAAGGAGAACCAAGGAGACAGAAATTGTATTTGCCTTTTCCTTAGGCTGTCTATTACTTTCACCACGGGCAGTTCCAAAAGATAGAAAAGAAGGGAAGAAAAACTAATCATGAACAGGGTCTTTTCAGACGTGTGGGGTGCTGGCTTTTCAGCTTGTCAGGTCACTACCTCCACCATCACTGGAACCAGGCACCAGAGGTTGTTATCACCAGTCACACCACAGCTGTAATGATCTACTACATAAAAATGCTCCATTATCATTGGATGCATGGCATCAGTCATCAATAATACAAAGCCTTCATGCTTTTTCCATAAGGGGTCCCCTAAGGGGTCACCACAGTGATCATTTGTCTTCATCTTGCCCTGTCCTGAACATCCTCCTCTGTAACACCAACCACCTACATGTTCTCCCTCGACACATCTATAAACCTCCTCTTTAGCCTTCCTCCCCCTGCCTGGTGGTTCCGTCCTCGTAACTCCCCTGCACATGCCCAAACGATCTCAATATCTCCTGAACATGTCTCCAAAACATCCTACTGGTGCTGCCTCTTAATGAGCTCATTCATAATCCTGTCCATCTTCATCATGCAATGAGATGATCAGAGCCTCTTGCCACAAAACTGTAGAGTTCCCACAAGGTAAGACTAATGGGCAAGTTCAATTTAGTGGCTAATAGAGTGTAATAGCTAGCAAGCTCTACGTTTTAATAGTGCGTTACATCAGTCATTTATTCATTCATTTTTACCTCAGCTTTATTCTGGTCAGGGTCACACCAGGCACACATATACACCCTGGTCGTGGCAGCATTTTATCACTTGACTTCACTGAGGGAGCATTTCAAGCAGGTCTTGATTAATTTGGCGTAGAGGAATCCCATTGGCCAACAACTGAACAACTTTGGGATTAATTGGAACAGTGACTGCAAGCCCTGCCTTCTCATTCATCAGTGCCTGAGCACATTTGTCTTAAATGAATAGACATATTGTCAACATACTCACACACAAATTGTGTGGTAATGCCTTTCAAAACAATAGAGACTGTTATAGCTGCAAAAGGGGGAGGGTCAACAAGCATCTGCCAATGTCAAAAAGGATGTTTACATGCATTGCGTATGTACTAATATATAGCCAAAGTCTATAAATACTTTATAGCAGAAAGTAGCTTCCTTCTAGACAAAGCCCAGATGGCACAGTGGGATATTTTGCTAGCTCTGCTACCGGTCAGCTGGGCGCCGCTAGCAGGCATAACTGGCCACTAGTCTGCTGGGTGGGAAAGAGACCAGACCAAAAAGGGTAGGGTCATTAATGCTAAAGAACTCTGATTGGTACCCCAAAGCGACTGTACTGAAGTGGGGCAATGCAGAGATTTGTGTGTGACTCTCCATATGAGAGACTGACCTCATGGGTGAATAAGAAGGGGTCGGTGGACTGCGCATACATCAGAGGGAGCATGTGTCAGGCAAATAAACCCTTCTCTGAAGCGATCAGGGTCCCCAGCAGCAGAAGAGTGAATTGCTATGCTAAATTGGGAGAAAAAGGAAAGTAGCTTCTTTCTAGACAAAGCCCAGGTGGCACAGTGGGATATTTTGCTAGCTCTGCTACCGGTCAGCTGGGCGCCGCTAGCAGGCATAACTGGTCACTAGTCTGCTGGGTGGGAAAGAGACCAGACCAAAAAGGGTAGGGTCATTAATGCTAAAGAACTCTGATTGGTACCCCGAAGCGACTGTACTGAAGTGGGGCAATGCAGAGATTTGTGTGTGACTCTCCATACAAGAGACTGACCTCATGGGTGAATAAGAAGGGGTCGGTGGACTGCGCATACATCAGAGGGAGCCTGTGTCAGGCAAATAAACCCTCCTCTAATGCAATTGAGGTCCCCAGAAGTGGAAGAGTAATTGGCTATGCTAAATTGGGAGAAAAGAAATGCATAAGTTTTATTGCAGTGTATTTCTTCATCTTGACAACTGTTCCATGTGCAATGCAGGGTTTCTATTTCTTCTCCCTTGTTGTACCTGATCAAGCTCTAATTTTATTATACTGACTCTGTGTTCATTAGGAAGCTTGAGCAACATTGTCAGCGCTACAGTGATTCTAAATTTACTCACTGACTGTAGTTCAGTTAAATTGACTGCTTCATTTCCACATCCCAACAGTCCCAAGATTTGTTTATTCATTAATCCAGTTTTACCACCCATGCAGAACCTGGTCATGTTTGTTGTGGGTCTGGCTGTATGCAGGGCGGGAGTCTGATGTCTAATGCTAAAACATGCTCACACGCTCACAACCTGTCATGTTTTGTGAGGTAGGAAATGAAACGGGTAATCAAAACAAATGCAAGGCAAAGTTCATTTACATTTGTATGCATACTTCTCAGTTGGAGCAGGGTTTGCACGCCTGTTTCCTAAAACTAACATGGTTTTTTAATGGTTTGGTGCAATGAACATAAAATAACCCAGAACAACGAGATGACATGCAAACAACGTCATTTGTTTTCTGAATTGATGTACTGTACCTCAGAGCTCAGAGGCCAGCTGCCTTATAAATGGTACTGTTATCTCAGCAGCATGGAAATGTCTCTTCCTGGTTTCCATAAAGAAATGTCTCATTGATGTGTTGAAAGAAATACGCTTTTAGTATTGCATCATTTGTCTTTGTCGTTAATGTCTTTTTTTTAATTTATGATTTATATTGAAATGCCAGCTGTGCAATGCATCAAAAAGTAGTGCGAGAGTTTCTAGTTCCTCTCTCTCATTGTGCCTATGTGGTCGTCTGTTCTAAAATTTAAAAACAGTGCTGTGATTCATTATACAGGGTGAGTCAAAAGTCGCAGGACAATCTTTTATTTCATAAACGAAAGGGAAAATGACATATCTGAATACCCCAGCAAGTAATGGGTGAGGGGGCCTATCTTTTAGGCTATGTCAGGAACATGGCCGCCATCTTGAAAGCCGCCATATTGGATCAAGGGCAAGTTTTTCCAATGGGAAAGTGGTCATGTAGCATATCAAAGAAGACCAGAATTCTCTCAGAAATTGATTGCCGCATTCAGATTTGCAATATTTCCTGTGGTTCAAAAGTTATCAACACAGAAAATTACAAAAACAACCGGGAATGTTCCCTGTGATGCACAGCTATTTGACATATTCAATATGTTGTCCATGGTGCTAAACACAGAGCTGAAGGCGCTGGATCCAATCGTTATGAACCCGCATGAGAATCTCTGGAGAAATGCTGTCACAAGTCTCCACGATGCGGTGCTGAAGGTGGTGTCTTTTGTGGATTTTCTCAGCCAGTCATCCCTTGTACAGATTCTTCATACCAATAAGTGGCACCCCTTCAAGATCCAGCTGCAGCAGAAACTATCAGAGGATGACCCTGACAGACGTGTCGAGTTCTGCACCTGGGCGTTAGACCAACATCGGAGGGATCCCGCATTCGCACAGGGCATTCTGTTCAGTGACGAGGCCAATTTTTATGTCAGTGGTGAGGTCAACCGCCAGAACGTGAGGTACTGGAGTGACGAAAACCCGAAAATGTATTTATATAGCGAACATTATAATGAACATTGTCTCAAAGCAAATTTACAGAATCCAGGACTAACAGACAGTGGCAAGGAAAAACTTCCTTAAAAATACAGGAAGAAACCTTGAGAGGAACCAGACTCAGCAGTGACCCATCCTTCTTGGGTGGCCTGGAGGACACTGATTATCTCTTCATCACGGCACCTGTTAGTGGGTGGGATATATTAGGCAGCAAGTGAACATTGTATCCTCAAAGTTGATGTGTTAGAAGCAAGAAAAAGAAGGAATTGACAAGGGCCAAATTATGATGGCTAGACGACTGGGTCAGAGCATCTCCAAAACTGCAGCTCGTGTGGGGTGTTCCCGGTCTGCAGTAGTCAGTATCTATAAAGAGTGGTCCAAGGAACAAACAGTGGCATACCGGCGACAGGGTCATGGGCGGCCAAGGCTCATTGATGGAAGCACTATGGAAGCACTTTTGTAAGTTGCTCTGGATAAGAGCGTCTGCTAAATGCAGAAAATGTAAATGTAAATGATGCACTTGGAGGGCAAAGGCTGGCCAGTGTGGTCTGATCCGACAGACAAGCTACTGTAGCTCAAATTGCTGAAGAAGTTAATGCTGGTTCTGATAGAAAGGTGTCAGAATACACAGTGCATCACAGTTGCAGGGCTGTTTTGGCAGCAAAAGGGGGACCAACACAATATTAGAAAGGTGGTCATAATGTTATGCCTAATCAGTGTGTATATGAACTGGGTCTACAGCTGAGCTTTTTTTTCTTAGTTACATATAGCTTTAAATATAAACTGTAAAAGTTCTGCTTTATTAACTACTCAGCTCTGTTACGTCAACCGAAACAATAAATAAATAATATAAAAAAACAAACCAATCAGTATTAAAAGGTTTTTATAATAAAATATAATCTATTGTTGATTTAAGCTGCTGTTTTGTTAGATATTTCGTATTTAAATTACAGGAATTACTGGTAATTAACCAAAAATAAGTAAATACATATTTAATCAATCAATCAATCAATCCAGCTCACCCGTTTTTAAAAACAGGTTTAACATTCAGCCATGTGTTTCACCTCACCTGTCCACTAGAGGCTGCTATTACCCAAATTCTGGAATGGCAGAGCCTAAATAGCCACACCTGCCTCTTATTACCCTGCCTATTTAAGGCCCTTACTGACACAAAACTAAGGTTTGCTGGCCTTTTGTTAGGCTCAGGAAAATTCTGTAGTGCTCATTTCTAATTTCACTTTTCCTATATCTGCTTGTTAGATTTAGCTGCTTTGTTTTGCTTGCCCGTATTGCCACATGCAGTATGACCCAGTCTGTGTTTTGATTGAACCCTCTTTGACTCATCTACGCATCAGTTAGGTGACGAGCTAAAATAGACCAGTCAGGCCCTCTTCCTGCACTAAACAAGCTCCACCATTAGTATGTGCTCTGGATCACTCACTTGCCCTAACACCAGCTGCCAAGAAAACTGGCATTTATAAAGAACAATGGTTGCCATTACTGAAGCAATCATGACTTCTGGCTTGCACGAAACAAAGTGCTTTTAAAATGTAGTTTTCAGCTGTCTCTTCAGTTGGTACAATAAGTGCACTGGGTCTTATTTTAAGCTTGATTTATTGTTTCGTAGCACTATTTTAGCTCACTTGTGCCATCCACAAAAGCATATGGTTATAAAAAGTGGTCCACTTAAAACTTTTAGCCAGGAATGCGTTTTGCCTTGATGTTTCTCAATTACATAAAGAGAAACAGTTCATCTGTCCAAATCACTGATAATTATCACCAATCAAATCACAGCTGTAATTATCTACCACATAAAAGGTTCCATTATCATTGGTTGCATGATGAGAAATATTCTTTTGTAATCATAAGAAAAATCTCAGGGGTGTGAAAATATTTCCCTCTTTTAAAACAGTTCCATTAACATTAGGAGCATGATGTTACGTTTTATTGCGGTGTATCTCTTTATTTGCCAGCTGTTCCATGTGCAGTGCCGGGTTTCTGTTCTCCCTCCTTTTTTGTCCCCGATCAGACACCTGACTCGTGAAAAGATGCTCTAATATTATGACTCTGTGTTCATTAGGAAGCTTAAGCAACATTGTCAGCGCTACAGTGATTCTGAAAATATGCACTGAATGTAGTTCAATTAAATTGATTGCTTCATTTTCACGCTAAAAACATTTAGTCAGAAATGTGTTTCGCATTGACGTGCACAATTAGCCTTGAAGAGAAAGTGTCACAAAATGTTTCTCGGTTCAGCTGTCTAAATCACTACTAGCTGTTCTGAACATGGGGATTTTAATTTAAATAGTGAATTTAAAGATGCTCCACTGTTTGCCAGACACAACTTCATCTCCCACAATGCCATACAGTTTGTTTACTTTTTTTAAGACGGCACTATTAGCAATTTTGACTACTTAATTGTTGTCATACAGAACTGTTTTTAAAATAATCTGTTGTAGATTTAAGCTGCTATGTTGTTACAGATTTTGTGTTCAAATCAGAAATTGCTGGTAGGAAACCATAAATACATACATACATAACATACACATACATACATTACATACATACATACATACCTACATTACATACATAAATAACATATACATACATACAGTGTATCACAAAAGTGAGTACACTCCTCACATTTCTGCAAATATTTCATTATATCTTTTCATGGGACAACACTATAGACATGAAACTTGGATATAACTTAGAGTAGTCAGTGTACAGCTTGTATAGCAGTGTAGATTTACTGTCTTCTGAAAATAACTCAACACACAGCCATTAATGTCTAAATAGCTGGCAACATAAGTGAGTACACCCCACAGTGAACATGTCCAAATTGTGCCCAAATGTGTCGTTGTCCCTTCCTGGTGTCATGTGTCAAGGTCCCAGGTGTAAATGGGGAGCAGGGCTGTTAAATTTGGTGTTTTGGGTACAATTCTCTCATACTGGCCACTGGATATTCAACATGGCACCTTATGGCAAAGAACTCTCTGAGGATGTGAGAAATAGAATTGTTGCTCTCCACAAAGATGGCCTGGGCTATTAGAAGATTGCTAACACCCTGAAACTGAGCTACAGCATGGTGGCCAAGGTCATACAGCGGTTTTCCAGGACAGGTTCCACTCGGAACAGGCTTCGCCAGGGTCGACCAAAGAAGTTGAGTCCACGTGTTCAGCGTCATATCCAGAGGTTGGCTTTAAAAAATAGACACATGAGTGCTGCCAGCATTGCTGCAGAGGTTGAAGACGTGGAAGGTCAGCCTGTCAGTGCTCAGACCATACGCCGCACACTGCATCAACTCGGTCTGCATGGTCGTCATCCCAGAAGGAAGCTGACGCACAAGAAAGCCCGCAAACAGTTTGCTAAAGACAAGCAGTCCAAGAACATGGATTACTGGAATGCCCTGTGGTCTGACGAGACCAAGATAAACTTGTTTGGCTCAGATGGTGTCCAGCATGTGTGGCGGCGCCCTGGTGAGAAGTACCAAGACTGTATCTGTATCTTGCCTACAGTCAAGCATGGTGGTGGTAGCTGCATGGTCTTGGGCTGCATGAGTGTTGCTGGCACTGGGGAGCTGCAGTTCATTGAGGGAAACAAAAATTCCAACATGTACTGTGACATTCTGAAACAGAGCAAGATCCCCTCCCTTCGAAAACTCATGGCAGTTTTCCAAAAGGATAACGACCCCAAACACAACCTCCAAGATGACAACTGCCTTGCTGAGGAAGCTGAAGGTAAAGGTGATGGACTAAACCCAATTGAGCACCTGTGGCGCATCCTCAAGTGGAAGGTGGAGGAGTTCAAGGTGTCTAACATCCACCAGCTCCGTGATGTCATCATGGAGGAGTGGAAGAGGATTCCAGTAGCAACCTGTGCAGCTCTGGTGAATTCCATGCCCAGGAGGGTTAAGGCAGTGCTGGATAATAATGGTGGTCACACAAAATATTGACACTTTGGGCACAATTTGGACATGTTTACTGTGGGGTGTACTCACTTATGTTGCCAGCCATTTAGACATTAATGGCTGTGTGTTGAGTTATTTTCAGAAGACAGTAAATCTACACTGCTATACAAGTTGTACACTGACTACTCTAAGTTATATCCAAGTTTCATGTCTATAGTGTTGTCCCATGAAAAGATATAATGAAATATTTTCAGAAATGTGAGGGGTGTACTCACTTTTGTGATACACTGTACATACATACATACATAACATACACATACATACATACATACATACATAAATAATACAAATCCAGCACACGTTTTTAAAAACAGGTTTAACATCCAGCCATGTATTTTACCTCACCTGTCCACTAGAGGCTGCTATTACCTGAGTTTTTTTAAATAGCCACACCTGCCGCTTATTACCCTGCCTATTTAAGGCCCATACTGACTCAACAATAAGGTTTGCAGGTCTTTTGTTAGGCTCAGGAGAATTCTGTAGTGCTCATGTGTATAATCTGAGTTTGATTTGTTGAATTTATTTATATCTGCTTGTTAGATTTTTCTGCTTTGTTTTGCTTGTCAGTATTGCATTTAGTATGACCCAGTTTGTGTTTTGAATTATCTAGAATTATCTAGACTAATTATTAGTCTGTTTATGACGTTGGAGGTATTTCTTGGAGATATATCTGTGTTTATACAACATTCTGTTGAAGATATCTGAGTATGATGATTGCTTTTTCAGTAAAATAAGATTAGAGAGGCAAAAGATCTTGAGTGATTTTGTTCCCATCTATGCCCATTAAGTTACAATGTGTCCTGATTAAAGCCCACTTCTGTCCAATTTACGTTTCTTGTTTGCATTTACAGCATTTATTCAGTGATTTTATCCTAGCAATGTATAACTGTGACCAAATGTAACTAGAGCAATTTATGGTTAAGGGCCTTGCTCAGGTGGTCAACAGTGGATGCTTTGTGGTGGTGGGGCTTGTTCCGGCAACCTTCTGATGACTAGTTCAGCACATTACCTGCTGAGTTACCACTGCCTGGTGCTCTTATGTTTTTCATGATTTGGTTCTGTTATAGTTTGTTAAAGTTTGTATACGTTCTTGTTTGTACTTAATCAAGTGTGTTTATGATGTTGGAGGTATTTCCTGGAGGTGTCTCTGTGTTTATACAACATTCTGTTAAAGCTATCCGAGTATGATGATTGCTTTTTCAGTAAAATAAGATTAGAGAGGCCCATTAAGACGCTATGTCCTGATTAAAGCCCACTTCTGTCCAATTTACATTTCTTGTTTACATTTACAGCATTTAGTGGACACTTTTATCCAAGCAATTTATTACTGTGACCAAATTCAACTAGAGCAATTGATGATTAAGGGCCTTGCTCAGGTGTTTAACAGTGGATGCTGGTGGTGGTGGGGCTTGTACTAGTCCAGCGCATTAACTGCAGAGCTACCACTGTTTGGTGCTCTTATGTTTTTCATGATTTGGTTCAGTGTGTATATCATTGGGATATAAAGAGAAATATACACTGATCAGCCATAACATTAAAACCACAATTACTGACTGTAGTCCATCTGTTTCTCTATATATATTTTTGCCTGCTTTCACCCTGTTCTTCAATGGTCAGGACCCCCACAGAGCAGGTATTATTTAGGTGGTGGATCATCCTCAGCACTGCAGTGACACTGACATGGTGGTGGTGTGTTAGTGTGTGTTGTGCTGGTATGAGGGGATCAGACACAGCAGCGCTGCTGGAGTTTTTAAATACTGTGTCCACTTACTGTCCACTTTATTAGACACACCTACCTAGTTGGTCCACCTTGTAGATATAAGGTCAGAGACGATCGCTCATCTATTGCTGCTGTTTGAGTTGGTCATCTTCTAGACCTTCATCAGTGGTCACAGGATGCTGCCCACAGGCGCTGTTGGCTGGATATATTTTTGGTTGGTGGACTATTCTCAGTCCAGCAGGGACAGTTAGGTTTTTAAAAACTCCAGCAGCGCTGCTGTGTCTTATCCACTCATACCAGCACAACACACACTAACACGCCACCACCATGTCAGTGTCACTGCAGTGCTGAGAATGATCCACCACCTAAATAATACCTGCTCTGTAGTGGTCCTGGGAGAGTCCTGACCATTGAAGAACAGCATGAATGGGGGCTAACAAAGCATGCAGAGAAACAGATGGACTTCAGTCAGTAATTGTAGAACTACAAAGTGCTCCTATATGGTAAGTGAAGCTGATAAAATAGACAATGTGTGTAGAAACAAGTAGGTGGTTTTAATGTTATGACTGACTGGTGTACATGCCCTAAAATTTGTGAAATATAACTATAGAATTACAGAATAATTCATTTCGCAATGTGACAGCCTTTGTCTCAGGAGCGTGAAAATGACTTCTGCTTTTATGAAGAAATGTTCCATTATCGTTTAGGCAATAAAAAGAAAAAAATAGACTTTCTTGTCTCTTTATCTCGCCAACTGTGCCATGAAGAAACTAACATGGGTTATTATTTCTGCTTCCACATTGTACCTGATCAAATCTCTGTGTTTGTTAGGAAGCCTAACCAATATTACCAGCACTACAGTTAGTCCAACAGATGTATCGATTAATTCAATTGAGCTACGTACACTTTGAATACATATCTAGCTGTCCTTCATTAACAAAATATGAGTCAGAGGCAAGTCACAAGTCTTTAAGCTAGAGTCCGAGTCAAGTCACGAGTCTTTAGGCTAGAGTCCGAGTCAAGTCACGAGTCAATATAATATACACAAAACATATATTGGAAATGTAGCGTAGAAACAAATAATGTGTACGTTCAGCTAAAAAACAACAGATTAGCAACTGTATTTTGCTGTTTTACTTCGTGCCTTTACTTTCCAAGGTACCAGTTAAAAGATTAAACTGATGTTTTGTTTTCATAAATCACAGCACAGCAGCCAAAATCCAAAACACAGCAAAACAAATCATAACCACTGCTTACCTTAGCTTATGTTGTTCCAGATGCTATTAAATGTATAACCGTGTGTCCCATTAGGAATATAATCTGTTAGTTTGTAAATGTGCTTATAATTAAAAACCTCCAAACTTTTCCCGGTTGTGAAGTAAAACACGAACTCAAGCGTTTCATTGACACATCATCTGTGTGACGCTGCAAACTAAATGAATACAAATAACAGCATTTCTTACTAAAAATTAAGATCAGAAGGTCTGATTGGTTCAGAAAGCGGTTCTTCCAACCATTAGTGCCAATTCTGTGGGAGCGTTTCATTCACACCAGCTGTTCCAGTGAAGTGCACTAGGGTATTCCACCACTCTACGTGAGAATCTAATCCAAAAGAGGGAGTAGGGAGCGACGCTTCATCACTATACTGGAAGCTGGCTGGAACATTTCCTTATTGCGTGCAGAAAATGACACAATCAGAATGATGTCGGATCAGATAGATAGATAGATAGATAGATAGATAGATAGATAGATAGATAGATAGATAGATAGATAGATAGATTGATAGATAGATTGATTGATTGATTGATTGATTGATTGATTGATTGATTGATTGATTGATTGATTGATTGATTGATTGATTGATTGATTGATTGATTGATTGATTGATTGATTGATTGATTGATTGATTGATTTCATGCTGTTCTTCAATGGTCAGGGCCCCCACAGGACCACCACAGAGCAGGTATTTATTTGGGTGGTGGATCATTCTCAGTACTGCAGTGACACTGACATGGTGGTGGTGTGTTAGTGTGTGTTGTGCTGGTATGAGTGGATAAGACACAGCAATGCTAATGGGGTTTTTAAACTCTTCACTGTCACTGCTGGCTGAGAATAGTCCACCAACCAAAAACATCCAGCCAACAGCGCCCTGTGGGCAGCGTCCTGTGACCACTGATGAAGGTCTAGAAGATGACCAACTCAAACAGCAGCAATAGATGAGCGATCGTCTCTGACTTTACATCTACAAGGTGAACCAACCAGGTAAGAGTGTCTAATAGAGTGGACAGTGAGTGGACACGGTATTTAAAAACTATATATATATATATAATTGTCACATGAAACTAATGTTAACACATGCTGCTGACTTTCATTGTCTACAAGTCATTTTTTGCGAGTCACGAGTCGAGTCTGAGTCATTTGAAACAAGTCCGAGTCAAGTCTGAAGTCGAGTCCCCATCTCTGCATCACACAGGCTTAATGAATCAAAACTCCTTCTGTTGTTTCAGGATGATCCCGGCCTCGTTCAAGCTCTTCCAGCTGAGCGACCTGGCTTCCACGCGGGACTACGAGCTCTGCGTCCTGGCCGTCTACGACGACGGCATCACGTCTCTCACGGCCACGCGGCTCGTCGGCTGCATCTCCTTCAGCACGGAGCGTGACTTTCACCACTGCCGCTCGCTTCACGACCAGTTCCTGGGCGGCACCATGATCATCGTCATCGGCGGCATCATCGTAGCCTCCGTGCTCGTCTTCATCTTCATCCTGTTGATGAAATATAAGCTGCACAGCCAGCACTACAAGCAGAAGGCCGAACGGGTCAGCAACGTCTGCTCGCAGACCAATGGAGGCCAGCAGGGATCGGCGGCAGGACCTCAACCACCTAGATCCTCCTCTTACTCGGCCTCGACGAGTAAATCGTCCATTCCTCTGAGTCAGGAGAGGCCAGAGGGTTACGGGGCGCAGGAGGGAGGCTATGGCACACTCAAAGGCACCACAGTGGTGGACTTGAATCCGGAATACGGCAAGTCAGTAAAGGAAGAGGACTCCATATCACAATAACACAGGGTCAAACCCAAATCCACTATCCCCTCCTTGTGCCCCTCTTATGTTTTATTTTCTTTCTTTTCTTTTTTATGGTGCTAGGGTCTTGCTGCCTTACTGAGGATTTCCTCCTGTTTAAGGTAAGCAAAAATAATTTTATAATACATATGAAGCTATTGATGAGTGCAGTTCAATACTTTGTTCATATTTTTACTCACCACATTGCATCTGAACTGGAGGCAATGCATCATGACAAAGCAGGGATTTCCTTTTTGGATATAACAGGGTGGTGCATCCACTGGACAAGTGTGTTTGACAAGGCGGCCACGATAAATATTAAGGCCTGCTTAATAACAGCTTTAAGACTTTGCTGGTCTTTACTGGTTTGGACACCCTTCATTTAGAATTTAGGACATGAAGTGACTCTTATATTGTTGGGAAACCAGTAACGAACATTGTGAGAACATTTTGTATACAAGAACATTGAATAGAATAGAATAGAATAGAATGCCTTTATTGTCATTGCACAGTGCACAACGTAATTTTTGAGCATCTCCTTGACGGTACACGTACAGTATGTACACACACACACATATACACTATATTGCCAAAAGTATTCACTCGTCTGCTTTCACACGCATATAAACTTGAGTGACGTCCCATTCTTTATCCATAGGGTTTAATATGATGTCGGCCAAACAGCTTCAACTCTTCTGGGAAGGCTTTCCACAAGGTTTAGGAGTGTGTTTATGGGAATTTTTGACCATTCTTCCAGAAGCGCATTTGTGAGGTCAGACACTGATGTTGGACGAGAAGGCCTGGCTCGCAGTCACTGCTCTAATTCATCCCAAAGGTGTTCTATCGGGTTGAGGTCAGGACTCTGTGCAGGCCATTCAAGTGCTTCCACACCAAACTAGCTCATCCGTGTCTTTATGGACCTTGCTTTGTGCACTGGTGCGCAGTCATGTTGGAACAGGAAGGGGCCATCCCCAAACTGTTCCAACAAAGTTGGGAGCATGAAATTTTCCAAAATCTCTTGGTATGCTGAAGCATTAAGAGTTCCTTTCACTGGAACTA
Source organism: Trichomycterus rosablanca (assembly GCF_030014385.1). Taxonomy (NCBI): domain Eukaryota; kingdom Metazoa; phylum Chordata; class Actinopteri; order Siluriformes; family Trichomycteridae; genus Trichomycterus; species Trichomycterus rosablanca. Next base: position 10,498,870 of record NC_085998.1, on the reverse strand, counting down.
AGGGGCCGAGCCCAACTCCTGAAAAACAACCCCACACCATAACCCCCCCTCCCCCAAACCTTACACTTGGCACAATGCAGTCAGACGAGTACCGTTCTCCTGGCAACCACCAAACCCAGACTCGTCCATCGGATTGCCAGACGGAGAAGCGTGATTCGTCACTCCAGAGAACACGTCTCTACTGATCTAGAGTCCAGTGGCGGCGTGCTTTACACCACTGTATCCGAAACCCATTCCATGAAGCTCTCTACACTCTGTTTTTGAGTTAATCTGAAGGCCACATGAAGTTTGGAGGACTGTAGCGATTGACTCTGCAGAAAGTTGGCGACCTCTGCGCACTATGCGCCTCAGCATCCGCTGACCCCGCTCTGTCATTTTACGTGGCTACCACTTCATGGCTGAGTTGCTGTCATTTCCAATCGCTTCCACTTTGTTATAATACCACTGACAGTCGACTGTGGAATATTTAGTAGCGAGGAAATTTTATGACTGGACTTGTTGCACAGGTGGCATCCTATCACGGTACCACGCTGAGCTCCTAAGAGTGACCCATTCTTTCACAAATGTTTGTAGAAGCAGTCTGCATGCTTAGGTGCTTGGTTTTATATACCTGTGGCCATGGAAGTGATTGAAACACCTGAATTCAATGATTTGAATGGGTGAGTGAATACTTTTGGCAATATAGTATATATACACATGTATTTACAAATAAACATATACACATCTAGATATAAAAATACACATGTGGGTTTTAAAGATCTTTAAAGAAAAAAAGAAGAGAGCTATTGCGCAGTCCATATAAATTGCACTAGGATGCAAAGTTTTGAGAGTTTAGTGTTTTTATGTTGGAGGGGTAAAAGCTTTTCAGGAGTCTGAAAGTGTGGACCCTGTGACTCCTATAGCACCTACCAGGGGGCAACAAGGAGAGCAGGTTGGTTGAAGGGTGAAATTAGTTCTTGGTGATGTTTGAGGCCCGGCACAGGCATCGGGTTCTGTAAATGTTCTCTAGTGAAAGCAGCTGTATTGATGGTTCTCTGAGCTGATTTGATGATTCTCTGAAGAGTCTTCTTGTCAGCCTCAGAGCAGCTGGCATACCAAACCAGAATGCCATGGGTGAGTATGCTTTCCACAATGCTGCGATAGAAGGACACCAGTAGCTGCTTGGACAGGTTGGCTTTCCGTAGTGTCCTTAGAAAGTAGAGTCGCTGCTGTGCTTTTTTCACTAGAGAGGTGGTGTTGGCAGTCCATGTGAGGTCCTGGGAGATGTGTGTGCCGAGAAATTTGAAATTAGACACTCTCTCTACTAGGGTTGGGCGATATTGCAAGAAAATTAAATCTCGATTATTTTCAAATTTATTACCGATACTCTATTCCGATTGCAATTTTTTTGTTTTGTTCTTGTATAATGCCATTGAATAAAAAAAAAAAAGAGACTTTATTTTTGCATTTTAATTTAATAGACTGCAGAAGTGCAAAAATAGTAACAGCACCACCTATAATTATTACACTGTGCAAATAATGGTTACTTTTAAATATCCTTTTAAGGGACTGAACTGTGCAAGCACAACAAAATTTGTAACAAAAATGATAACAATAGATAAAACTAAATAGAAATCTTAATTAGCTATATCCTTTTTAAAAAATAGCTCACAACTTTCACTTTAAATAATGTGCAAGCATAACCTCCTTACATTAACTTCTAATCACCTTGGGTGTGTTCCAAAACCTGGTGAGCTACCTTGCTCTCTTACTGCCTACATAGCCAGCTGCCTCAGTAGAGAGGATTCTAATAAGTCATCGATTTATAACTCAGGTTATTCGAACGCACTACTTAGACAGAGATTACATTGGGTTTTACTTACTAAGCTAACTAAGCTGACACATTTAGCATTGTGACATTCAAACCAATGGGATGAGGTGGCACAACGCGCTAGCATGTCAACTAACATCTTCCTCTGTGTACCGAAAACGGTTAAATTGTCACTGACAAGCCAGAATTTGCAAATAAAAACACTTGTAAACATTTAAACAAATTGAAATTCAGTAATATATTATTTACATTTGAAAATAACTCCATTCTTTGCCCTGCATCATTAGCCATACTTCTCGGGAGCGTGAGTAGGATGACGTAAAATGCGTTTTGAACACACCCCCTCCTGTGTGTGCGTGTTTTTTTTCTTCTCTGCGCGACTGAGGTTAGCACACATACCTGTGAGAGGTGGTCTGTGAGAATAGCTTTTGTTGGTATTTTAATTAAAATATAAGGTATGTAAACTTGTACAATCGCAATTGTCACATTTGTAACATCGTGTGAAAAAGTAAATTCGAATTAATCGTAAAAATCGCCCAGCACTACTCTCTACTGTGTCTCCTTCAATGTATAAGGGAGTAGGTTCCTCTCTCTGTCTCCTGAAGCAGATGACCATCTCTTTTGTTTTGGAGGTGTTGAGTGCCAGGTTGTTGAGAGTTAAATAACAAGGTTATTTAGAGCAGAATAGATTATTGTGGTTCTGGAAGGCTGGAGTCCAGCACAGTTTATAGGTTTTTCTGTTAAGTCACACCAGATTAAACTTACCTTTTATTCATTAGGCTTAGAAGGCTGTTTGTTGACAGCATGGAAATCAACAAACTGCTCAGTACTCTAACACCTCTGCTACAATGCTAAAGAAGCAAAACGTTTCTGGCCTTCAGTTCAGCTGCTTTTCTAGCCTGGAAAGGTTAGTGTTGTGCTGGGCTTGTTGGTACTCCAGCTGGTCTTTTCGCCTGACCAGAAAATACCAACCACACTAGCACCGAACATCCATTCATAACCATTAAATCTTGACCTTGAGGTTGGTTAGCATTTTAAACCAGCGTGATACCAGTGCCTCTACTGTGTTGGTCTTTTTATACACCAGCCTTTTAAGCTTGTTTTACTGTTGACAATGTCACCATGTTCCACTAACCTCCAGGACATTGCAGACCTGTCTTTGGCAGTTGTAGAATCTGACCAAAGGGACAAATGATCTCTCAGCATCGGGGTTTTTTTAATGTTATTTTTTTTTCTGAGATAGGCAAGTGACTACTGTTCCATGTACAACCCCAAATCAGAAAGAGTTGGGACGGCATGGAAAATGCAAATAATAATAATAATAGAGTTTCTTACATTTACTTTGACTTTTATTTGATTGCAGACAGGATGAACCTGAGACATTTCATCTTTTGTCTGCTCAACTTTATTTCATTTATCAATAAACATCCATTCCTGCATTACAGGCCTGCAACACATTCCAAAAAATTTGGGACAGTAAAGCATTTACCACTTTGTAATGTTGCCATTCCTTCCCACCACACTAGCTGTAAAGTCACCAAGGGCACTGACACAGCCCCATACCATGACAGACCCTGGCTTTCGGACTTGTTGCTGATTCATCTGACCACAATACATGTTTCCACTGTGTGATGGTCCATCCTAGATGCCTCCGAGCACAGAGAAGTCGACGCCGCTTCCGGACATGGTTAACATAAAGCTTTTTTTTGTGCATGTAACTCTGTATTGTAGTACTTGACAAAGGTTTGCCAAAGTAATCCCTCACCCATGTGGTTATATCGGCTATTGTTGATCGAAGATCACAGGCGTTTAGCTTAAGCTTGCACCCTTGGCCTTTACGCACTGAAATTCCTCCTGATTCCTTGAACCGTTTAATGATATTATGCACTGTAGAGGGAGAAATATGCAAATCCCTTCCAATCTTAACATTTTAATCATTTTCTCATGCACTTGTTGACAAACTGGAGATCCTCTGATCTTTGCTCATCAAAGACTCAGCCTTTCCTGGATGCTGCTTTTGTACCAAACTGTGATTACAATCACCTGTTGACATCACCTGTTTGGAATCACATCATTGTTTAGTTTTTCACCTCATTACTAGACCCCCTCGTTACTATAATTGCCCTGTCCCAACTTTTTTTAGAATGTGTTGCAGGCCTGAAATGCAGGAATGGAGGTATATTAACAAATGAAATAAAGTTGAGCAGACAAAACATGGAATATCTTGGGTTCAAACTGCAATCAAATAAAAATCAAAGTAAATTTAAGGAACACTGCATTTTTACTTTATTTGCATTATCCATACTGTCCCAACTTTTTCTGATTTGGGGTTGTAATTAAATGCTTTCAATCACTTTCAATCATTTGTTTGTCACCAGCTATAGTTAATTATAATCATATATGAGTAAAGTGAACTTTTAACACCTTAAATTAATGATCCAAGTTGCTGTATGTATATTTTAAAATGCCATTTAATAGATGCTTTTATTGGTATCTTTTTAAAATGCGAACACCCGCTGTAATATGTGCTCCATTCCTCACATGAATATGTGTATTGCTAATTTGTAAAGATAATTACTCCCAATTAGTGGGTAAAAACTGGTGTTAAAAATACATAAATAAATAAATAACAGAAAACGCTGAGTGGAAACGTCTGCAAGAGGCCATAGGTGTATCTGTAAAAGCTTTAGTCCTCAGCACAATAAAACCAATGCAAATACTTCCATCCGAGCTGCTGATGCTGCCTCAGCTTCTTCCACCCACACATCCAAACTCTTGTGGGAATAAGCAATTATGATAAACATCACAAATCTCAACCAGCACATGAACAGAGAGAAAGAGAGCCAGACGTGGTGTATATTAAGCTATGGGCTTCACACCTAGGTCTCCACGCGTCCTCCTGCTGGCTCAGCTATTGCTTACTTACTGGGAAACCAATTATTACTGGCCTGTTTGCCTCAGAGACATTTGTTTTGACTTCAGATCTAGTGAATTAAGAAAGCCTCCACATCTGCACCACATGAGCACAAATGGAGCTCAGCATGGGAGTCTTGCGCTTGTTGGGCTTAAAAGCAGAACATTGGTCACTTGAAGAACGTCTTAACCTTTCATTCTACCTGGTGGAGTATTTTTAGCATTGCTGTCTGCTAAGTAGAGCGCTCTTTGGGATCTGACAGTGGTTTGCTTCCACAGAAGTGTATCTATAATGCAAAATTAAATGGACATGGACATAAACCTATTCAATGAAATCACTACCCGTAATAAGAAAAACGGATTTATTATGACTGGTAGGTGAAGTACAGGGATCGATGGGGTGATGAAATAAAAATTAACTTTTAAAATGGCATGAAATAATTTTTACACTTTATACTCTTATTAAAATTACCAGAGTTGATCATTATTATTAAATTTGCAAGATTTGCTAAACATCCCAAAAAAAGTTAAAATTTCGGCATTTAACAGACGCTTTTATCCAAAGTGATTTACAGTACTGTGACAGTATACAGTCTAAGCAATTGGTGGGTTTAAGGCCTTGCTTAAGGGCCCAACAGTCAGTAGCAACCTGGCAATGGTGGGGCTTGAACCAGCAACTAGGGCTTCCACGATTGAAATGCGTCAGCGTTAATATTTTAAGTTGATGCATTGTTTTTAAAACTATGTTTTTAAATTATCCTTTTTATTTCTACAAAGTTTCTATTCATATAGTCGTTCATATGATTTCCCTCAGCACTATGTGCTGCGTGCATGACCTAAGTCATATTTGGTCCAGTCACTGGTTGGCGGCATTAAGCGCAGTCTTAACAACTGCCGTCTGCAGCCATCAGAGGCCGATTGTAGAGCTTTCAAAGTAAAGCTAAAAGGTTTTCCAAGACCCAAATTATCAAAAGTTTGGGATACTTAAAACTGGCACGAAACAAAAAGGTGGTTTGTACACTGTGCAAAACTTTGATGGTATCACAGCAGCACTAGCGCGATGTTGCACGTCTCTATTGTTTCATCAAGCTTCTTAATCGTGGAAATTGGGCTCACGATTTTTGCAACTGCCGCGGCGCTCAAAGCACAAAAAGCTTTTACAGGTTTTACAGTTTTTAGGAAAATAATTTAGATTGTGATTTTTAGTCAGGAAACCTTTTTTTTAATTATTTGGCAGTGTTCCTCACATCTGTAAAATAAATATGAAATATACACCAATGAGGCATAACATTATGACCACCTTCCTAATATTGTGTTGGCCCCCCTTTTGCTGCCAAAACAAACTGTGATGCATTGTGTATTCTGACACCTTTCTATCAGAACCAGCATTAACTTCTTCAGCAATTTGAGCTACAGTAGCTCATCTGTTGGATCGGACCACACGGGGCAGCCTTCCACATGCATCAGTGAGCCTTGGCCGCCCATGACCTTGTCGCTGGTTTACCACTGTTCCTTCCTTGGAGCACTTTTGATAGATACTGACCACTGCAACCCGGGAACACCCCAAAAGAGCTGCAGTTTTGGAGATGCTCTGACCCAGTCGTCTAGCCATCACAATTTGGCCCTTGTCAAACTCGCTCAAATCCTTACACTTGCCCATTTTTCCATCTTCTAACACATCAACTTTGAGAATAAAATGTTCACTTGTTGCCTAATATATCTCACCCACTAACAGGTGCCATGATTATATAATAATCAGAAGAGATAATCAGTGTTATTCACTTCACATGTCAATGTTCATAATGTTATGCCTGGTCAGTGTATGTTTTAATGGTTTAATGGCTGCACTAGGCTTTGCAAACAGGGATGAAATGTAGATGAAAGGCAAAATCGAAGCAATCGGCACAAGGAGGCGTTCTAAATAACTGGAATGGATGTTTATTTTGGGCATGGTTTTAAAGGAAACACTAAGGCAAGAGTATCAATTTATTTGATGGTTGCCATTAGCTTAAAAAATTCCCCTCTACTTTCTTTAGGTAAATGTGTTACCAGCCACTTAATGTATATTGATTAACTTTTACTTATTTTTTTGCACAGAGCTTTTTCAAGAAGTCAGATTCAACTTGAAATGGTTGCCAGGTTCATACACTTAAATAAATGTGCTATTAAGAGTCTGTTGGGCAGTAAAGGTGAAAGAAAGATGAGCATCATAAAATCTGACTGCCCTCTTTATACCTTCTGGGTGACCGAGTACCGTTTTGAAGCTAATATCACAGTCCAATGAAATGTCCATTTCCTATTTATACCCTGGTGTAAATCTGCCTGGTTCTGCTGAAGTGTTTTGAATGAAGTATAATGGAGAGGAAATGCGGGTCCCTTACAGGCATTTCAAAACAAGTTAGCATCTCGGTTCGGATGCAGTGGAGGAAATGGAAGAGAAGGGCTTATTTTTTTAGCACACCTGGAAGGGATTTTATTTTATCGCTGATTTAAAATAAAGGAGAAAGGAGGGAAGGTAGGCACTGCACAGAGCTGCAGGATAAGAGGACGGTGGCGTGAGGGGGGTAAAATAAAAATAGATGATCTGGGAGGTTGGGGCGTTATGATACGGAGGGAAGAAAAGCAGAACAAAAGGTGAGAGGGGTTGGAGAGCAAGGCACGGAAGGGTTAATCAATCAGGTTAAAGATACACTGATCAGCCATAACATTAAAACCACCTCCTTGTTTCTACACACACTGTAGTGTGTGTTGTGCTGGTATGAGTGGATAAGACACTGCAGTGCTGATGGAGTTTTTAAACACCTGACTGTCACTGCTGGACTAAGAATAGTCTACCAACCAAAAATATCCAGCCAACAGCACCCCGTGGGCAGTGTCCTGTGACCACCGATGAAGGTCTAGAAGATGAGCAACTCAAACAGCAGCAATAGATGAGCGATCGTCTCTGACTTTACATCTACAAGGTGGACCAACTGGGTAGGAGTGTCTAATAGAGTGGACAGTGAGTGGACATGGTATTTAAAAACTCCAGCAGCGCTGCTGTGTCTGATCCACTCATACCACCACAACACACACTAACACACCACCACCATGTCAGTGTCACTGCAGTGCTGAGAATGATTCACCACCTAAATAATACCTGCTCTGTGGTGGTCCTGTAGGGGTCCTGACCATTGAAGAACAGGGTGAAATCAGGCTAAAAAGGTATGTAGAGAAACAGATGGACTACATTCAGTAATTGTAGAACTACAAAGTGCTCCTATATGGTAAGTGGAGCTGATAAAATGGACAGAGAGTGTAGAAACAAGGATGTGGTTTTAATGTTATGGTTGATCGGTGATGTAAGGTGTGGGCTCACCGTGGGACGATGTTAAAGGTGGTGCAGGAGGGGGTAATTATGTTTGTTTGTGCACTATGGAAAGTGGGGCACAACTTCTTCGCCATCTGCCAGCAGCCGCTCGCACCCACAATCCCTCCTGACTGCAGCAGCGCTAAAAATAGCAAGGCTTAGCGTTAGCCTGCAGATAACTAGGAAACGTCGTCACTACTCTTTCTTTACCATGAAATTTTTAAACAGCTTCACCCTGTGGCAGTTCAAAAGAGTTTGAGCTAATTAACCCTCAGCATCAGCTTAATTAGTGGGGTATTTTTGCTTAGTCAGCTTATTTATAGTAGAGCATGCTATAAATTTACATTTGGTTTCATATGCATGCTGTAAACACAGGTTTCTGCCAGAAGCCATGTTTTTTTATAATGGCCTCCTCACAGAATTTTTAGGGTCAGACGCTGATGTTGTATGAAAAAAGCTGGTTTCTATTTTGTCAAAAGTATGTGGACACTCTACCTCATTATTAGGTTCAGGTGTTTTAGAAATATTCACTACTAAGAGAAAATCAATTCTATAAAATAAGTTTTATGGTTTTTTTATGCTTTTTGCATGACCTTCTCCTGTGCATAAAGGTGAGGTCTATAAAGACATACAGTAGACCCTTGAGTTATGAACGGTTTACCATACGAACATTTTGGGTTACGAACGATCTTTTTCAACTTAATGTACAAAAAAATTTCGGATTACGAACCGAAATTCGCGAAACACGTGACGTCACCAACAAGTTGACTCCGAGCATCTCTCTCTTTATATATATATATATATATATATATACAGTGAGCAAACATTCCGACAGCGGACGGTGTTTTTCCCATGTTTTCTTTATATTTTGTAAAATTCTATATTAAAATGTCCCCAAAGAATGTGCAGAGAGAGCGCAGTGTTGAGAAAATGAACAGATCTATTACATTTGTTGTTGTATAATTACTCCTGCCAGTAGCTGTCACTGTGTATCAGACAGAGGGGACAGTGAGTGAGAGAGAAGAAGGAATTCGGCTCAGTAAAGTATTTTTCCTTTCGTGCAGTTACACCTACGAAAAACACTATTGATATAAAGAAGGAAATATGAGAGAAATATGAGAGTTATTGTTGTTTCTGGTTGATACATTTTATAAAAAAGAAGAAAATTTATTATGATGTATGGTACAGCACAGTACTGTATTGAAATGTGATGTGTGTTTTATGTACAGTGCAGTACTACTGTGTATTGTTGTTTATTATTGTTTATTACAGGAATGTCTATTCTATAATTAAGATTTAAGGGAAAATAATACTTGTATTTATAACAAAAAATACATTTTAAGACATTAGAAAGGTTAGGTAAGAGGGTGGTTTTGGGGGTCTGGCACGGATTAATTGTATTTACATTATTTCTTATGGGAAAAATATGGTTTAACTAACAAACATTTTGACTTAAGAACAGCCCTTTGGAACCAATTAAATTCGTAAGTCAAGGGCCTACTGTAGTTTGATGTATAGGAACGCCATACTGCGCCATTGTGCTCTTTTCACATGTTGATTGCAAGCCAGGTCTTCTAGCCTAACATGCCTGACATTACAAATGCTCTTTTGACTGAATGTGCACGATATCATGAAAGTGATAGCTTATCGGTTAAGGTACTAGACTAGTAATTGGACGGCACGGTGGCTCAGTGGGTAGCACTGTCACCTCACAGCAAGAAGGTTTGATAGGTTTGATCCTCAGGTGGGGCGGTCCAGGTCCTTTCTTTGTGGAGTTTGCATGTTCTTCTTGTGTCGGTGTGGGTTTCCTCCAAGAGCTCCGGTTTCCTCCCACAGTCCAAAGACATGCAAGTGAGGTGAATTAAAGATACAAAATTGTCCATGACTGTGTTCGACCTTAAACTTGTGCATTGATGAATCTTGTGTAACCAGTAACTACCTGTTCTGTCATGAATGTAACCAAAGTGTGTAAAACCTGACATTACAATCCAAATAAATAAATAAACTAGTAATCAGAAGGTTGCCTGTTGAACCCCCACCACTGCCAGGCTGCCACTGTTGGGCTCCTAAACAAGACCCTTAACCCCTTATTGCTTGAATAGTATTCAGTCATAATTGTAAGTTGCTTTGAATAAAATGGTCTGCTAAATGCCCAAAGTGTAAATGTCCAACAGACTTTCTTCTAAATCTTGTGGAAAGCCATATCAGAAGAGTGGAGACTGTTATATCTGGATAGAACAGCAATTCAGTATAAATTATAAACAGTTTGATATTAATGGTCAGGTGTACATATTTTTGGCTGTACACCTGTTTAATTTTTTCGCACGTTTATTGTTACTTGGCTGCTGTTTAGGCTCGGTGGGTAGCACTGTCGCCTCACAGCATAAGGTCCTGGAGTTTGCATGTTCTCCCCGTGTATGTGTGGGTTTCTGTCAGGTGCGCCAGTTTTCTCCCACAGTCCAAAGACATGCAGGCAGGTTATTTGAAGCTACTCAAATTGCTCTAGGAGGTGTGTGTGTGTTTGCCCTGTAATGGACTGGTGCCCTGTCCGGGGTGTTTGCTACCTTTTACCCAGTGGATTGGACGCATCGCTGCCCTAAATAGGATACAGGTTGTTTGTTTGTTTATTAGGATTTTAGCGTCATGTTTTACACTTTGGTTACATTCATGACAGGAACGGTGGTTACTCATTACACAAGGGTCATCAGTTCACAAGTTTATATCAAACAAGTCATGGACAACTTAGTATCTCCAATTTACCTCACTTGCATGTTTTTGGACTGTGGGAGGAAACGGGAGCACCCGGAGGAAATCCACACAGACATGGGGAAAACATGCAAACTCCACACAGAAAGGACCCGGACTGCCACATCTGGGGATCAAACATAGGACCTTCTTGCTGTGAGGTGACAGTGCTACCCACTTAGCCACTGTGCCGCCCTGGATAAAGTGGTTGTATGACAGACAGTGAATGAATATATGAACGTTATTTGTATGGTATGGTATGAATATATGGTATTTGTAAACATGATCATTATTTAAATAGTTTGTGCTAGACAGCTTCACCTAACACCTTTATTTCTGTTTCTTCTAGGCAATCTCAGTCTAAAAGGATAATTTAATTGCCTGGGATTTGAGCCAATGCACTCCTGAGAGGAGAGGTGGGTGGATAAAACTGTTTTAATCCCTTATGCAAGATTCTAATCAAATAATGGATATTAATGAGGCCCGTTCTGAACATATGGGCGGAATTTCGTTCTATCCAGATGTTACCAGTAATGGAGAATACAAAAACTCGAGCATCACTGGATTAAACACATCACTGATGGAATCTCTCTCGATTCTTTTACAAACTGATTTGACTGACTCACTTAGTCACTATTTAGTCACAAAGTTCAGCCTGGAGTGTTGCAGAGCCAAAGGGATGTAAAATGTTCTGATTCGACACACATCGCTCCAGGGAGTACGATGTTAACACAAGAACGGACGTCCTAATCTCAAGTATCAGTCTGGTGAACTTTTCAGGCACTTTACAATATATTCCACTCATCTGCTCTCTCCTGATCACTCTGCTGGACCTGGACGTGTATTCAGCTGCTGTGTAGGCATGTTGTGGTCAAACTGGAGATTCATTTATTAAGAAAAGTCACCACCAAGGTTTTGATATTCATGCACTGAAAACCACATATATCAGTAAAGGTAACAGAAAAAAAAAACATTTCCAAGATACTCTGCACTGACACTGACTTTCATAGACGAGAAGACCTCATCCAGGTCAAACCAGGCCTCTGAAAGCTGGCCCGCTCAAAAAATAATAATAATAATAATAATAATAATGATACTGTTTCTATTATCCCTGCAATCGACTGTGTACGTATTTGTATGTGAACCTTCAGCCATCTCTGATTTGAATTCTAAGTGAAAATAATTAAAGTCCTCAGATGAAATTTTATGCTTTCATAGGTAATAAATGTGGATTTATAAAGAAATAAAGTATTTTTCTTGAAAATGTGTGGGTTTTTCTTTTCGTGCAGTCTCTCTCTTATTTTATGCATAAATTATTTTTAATATTCGGGTCATTCCTACAATTCGATGCCTTTTGTGTCCCCAGTACTGATCATTGTATTTATTACGTACATTTTAAACAATACAATTTCTAAACATCTTACTGAAATAATTAACACTTTCAAATACTAAACACAATGTTTTCTACCCCTCCCCCCACGAAATAAATAAATAAATAAAATGACTGTATACATATTGTTTTTATCTCTTAGATACCAGAGGTTTTCCCATGTCCCCAGTGCTGTACATTCTGATTTAGTGATGGATATATGAGGTTTAATCATGAAAATATCTCAGTCTTTCAATACTGTTTAAAAGGTTTTTCTTAAGTCCCTCTAAACCCTGGATTTATTTTTCTTTATGAGTTTAATTTTATTGCTGATTATGAGGGTTTTTCACACGTCCCTCAAGTTGCTGTCCACCCTGTTATTTCTTACTACTGTCTCTTACAATGAAGAGCTGTTTTAAATACTGACATCATTTCCTGGAGATCACATGATCTTTTTGGAGGGAAAACAACTGTGGACGGTGAGTGGCTAACTCCTCATTTTAATGTTGTTTTTTCCACATTTTATCCTAAAAGTCTTATATGCTCAATCATAACATGTCCACTCTGTTATGGGATATATGAGAAAAAGCAATACGATCTGATCATTTTAAAAATAATCACACTTAAAAAACAGAATTATTTGTCTGAATTCACTGTTATGCTAGCATGGTTTTGCTCACTCGCTAGCTAATGGCTAATTTTATGTCAGAATGTCCACCCTGTTATGGTCCACCTTGTTACAAGCTAACACGTAACAGGGTGGACGTCACAGTGTATATGAGGTGCATGTGTAATTTAGCTTGACCAATATTAGTTTGGAAAAGTATAACATGTCCTTTTTATAATAAAACATGAAAAACAAATTAAAACTGTTTTTTTTTTAAGTTTTAAGGTCCAAAAGGCACCCAATCCCAGGAATGACCCATTCATGTATAGTAACTTGGTGCAAGGTTGCTGGCTTCCTGTAGCTGCCCGCGTTCAGTTTAAAACACTGATGCTCGCCTACAAAGCCAAAAATGGACCAGCCCCAAGCTGCCTTTGAGGTCTAATAAAACCCAGCTCTGTACCATGCAACCTCCAAGCCACTAGTCTCGCTTGACTTGATCCTTCACCCAGAACTCAAGGAAGACAAGCATCAAGGCTCTTCTCTGTACTTGCACTCAAGCTTCCCCTGTCTGTCCAAACATCTGAGTCTCTCGCTGTCTTCAAAAGACGATTAAAAACCTTCATCACCTATTTACTAAGCACTTAAGCTGACATGTACTTACTTACTAATGCCCTTAATTATTTCTTGCAATTAAAAAAAAAACCTTTGGTTTTTAACAGGGTTTTAGCATATTTGTATTATTGGACTGTTGTTTACTTAAACAGTAGATAGAGTAAGGTAATGTTTACTATGGAAGCACTTTTGTAAGTCACTCTGGATAAGAGCATCTACTAAAAGCCAAATATGTAAACGTAATGTAATGTAAATGTTGCAATAGATCTGAATCCTACACAGAAACACCTTAGATAGGACACCACTATCACACACCCAGTTATTTACTCCAAAAAGAAGCAATTTCATGTAGTCAGTTCATTTACCTCCATGGTTTATGGAGGTAAGAAAAAACTTAATGTCCTAGATCTAATTTACAGGGGCACCATGTCCTGTTCTATACAGAGAGAGAGATGCAGAAATGTCCAGGACCCTAAAGAGAGTGCTACACTGATCTGGACTCATCCACATAAGAAGCGGCAAAACTGATTTTGCGCCGGCTGTGCTGTTGTTTCCTATGAAGTGTGGCACTTTGGCCATGTTGGGCTTGAGATTTTTGCGCTTCACCTGACCGCTGAACTTTTCAAAGTGCCTCCAATGAGATGAAGTGTTTGATATGACGTGGTAAAGCGATGAACAACGCTTAATGTGACATTGTACTAAAACAGGGAGGAATTTCATTAGTGGAGAGAAATTATGATGAGCTTAGAGAAGTTTAGTCTTCTTAGGTCACTCTTTTAGTACATTAAGCCACATTAAGCATTTTCACAAGAAGAGTTTTTGAAGCTGATTCTCACCGTTTCTCAGCACCCCGAGCTGTATAACACAAGTTTAAAAGTGAAACCACCACAGTAAGGAAAATACGGCTAAACATACACCAATCATCATAACATTAAAACCACCTCCTTGTTTCTACACTCAATGTCCATTTTATCAGCTCCACTTACCATATAGAAGCACTTTGTAGTTCTACAATTACTGACTGTAGTCCATCTACAGAGCAGGTATTATTTAGGTGGTGGATCATTCTCAGCACTGCAGTGACACTGACATGGTGGTGGTGTGTTAGTGTAAGATGAGCTGGTATGAGTGGATCAGACAGCAGCGCTGCTGGAGTTTTTAAATACCTCACTGTCCCTGCTGGACTCAGAATAGTCCACCAACCAAAAATATATCCAGCCAACAGTGCCCCGTGGGCAGCGTCCTGTGACCACGGATGAAGGTCTAGAAGATGACCAACTCAAACAGCAGCAATAGATGAGCGATCGTCTCTGACTTTACATATACAAGGTGAACCAACTAGGTAGGAGTGTCTAATAGAGTGGACAGTGAATGGACACGGTATTTAAATACTCCAGCAGCGCTGCTGTCTCTGATCCACTCATACCAGCACAACACACACTAACATACCACCACCATGTCAGTGTCACTGCAGTGCTGAGAATGATCCACCACCCAAATAATACCTGCTCTGTGGTGGTCCTGTGGGGTTCCTGACCATTTAAGAACAGGGTGAAAGCAGGCTAAAAAGGTATGTAGAGAAATAGATGGACTACAGTCAGTAATTGTAGAACTACAAAGTGCTTCTATATGGTAAGTGGTAGAAACAAGGAGGTGGTTTTAATGTTATGGCTGATCAGTGTAGATACACATGGATGCTTTCAGAGTGGACGGTTATTTCACACAAATGCAGATTCGTGTCGTGTTGCACCTTGATGACATTTTACCTCACCATTCAGGCCAAGCAGCAATTTGCGTCCTCATACAGACGATACATAATTCTGATGTCTTAGACAATATTTGTTTATTCCTCCATTTTCCGTAATCATTCTATCCTGGTCAAAGATCTGGGCATACGATGGATTCACCCTGGATCACAGAGCATTTCTAAAACATATTTGTTCGGTTTCACCCACGACTCTATGCAATCTAGAGTTCACAATTCATCTGCTGAGGTGCTATTTGAGAGCAGGAAGATGTGGGGAGATGTTCAATACACCACAGGAAGTAAGTGTAGGTGGAGATCAAAGCTGAAGCCTTTTTGGTTGTGCTGCACCGACACCACTTTCACACACCCACTTACTGTATGTATTCTCTCTTGCTTATAGCAAGGTAATAGTAGCAAATCTACTCACCTACTTACAAAATTATTTTTTGGGTAGGGTGGGAGGGTACCATAACACCACATGGACACTTGTAGACAGTAACCAGAGGTGGGGACTGATTTCGGAACTTGGGCTACTGGGGTTGTGTGTCACCAACTCTACCCGTGTGATATCTTGTTCTTCTATTCTTGCATACTTGTATTGCAGTGGCGATTTCTCTAAGACTGCAAGCTCAGCTTTCCCCTAAAATGTCAAAAATTAAATGGTCAAATATGTACAGTTGTGTTAACATTTCATTGACTACAAATGCGTTAGAACACGTTCATCTCGAAGACGAGTTCGTTCAGAATCAGCTACTTGACTGACTCGATTTTGTTAACTTCTCATACATTCCCGTAGCGTCAATGCATTTGCCCGTAGAAGCTGAGCATCTATTCACTTCAACGGGACTGCATAAAAACTTTTTTTTCATTGCTTCGAAACTCGCCGGTCATTGGATATATGCCACGATTTTGTCCCGCCCCCGGACGCTGAGCGTCTCTGGGGGTGAATGGAGCTGTGGGCGGGTCTGGACACGGAGCTTCTGCAAGATGATTGGAGGATCAGTCGAAAGGCTAAATCCCGTTTTGATTGACAGCTATTTTGAGATCTACACGTCACTTAATCACTGGGAGCTTCAGTCCCATCGCAGATTTTGCGAGTGAAGTCGAAAGACAAATTGCAACTGGTTTTTGCTTGGTGAAATTACTTGACCATTTCCATTGTTCATTGTGTAAATAAAACACACTCATAGTATTTGTTTCAGTTTAACATAATTTCAACATTTCCTTGTTCGAGTTCAGGCCATTTTCTTGAAAAGGAACGGAGGGCAGAATTTATGTATAAATAAATTGACAAATTTTATGATGTAAGCCGACAATGAGCTTCCCCTCTTTGAAAGACCAGCAGCCGCCACTGTTGTATTGGTATCACACTTTCAGCATTTTTTGGGGGGTTAAACATGGGTTAGCTTTTTTGCTTTATGCTTATCATGGTGGCGGTGGATCTGTATGCACACATTTTGTACTTCAAGAGACTTTAGAGTTGTCTATCCAGCTGCTGGAACGTTGTTTGGAAGTAGGAGTATATAAAAAAGCACTGACACTGATATTCCACTTCCAGCTCTCTCTTATGTTTTGCCTTTGCCATGCTTGTGCTGGTATTTTCCAGGATATGTCCAGCGCAAAGCAATGTGAACTCGGGTGATGCAGCAGGTCTATACACTAGTCAACCACTGATGATTCTCTACACTTCACAGACACAGTTAACCATCTTTAATAAATAAAAGGCTGGACGTTCCGCTGCAACATTAAATCCTACTGTTTTGAGGCCCCAGTTCTATCACAGACTGGTGAAGATGTGGTGTATGCTAGCCTGTGGCCCCCTTCAGCTAGCAAGGATGTTGTGCAGCCTGCAGGTCTGCTAAATCTAAATTTAGGCAATGCAAATTAATCAATCGATGAATCACTAAGTAAATAAATCCAAGAATATTACAAATGCATACACTGTAATTAGACAATGCTGTCACCTCACAGCAAGAAGTGCCAGGGTTCAGTTACCTGGCCGGGCAACCAGGGTCCCTTCTGTGTTCTTCCTGTGTCTGTGTGGGTTTCCTCTGGGTGCTCCGGTTTCTTCCCACAGTCCAGAGACATGTAGTCAGGCCAACTTGAGGTACTAAAATTCTCTCTCTCTTTCTCTCTCTCTCTCTATCTCTCTCTCTCTTTCTTTCTTTCTGTGAGTGTGTCTGTCTGTCTGTCTGTCTGACCACCTGCCAGGTGATAGACTGATGACTTGTTTAGATGTTTCTTGTTTTTCGCTCAATGAATCAGACCCACCGCAACCCTGACCAGGATAAAGCAGTGGTAAAACAGAATATGAATGAATGGATGGATTAATTAATTAATTAATGGGGTTTTATTTACATTTATATTTTCGGCATTTAGCAGACATATTTAGTATACAATTTAAGCAGTTGAGGGTTAAGGGCCTTGATCAAGGGCCAAACAGTTGCAACCTGGAGGTGAGACTTGAACCGGCAACCTTCTGATTACTAGTAACTTAACCACTAGGCTACAACTGCCCTGTTTCAGTGGAATTCAGTGATTACTGTTAAATAATCAGCACCGTATATATTCATGCGGTTACACAAATTGGTCCATTTTATTAAATTGTTTTTAATTGCTCTTTTGGTTCCACATTTTAGCTCATGTTTTATTTTGGAGAGCTCATATTAGGCTTTGAATAATATACACTTCAAAGCAGAATCTCTAGACGACTCATCAAAATCCTCCTTTTAAGTCATTTAATCCCTGAAAAAAAAAAGCTTTATGGCATTAGAAAGCATTTCGTGGCTGTTTTACTGAAAGGAGTGCAGTGTGAGGATTGCTTCAAGGCTTTTATAATCCATCAATAATTTGTGGCCGTGGGGAGAAGGATGCTGTGTTGGAGGATTAGAGGGGTAATGACTGCTTCCACCACAGGGTGTCACTGCTCACCATGTCAGCATTACTGCCAAACTGTTACTGAACCCTCCGTGTTTAGCTGTAGCTAACAAGTGAACTGAGATTTTACTGCCAAAAATATGTGGACTACTGGCCGTAAGCTTTCCAAATTCCCATTCCAAACACCCAACCATTCATATGGAGGTGCCTCTTTTTGGTTGTAACAGCATTCACTTCAGCCACACATTCATTTATCTTTAATAGCCACTTTATCCTCATCATGGTGGCGGTGAATCACATTTACTAATTCAAAGGTGATTTAGAGTTGTCTATCCACCTGCTGGCATGTTATTTGAAGTGGGAGGAAACTAGAAAACATAACATTTTAATCAAAAAGTACAAAAAAAAGTGTGAACATACACATCAAATTACAGTGGACCCTACGGCCTTCATCGAAAAATTTGTACCCTTAAACTCGTCGTTTATCTAAAACTTAACGTGTTCGGCTTTTTTGTTTTTAAAAAAAAGATTATTTATTTAATTTCAAATTAACACTGAAAAAGACTGTTTGTTCAGCGCTTGGCTTGAGCGGTGCAGTAAAACCTTGTCAAAGTGCGAATATGAGGCTAATCTCCATTTGTGTGGAATAACCGTCAGATTCACTCTAAAAGCTCCACATGTTTCTGTGTTTAGCTGGATTTTTGTTCTCCTGTTTCACTTTTAAACATGTGTTATAGCTTGGGGTTCTGAGAAATTGTGACAATCAGCTTTTCCTAGTCCAAAACACTTAAAAAAGCTTAACGTGATTAATGTAATAAAGGAACGACATAGAAACACTAAACCTCTCTTAATTATTACTGCTCATATGTTTTTTCCAGTAATAAAATTTATTGCTCGTTGTTTTAGTGCAATAAGTCACGTTAAGCTTTGTGCACCGGTACACTCCATAGGAAATAAGAGCACAGCCAGCGCAAAAGTTATTTTGCTGCTTCTCTTGTGAATGCACCCTTACTGCATAAAGAAACAATAAAGAAGTAAAAATAAAGTGCAGGTTTTATTGTATTTTTATTGATTTTTAACTGTTTTTAATTGTATTTAAGTGTTTTTTTAATATTATATCTGTGTTCTTTTCAGTGTATAAGTTTCATTATTTTACATTAGCCTAAAATATATGCAGTTCCACAGGACCATGGAACGCATTAACAGGTTTCCCATACATCCTTATGGGGAACAAATACCTTGAAACTCATCGCATTATAAACTCGACGCCACTTCCACAACCAATTGATGTTAAGTTTGATGGTACCACTGTAGATATAAACTCGGGTGGTGCAGCAGGTCTATACACTAGCCAACCATTGATGATTATCTACACTTAAGGTGCTTCACAGACACAGTTATCCATCTTTAATGAAGGAAAGGCCGGACGTTCTGCTGCAACATTGAATTCTACTGTTTGACTAGCAACAAAAAATTTTTAATAGTGTTTTATTATAATTTTTTGTGGTAAGTGATAAATAGTGAAATTCCGCTGAATAATTTCTACAGAGAAGCTTTTTTAATAGAAGTTCTTAAACCCACGCTCACCATATTTGTGTTTGCAGTATTTTTGTAATTCCGCGACCAAAATAAGCGAGTTAGCAACCTCCTTTCCAGCTAGAGTCCTCCGTAGACTTCTGTAGTAAAACACATTACCACAATGATTTAATTTTGGCATGGTGTGCCACAGATTCGCAGATGGTCAAACATTCAATTTGGCGCAGCTCGGACATGGATTTGTTGTGTCAGCACAGCTGTGTGGTCGGTCTCCCCCTTTTTTTTGTAATGTGCCAATAAAATAGCTGATTTTGTTCTGTGCCGTGGTTTGAGATAGACAGACAGACAGACAGATAGACAGATAGATAGACAGACAGACAGACAGACAGACAGACAGACAGACAGGCAGACATACAGATAAATGCTATAGATAGATAGATAGATAGATAGATAGATAGATAGATAGATAGATAGATAGATAGATAGATAGATAGATAGATAGATAGATAGATAGATAAATGCTGTAGATAGATAGACAGACAGACAGACAGACAGATGCTGTAGATAGATAGACAGACAGACAGACAGATAGATGCTGTAGACAGACAGACAGACAGATAGGGAAAGCCAGGTATTACAGCAACTCAAGGTATGTACTAAGTAAGTTAAGTATTACTGTACAACACTGTGTAGGTGAATAAATAGTATGAAGATATGCAATATGTAATATAATAAACTATTATGAAAGTGTCCTGTGCAGTAAATATTCACAGATGTGGCAGATCACACTCCATGAGTATGTCCTGAAAGAGGCTCGGCACGGTGAAGAAATGTTATACATGAAGCCCTACCTAAGTCACGGCCGTGAAAATCATGGCACAGATCGTGAACTGAGCCATTTCCATTGTAATATGCAATTTGTCAAAATTTAAGGTATGTGTTTATCAGTTTAACATTTTCATTCACGTAGCATTCAAGTGCCCCATGTTTACTGGTTAATTTGCACTATGAGGAGTTTGGAAGTTTGAAAAAGAGTTGCTGTAATTGGCACAGATTTTATTATTATTTTTAATTAATGTGAAGGAACAACAAGTACTGCAGTTTTCAGCACCAGAACTAACCATTATGATCAGATGTTACTTGAAGCTCGTGCTATAATCAAATCCCACTAGAGAATAAAACTGATCATCACTTTGTGTTTACACTGCAAGATGTACGGTTCAGTTCTGACATTCTGCTCAAATCCATTTTATATTTAGCATTTTAATGCACTCCGTATCTGACGCTAATCTAAACAGATGGCGCTCTTTAAGCAAACTGCATGTAGTGAACTGCGCTCCACCTAAGCTTCATCACAGACTGTGCAGTTCTTCTCAACCTTTTTATTAGCTTGGCCACAATGAGCTTGAGCGGTGGCTAAAAGGCAGTCCCGCTGGCTGCACAAACACATAAATGAATAGAAACTAAGCTTATTAGCATAGAAATGTGGCTTGCACCTCTGTGTCACCAATGGCTCTCGAGTTGCAGGTTATTCATTTTCATCATACTTGCATATACAGTACATTTAAATAATACACATCCTTTTAGTTATAGTTCTACATGTTTTGGCTAAATGACCATAAAAGGTGTCTGAGTAATCATGTTTTTGTGCAGGTTACTGGCTAATTTTATCGTGACCCACAAAAATGTAATTAAACTCACACACTCAATAAAATTTCTGATACTCATACAGAACCCTGTATTTTTATACCTAAATATTCCCTGCCAACTCCCACGCTCAGCCCCAGGATTCAATTATAATGCAACCGATCAAGCATCTGAGCATGTTAGCCTAACGGCGAGAGTGTTAGTTCAGCAGCGGAGCATCAGATACATGCCTCACTCAGCAGATAGGGAACATCTCCAAGCGATTGATGATGACCCATTTAGCTCTTTCGCATGGATCCTCACCCCTCCCAGACTCGTCTGTAGAAAAACTTCACTAAGAGCTAATGGCTTTATATCCACACTTGCCTACACATTCCAGAGCGCCAGAGCACATTTGGCTGACAGTGCCATTTATAAACCTGTGTGGAGCAAAAGCAAGCCAGATTTGTCTTACAGTATTTCACAGTAATGAAGCAAAGATGCTAATCTAACGTGTTATGCTTGTATTCATGCATCTTTAATTTGCTTTAGATAGAATGTGTTTCCTAGGAGCTATTTACCACACATAATACGCGGTCAAACTACATGTACACCACACACTTCTCCTAATTGTTGAGTTCAGGTGTTATGACCACATTCATTGCTAACAGGTGTATGAATTCCGTTATACACTGACGAGGCATAACATTATGACAGGTGAAGTGAATAACACTGATTATCTATTCATCATGGCACCTGTAAGTGGGTGGGATATATTAGGCAGTTGATGTGTTAAAAGCAGGACAAGGGCCAAATTGTGATGGCTGGACGACTGGGTCCGAGCATCTCCAAAACTGCAGCTCTTGTGGGGTGTTCCCGGTCTGCAGTGGTCAGTATCTATCAAAAAGGAAGAAAAGTGGTAAACCGGCGACAGGGTCATGGGCGGCCAAGGCTCACTGATGCACGTGGGGAGCGAAGGCTGGCCCGTGTGGTCCGATCCAAAAGACGAGCTACTGTAGCTCAAATTGCTAAAGAAGTTAATGCTGGTTCTGATAGAAAGGTGTCAGAATACACAGTGCATCACAGTTTGTTGCATATGGGGCATAAAAAAAATTATGACACAACAGAAAATTGGATACAGGCAACCCAGTCCTTGTCAGGGTCACAGTGGGTTCTGTGCCATCTGTAAACCTTGGGTGCCTGACAGGAATACACCCTGGACAAGGCACCACTGCTGCTGGGATATGGATTCCAACTCCCTGAGTGCGGCCTGTCAGTCAGGTGTCCACATACAGATGATTAGCTATGTCTGTTAGCTATGTCTGAGAATGATCCACCACCTAAATAATACCTGCTCTGTAGTGGTCCTGTAGGGGTCCTGGCCATTGAAGAACAGGGTGAAAGCAGGCGTATGTAGAGAAATAGATGGACTACAGTCATTAATTGTAGAACTACAAAGTGCTTCTATATGGTAAGTGGAACTGATAAAATGTACAGTGTGTGTAGAAACCAGAAGGCGGTATTAATGTTATGGCTAATCGGTGTATATATCAATATATATATTTCCCATCTTAAAGTAAGCGCAGGTTATAATGCCCAATAAAGCTAGGGAAGTAATTTCTACCCGCAACAGAATGCAGACACACCCAGGAAACATGAACCCCGAGTTTCTAGAGTGCCTGCAGTGTTATCGATGTTGAATTTACTAAAAACTTGCATAGGTGAGCTTTTTCAGGATCAGCAAATGCCAGAGCCTCGTCCGCCTCAGAGCCAGACCCCATGGGAAGCTGTCAAAATGAGAAATTTGGGAAAGCAAATCAAGCCTGTAGCTAGGCCAGGTGCCAAGGTTTTTCATCTTCTATCAGCATTTTTGCTGGAGGAATGTTGAAGGGCCGGGTTTTAAATATGGAATATTTATTACTCGTTACTGACACGACAACAGGTCTGTACGTGTGCTGACATGGAACTGCATTATTGTACTAGTAAAGAGTGAAAATAGTAAAAATATTTTAAAAATCAGAACCTTTTTTTTTAAATAAATACTTCATATTCAAAACATACTTCTTAAATGTAAGTGTAAAAATGAATTTTATTTATTTATTAATTTTACACTTACATTTAAGAAGTACAGTGGTACCTTGTAACTCAAAGTCCCTTAAACTGGAGAGTCAGGTAAGGAACAATGCTAGCTCATGTTTCTTTTGCAGAAAGTTCGTTTTAGCCAATTAGATAAAGATGGTTAATTAATTGGCTACAGCTACCCAAAGCTAGCACAGGAGTCAAACTGACAATATAAATAAAAGCACTACACAGAGCCTGCCTGTTATATTTTTAAAACGAACTTTCTGCAAAAGAAACATGAGCTAGCATTGTTCCTTACCTGACTCTCCATTGTACCTCTGGCTGGAAGCTCCATGACTGAGATTGGGAGGCGTGTTCCAACAGCGTACCTCGCAATCTGATTGGTCCAGCTTAAAGCTTTCCTATTGGTCCATCAATTAGGCGTCAAAACAGGGTCAAAATTCGCAACTGCAGCAAGAGTTTCGCAACTGCAGCAGAGAAGGTGAATGAGAGGATTTTAACTCCACACATTCACAAGATCGGATTTACAAATGCTAATATTTTTTACAAATTGAAAAATATATATTTATATATATTTAAAATATTTTTTTCACATTTGTACATTTGAATTATTATTAATATTAATTTCTGTTTCATGTTTGCACATTCCAGTTCATTTGTGGATTTGGATTTTTCGTGCATGTAGTTGTTTAAATGCATTTACAAGTTTCAGTACATTTGTGACTTTTGTTTTACAAACTCAAAATCTTTATGACCCTTTTTTGATTCCATAGAAGACGTACACCGATCAGCCATGACATTAAAACCACCTTGTTGTTTCTACACTCACTGTCCATTTTATCAGCTCCACTTACCATATAGAAGCACTTTGTAGTTCTACAATTACTGACTGTAGTCCATCTGTTTCTCTTCCTTCTTTGTTAGCCCCCTTTCACTCTGTTCTTCAATGGTCAGGACTCTCCCAGGACCACCACAGAGCAAGTATTATTTAGGTGGTGGGTCATTCTCAGCACTGCAGTAGTCCACCAACTAAAAATATCCAGCCAACAGCGCCCCATGGGCAGCGTCCTGTAACCACTGATGAAGGTCTAGAAGATGACCAACTCAAACAGCAGCAATAGATGACCCATCCACTTTACATCTACAAGGTGAATCAACTAGGTAGGAGTGTCTAATAGAGTGGACAGTAAGTGAACGCGGTACTAAAAAAAAAACTCCATCAGCACTGCTGTGTCTGATCCACTCATACCAGCACAACACACACTAACACACCACCACCATGTCAGTGTCACTGCAAGAACAGGGTGAAAACAGGCTAAAAAGAATTGTAGAGAAACAGATGGACTACAGTCAGTAATTGTAGAACTACAAAGTGCTTCTATATGGTAAGTGGAGCTGATAAAATGGACAGTGAGTGTAGAAACAAGGAGGTGGTTTTAATGTTATGGCTGATGACTATTGTGACTAATGTTTTAGAATAAAAGCATGGATATGTTTGTCAGGCATGCAGTATATCAGTAAAATAACCAGTTTTATTATAGATTAAGTTATAGGGACGATTAGAACAAAAAGGGACAATTCTGGTTCAACTGTTCTTGCTTATCCTTATTACTCTCATCTTGATCCTCTTCAGTACTTTTCATCTCCATTAATCCCTCCTCTTACTCTTTACTTACTCTTTTTGTCTTTGACTTTGGTTTTAAGATTCCGGCAAGTAGTAGTACAAAATCAGTGTAATATGGCAGCAAAACAGCTGTAATAAGCAGCCTCCTCTGTTGGTCAAAGTCAAATGACAAATGACACAATAGGTGTTTTAACCGGAAACCTTTGCTGTTTTCTTTTCCCCACCTACAAGAGTTTGTTTACATCGTGGGTGGTTTTGAACGTCTGGTCATGTCTGGTAATTAAAACTAGTGTATGTAAACGTCTGACTTCAGGTGTGTGTTGTGTATTTTTATATTCACGTAGTTTAGCTTGCCAGATGCTCTTCTCACTAATGAAGGCTAATGAGGTGGGGTGCTGATGGGTGTAATGAGCGTAAAGCCTTTCTATGGACTACTGGGACTAAACAAGGTAATGCTGTCTAAAGCTATTAAATACTTTTCTGATAATCAAAGAGATGGAATGAGTGAGAAAACATGTGAAGTCTATCGGTGTGTAGGTGTGTAAAGGTATGTAATAGGGCCTAGAGGACCTATCTAAATGACTAATGACTTGTCTTTATGTTCTGTTACTAAGTGAAGTTTTTGTAAAGCATTGAACCTAATAAATGATTACTTTTTATTTCATTGCACTTGAAAAATGCAAATAATAAAAAAACACAGAGTTTCTTACATTTTTTTTTTTTTCTTTAATTGCAGACAGGATTAACCTGAGATATTTCATGTGTTGTCTGCTTTATTTATTAATAAACATTTATTAATAAACATTCATTCCTGCATTTTAGGCCTGCAACACATTCAAAAAAAGTTGGGACAGTAAAGCATTTACCACTTTGTAATGTTGCTATTCCTTTTCACCACACTTAAAAGACATTTTGGCATCGAGGATACCAAGTGATTTAATGTTTCAGCTTTTATTTTGTCCCGTTCTTACTGCAAACACGTCTTAAGATGTGCAACAGTTTCAAAATTCTCCACACATTCTCTATTGGGGACAGGTCAGGACTGCAGACAGGCCAGTCCAGTACCCGTACCCTCTTCTTCCACAGCCCTGCCTTTGTAATGTGTGCAGCATGTGGTTTTGCATTGTCTTGTTAAAAAACGCATGGATGTCCCTGGAAAAGATGACGTCTTGAAGGCAGCACATGTTGCTCCAAGATCTCAATGTACTTTTCTGCATTAATGCTGCCATCACAGAAGTGTTAATGACCTTTGCCAAGGGCACTGACACAGCCCCATACCATGACAGACCCTGGTTTTTGGACTTGTTGCTGATAACAGTCTGGATGGTCCTTTTCGTCTTTGGTCCAGAGCACACGGCGTCCATTTATTTCCAAAAAAAGACCTGGAATGCTGATTTATCTGACCACAATACACATTTCCACTGTATGATGGTCCATCCTAGATGCCTTTGAGCCTAGAGAGGTCGACGCCACTTCTGGACATGGTTAACATAAGGCTTCTTTTTTGCACAGTAAAGTTTTAAGTGGCATTTGTGCATGTAACTCTGTATTGTAGTGCTTGACAAAGGTTTGGCAAAGTACCATTGCCCATGTGGTTTTATCAGCTTTTGTTGAGTGGCGGTTCTTGATGCAGTGCCGTCTGAGGGGTTGAAGATCAGAGGCGTTCAGCTTAAGCTTGCACCCTTGGCCTTTACGAACTGAAATTCCTCCCAATTCCTTGAATCGTTTAATGATATTATGCACTGTAGAGGGAGAGATATGCAAATCCCTTCCAATCCAATTTCTCACTCATTTGTTGACAAACTGGAGATCCTCAGATCATCTTTGCTCATCAAAGTCTCAGCCTTTCCTGGATGCTGCTTTTGTACCAAGCCATGATTACAATCACCTGTTTGGAATCACATCATTATTTAGTTGTTTTTTTTACCTCATTACTAGCCCTAAATTGCCCCCATCCCAACTTTTTTTTTAAATGTGTTGCAGGTCTAAAATGCAGGAATGGATGTTTATTAACAAATGAAATGAAACTGAGCAGACAAAACATTAAATATCTCAGGTTTAAACTTTCTTCAATCAAATAAAAGTGAAAGTAAATGTAAGGAACACTGTGTTTTTATTTTATTTGCATTTTCCATACTGTCCCAACTTTTTCTGATTTGTAATGATTTATAAATATCAGGGTATGATAATCATTTATGTAAAGTTAATGATAGGAATAAGCATTTTTAGGGTTCAGTGTCAGAGATTGGCGACCTGTGTGGGGTGTTTCACACATTTCGCCCAGTGAATTGTACCCACAGTGACCCTGAATTGGATAAAGTGGTGGTAAAACAGACAATGAATGAATGAATGAAAATAAGTGTCTGATTTATAAATATCAGGGTATCAATCATTTATGTAAAGATAATGATAAGAATAAGCATTTTAGGGTACAATGTCAGTATTTTATATTATTTATGTAGTTTATGTATGTTCAAATGTTTTCATGCTTCCAATCAAGGCTTCTAATTTAAAAACTTGAGTGTGCAAACATGGACAATCGGTAATTATGTAAATGAGGCTTGGATCGGGTAGTTGGGGGTATGTGAAGGTCGCTTCTCTTTCTGTTCATTCCCATACAGACGGGGGACCCGAGCAGCCCGGGCTGATTGGAGTTAAAAACCCTCCATTGTGCTGAGTCGGTATTGCATTGCCTGAGACGAGAGCAGTAATGAAGGCTGCTGCTCGTGAAACAATGGCAGCTCTTTATGGGGCTTCCAGCAGGCCTGGTGCTTTGAAAGAAAGCCACTTTTTAGTTTGCTGCCATCCTCTTTGTGCCTCAAAATAGCTTTAAATGAATTGTGTAACTATCTTGCAACATGTTGCTGTTCCTCCACCCTTTTGGAAAGAGTGCGTCTGTGCTGCCTAGTTATAAATGGGATGGCAAATGGGGCGAGGACTGCCAAAATGCCCACACAGCAGGCACAGTGGGGGGAAAAACAAACATCCGGAGCCCACATAAAGTAGAGTGAGCATAAGGAAGCCAGAAATAATATTAAAGATGCAAGAAACAAAAGACAATTGATTGTATGTTAGATGCATTTATCATTTCATTTAATTAATTAGTTGATTCTGGTCATGGTCATGCCAGCCTTGCACTCAGTGTTTTGGAATATCCTGAACAGGGCGCCAGTTCTTGACAGGGCTTTGGCCATTCACTTTTTTTAGACATAGCCAAGTATGTCTGTGCATGTCTGGCCTGCTGATAGCATCAGCAATGATGGGCTAGCCTAACAGACCACTGTGCCACCCAGATTACAATAAGATTTAATGACTCTGCAAGATGCAGGGCCACTGTTAGCCACCCTAGAATAGTGTTATACACCGATCAGTCATAACATTAAATCCACCTCCTGGTTTCTACACACATTGTCCATCTTATCTGCTTCACTTACCATATAGGAGCACTTTGTATTTCTACAATTACTGACTGTACTGTAGTCCATCTGTTTCTCTGCATGCTTTGTTAGCCCCCTTTCATGTTGTTCTTCAATGGTCAGGACCCCCACAGGACCACTACAGAGCAGGTATTATTTAGGTGGTGGATCATTCTCAACACTGCAGTGACACTGACATGGTGGTGGTGTGCTAGTGTGTGTTGTGCTGGTATGAGTGGATAAGACACAGCAGCACTGATGGAGTTTTTAAACACCTCAATGTCACTGCTGGACTGAGAATAGTCCACCAACCAAAAATATATCCAGCCAACAGCGTCCCATAGGCAGCGTCTTGTGACCACTGATGAAGGTCTAGAAGATGACCAACATAAACAGTAGCAATAGATGAGCGATCGTCTCTGACTTTACATCTACAAGGTGAACTAACTAGGTAGGAGTGTCTAATAGAGTGGACAGTGAGTGGACACGGTATTTAAAAACTCCAGCAGCGCTGCTGTGTCTGATCCCCTCATACCAGCACAACACACACTAACACACCACCACCATGTCAGTGTCACTGCAGTGGTGAGATCATCCACCAGCTAAATAATACCTGCTCTGTGGTGGTCGTGTGGGGGTCCTGACCATTGAAGAACAGGGTGAAAGCAGGCTAAAAAGGTATGTAGAGAAACAGATGGACTACAGTCAGTAATTGTAGAACTACAAAGTGCTTCTATATGTTAAGTGGAGCTGATAAAATGGACAGTGAGTGCAGAAACAATGTGGTGGTTTTAATGTTATGGCTGATCGGTGTATAAGTCAAATGTTATTTGATAAATTGAATCATACAGGACACAGTGACCACTTATTTTTTTCCTTTAATGTGTCACCCATCACTTCATGTCCGTGTGTGTATGTGTGTGTGCTAGTAGTGTGGGTGGGTGTTTGCTCTAATAGGAGGCTGGCCTGCCGAGCGGCGTGGGAATGCTCTGACCCCGTTTTTTGTTGTGGAGATGAGGCAAGAGGCGGACAGAGACACCGTGCGCGGCCTGCCACCAAAACGCCATCGTCCATTGTTTTTTTTTTCCCTCTGGGGCACTGAGGGGAGGTATCCAGTCAACACACACATAAACACACTAAAAGACCAAAACACAAGCAAACCTAATGAAATGGAACAGGCGAGCTGATAAAGACATTTTAGCAAAATAAAGGGGTAGGTGGGGAGAAGGGGAATATTAGGCAGATTGGCAACATTTAGCTACAGCTCCATTATGAGTAGAACAGGACTCGGTATTGTTCGGAACCAGACGGGCAGTAGATTTTATAAGTGATGGAGCTCTAAATTTAATCATCATTTTTCTTTTTTTCTATGCTAAACCACGGGGTGATATGGATTACACGCAGCCACCAGGGGCAGTGGTAGGTTGCTGGTATAAGCACATCACCAGCAAGTCGCCATTATTGGGTCAGCCCTGTAACCCTCAACTGCTTAAATTGTATTCAATCATAATTGTAAGTCACTTTGCATAAATGCATTTGCTAAATGCTGCAAATGTAAATGTAACATTGATTAAGAAATCAGATTTCAAATGGTGGCTGTTTTTGGAGTAGGGTTTCTTTAAAATTATAGGAAACAATGCATTAGCTTTAAAGAATGACTTAAAACCTTAAATAATAAATACACTGATACCTTGTAACTCAGTGTCCCCTAAACTCAAAATCTTTGAAACGCAACGCCCTTCGTCAAGAAATTTGTACCCTTAAACTCAACGTTTCCCTTAAACTCAACGTGTTCACTTAGTTTTTTTTTTTATTTCTTTATTTAATTTCAATTGAACAATGAACAGTCGCTGTTCAGCGCTCGGCTTGAGCTGTGCGATATGTCATCAAAGTGTGCATATGAGACGAAACTGCATTTTTGTGGAATAACCGTCAAATCCACTCTGAAAGCTCCACATGTATCTGTGTTTAGCTGGATTTTCCTCACTGTTTTACTTTTAAACTTGTGTTACAGCTCGAGGTTCTGAGAAATTGTATGAATCAGCTTTTTATTTTAGTGTTTTTATATTATATTTGTGTTATTTTCAGTGTATAAGTAGTGTAATTAGAAAATACATAAAATTAATAGAAAAAAAACTATATAAGAATATATAAAATTTCATATTTTATTTATTAAAATTAATGTTTATTTAAAAACAATTATAAATGATTTGTAATTGAACTATACAGTATAGCGACATAATACAATGTCATAACAATGAAATATATATAATATAATAATTAATTATATATTGATTATTGGTGTGGAGGACCATTCAATTATTTATTATCTGTTTTACAATTGCTTTAACCTATCCAGGGTCGGGGTGGGCACCATTCACTGGGCGAAAGGTAGGAAACACCCTGGACGGGTTGCCAGTCCGTCACAAGGCAAACACACACCTGGAAGCGATATCTTCTGGAAGAAACCGACATGGAAATGGGCAGAACATGCAAACTCCACACAAACAGGACCCAAACCGCTTTACCAGGGAATCTAACCCAGGACCTTCTTGCTGTGAGTTGACAGTGCTACTCCTATTGTCTATTAGCAACATGGTCAGAAGCTTTTGGATCTTTTAAGGGATTGCCATCAATACAAGCTACTGTCAGAAAGAAATGACATAATAACCTTGACTGATTTTGGTAGAAATGGAACCAGACCCGGTCTTGTCCTTGAGGAAAAATGCTTTCTGTGCCCCACAGTTGCTCGTCTCTGACTCTTGTTAGTATGTTTTTGTGCTGCCCTTGTGCTAACCTTTTTATGTTTTTGGTCCCAATCCTTCACCCTGTTTCTCTGACCTTTCCTGTCCACTTTTGCACTCTTAAATTTTTCCCTATATGTTTTCTCTCTGTCAATTTATCTGTGTTTGATTTACTCTATTTATTTACCTTTTTTTCTTTGTTTTGTTTGTGTCTGTCTCTCTGTCGGGGCAGCTGCAGATTAGCCCCCAATGTCAGAGATTAACCCGAGAGGAGTCAGCTTTTCAGTGTCCATCTTATTAGCTCCGGGGTGTAATGACCGAGAAGGCAGGAGTGTGTGGACATCATCTATGTTTGTGGGTGTGTATGTGGGCTGCAGGGATCTGGAGTGAACGTGGCTTGGGAAAAGCGTGGGAAAGTCAGTAGCAGGTGACGTGAACCCGGGTGCAAGGCACAACAGGATCAATATTAATGACCTGCTCCTTTCTCTGCCTAATTAGCCTGGAAGATGCATCACATTAGCTGGACAATCAGGCTGGAAAAAGTCACATTCCAATCCAGGCGGCAGAGTTTCATTAGGAGCGATTTTGCCGAGTCATGAAATGGTTTAAATACACGGTATGGACAAAAGTATTACCACAAATTCCCACAGACATACTTCAACATACCAATCCAATAACATGATAGACTGATCTATTCAACAAGCACATACACTGATCAGCCATAACATTAAAACCACCTCGTTTTTACACACACTGTCCATTTTATCAGCTCCACTTACCATATAGAAGCACTTTGTAGTTCTACAATTACTGACTGTAGTCCATCTGTTTCTCTGTTTTGCTTTTTTATCCTGCTTTCACCCTGTTCTTCAATGGTCAGGACCCCCACATGACCACCACAGAGCAGGTATTATTTAGGTGGTGGATCATTCTCAGCGCTGCAGTGACACTGACATGGTGGTGGTGTGTTAGTGCGTGTTTTGCTGGTTTGAGTGGATCAGACACAGCACCACTGCTGGAGTGTCCACTCACTGTCCACTCTATTAGACACTCCTACCTGGTTGGTCCACCCTGTAAATGTAAAGTCAAAGACGATCGCTCATCTATTGCTGCTGTTTCAGGTGGTCATCTTCTAGACCTTCATCAGTGGTCACAGCACGCTGCCCACGGGGCGCTGTTGGCTGGACATTTTTGGTTGGTGGACTATTCTCAGTCCAGCAGTGACAAAAAAAACTCCATCAGCACTGCTGTGTCTTATCCACTCATACCAGCACAACACACACTAACACACCACCACCATGTCAGTGTCACTGCAGTGCTGAGAATGATCCACCACCCAAATAATACCTGCTCTGTAGTGGTCCTGGGAGAGTCCTGACCATTGAAGAACAGCATGAAAGGGGGCTAACAAAGCATGCAGAGAAACAGATGGACCACAGTCAGTAATTGTAGAACTACAAAGTGCTTCTATATGGTAAGTGGTGCTGATAAATTGGACAGTGAGTGTAGAAACAAGGAGGTGGTTTAATGTTATGGCTGATCAGTGTATGATAGCATGCTGTATTAACTATATTACTACTACAACATGATGGCACAGCTGGTAGAGTGGGTGCCACACAACTATGTGGGTTGTATAGTCCTTGGTTTGAATCTTGTCACTGATCACAAATGAAATCTTAATTCATTATAATTATTTTACATTTACATTTTACATTTTCAGCATTTAGCAGACGCTTTTATCCAAAGCGACTTACACAGTGAGCAGAACACAATGAGCAATTGAGGGTTAAGGGCCTTGCTTAGGGACCCAACAGTGGCAACTTGGTGGTGGTGGGGCTTGAATCGGCAACCTTCTGTTTACTAGTCCAGTACCTTAACCACTAAGCTATCACTGGCCCCGGCTACTAATTATTATTAGTAGCACTAGCATTGCCATGTCATGATGTGTGTGTGTGTGTGTGTGTGCGTGTGTGTGTGCGTGTGTGTGTGCGAGTGTGTGTGCGAGTGTGTGTGCGAGTGTGTGTGCGAGTGTGTACCGCTCATGATCCACTTTAAATGCTGCAGACTGAATGAAAACGAACCATCAAGCTCAGAAAGTATAGAAATCCTGTAGTGTGTGTTCAGGCCCTGCATGAGCACTGTGTGTGTGTGTGATGGGTGTGTGTGTGTGGGGGGGGCTTTTTCAACGTGCAACACAGAAAGAACCATTGGGGATTTTTCAGAAAGGCAGCTGTGAAGGGTCAGAGGTCAGAGGTGATGCCTCTTGCCCCTCCTCTGGGCGACCGGTTGCTGTGACTCCAGGCTTTGTGCCGCCGACTCTCTTTCCACTGGACCATGACACACACACAAACTTACACATGTGGAGCACGCTCTTTTCCTCTTGATAAATCTTTTGATGTACCAGGCTGCAGATGTTCAGGACTATAAAGAAAAGCTAAAATATGCAATATGTGATTGGGACTTTGATGGTCCATGAGTTCCCTCCTAAATGCTACAACCAATATGAATCACATATTTTATAGAACAGCATATACAGGCCATGTTTGGGATATTTGTTAAATTTTTTTTTAATGCCACCGGCTATGTTATATCATGTCACATCCCACAAACTGACTGATTCCCAGAATAACAAATACAACATCTGGACAAAAGTATTGGGACACCTGACTATGAGCTTTCTGGACATCCCATTTCCATTCAGTGCTTTTATATTGAATTGCTTCATCTTGCCTTTGTAGCTGTAATATCATCCTCTGGGACGCCTTGCAGCAAGACCTTGGATTGTATCTGTGGGAATTTGTACCCATTAGATAGATAGATAGATAGATAGATAGATAGATAGATAGATAGATAGATAGATAGATAGATAGATAGATAGATAGATAGATAGATAGATAGATAGATAGATAGATAGATAGATAGATAGATAGATAGATAGATAGATAGATAGATAGATAGATAGATATGAGACATTCATCTTTCTTCCACAGGTACAAATGCGGAGCCTATTCCAGCTTTTCAATCGACGCAAGGCACACAGTAACACCCTGGACGAGGCGCCAGTCCATCGCAGGGCAGACACACATACACACACACACACACCCATTCACCTATAGGGCAATTCAGTGTCTCTAATTAACCTGACTGCATGTTTTTAGACTGTGGGAGGAAACCGAAGCTCCCGGAGGAAACCCACGCAGACATGGGGAGAGCATGCAAACTCCGCACAGAAAGGACCCGGAGCACCCCGCCTGGGGATCGAACCCAGAACCTTCTTGCTGTGAGGCGACAGTGAATTCTATTATATTGAAATGAAATATAAAAATATATTAAATATACTATAACATTTCACAAAGTGGCATTAACCTTAATAAAAAATCTAGACACACTGATAATTATTTTTTAAATACAATGTTATTTAAAACTTAACTTTGCTAAAATTTGAGCTACAAATTGGTTTCGTAAATCAACACCAGTCTGTGGGTTTTAAGGTCAGTAGGTACACTGTGTGGGTGAACATGAGCAGATTAACAGCTCTGGGATAGAACCTGCACCTCAACCAGGTGCATGCCGTACCAAACCTTGGTCGTTCCAGGGCAGACAGGCTGGAGTTTTCAGTGCAGGAATCTGATTACCACCAACACCGAGCTGAGGGGGCTGGCCTCCGTCTCCTCATGGTAAATGCATCTTTGTGTCCTGTTGTGGACCAGTCCTCGGGGACCTGTCTAAATGCCAGCTTTTCAGCATTCATCCCTTCCCCGTTTTGGACAAGGCTTATTTTTTGTGTGTCTGGTTGTTTATAGAGATTTATGTGCAGACATGTTTTCCCAGGACACACAGGCAATGTCCGAGAGGCCCCGAAGGCAATTAGGCAACAGATAATTAACTTCATTGAAATGCACGCGTGAATAGTGGCTTTCTTTCTGACGCCGCTCTGTAATGACAGTCACTCTTTCAGAGAGGAAACTGTCCTTTCCATTTCATATTACGTAAAAGACTAAATTTCTCTGTGTGGGAACGATAGTAACATCTTCACAATGTGCTATTCAGGGCATGTCATTTTATTATCATGTTAGATGAGATCTAAAGATCTAGAAGATCTAGAACTCAACATACATTACACTATATGGAAAAAAGTATTGGGGCATCCCTATTGAATTCATTTGTTTCAGCCAGAACAATTGATAACAGGTGTAATAAATCAATTATATTAAGGAAATTATTTGCTTCCAACTTTGCAGCAACAGATTAGGGAAGAGCTCTTACTGTTCCAACATGACTGTACCCCTATGCCCAAAGCATGGTCTATAAGGACCTGAAGAACAGACAGACAGACAGACAGACAGACAGACAGACAGACAGACAGACAGACAGACAGACAGACAGACAGATAGCTTTATTTATCCCATAGGGAAAGTCAGTTATTACAGCAGCTCAAGATACATTAAAGCTAAAAGTATTAAGTACAAAGTATTAAAGTACACAAGTAATACTGTACACAATAAAGTGGACAGTGAGTGGACACTGTATTTAAAAACTCCAGTAGCTCTGATGTGTCTGATCCACTCATACCAGCACAACACACACTAACACACCACCACCATGTCAGCTTTGCAGCAACAGATTAGGGAAGAGCTCTTACTGTTCCAACATGACTGTACCCCTGTCCCCAAAGCATGGTCTATAAGGACCTGAAGGATGGATGGATGGATGGTCGGACGGATTGAATAAATAGAATAAAAAATGTAGTATGTAATATAAAAAACTTATATCCTAGCAGTAAATATTGTTAGCTGAGATATGTAATATGTGATATACTAAACTGTTGTAAAGTGTTCATTGTAGTAAATATTAGCAGATGTGTAGTATAGTCTTTATAAACCAAGTGCTTGGTATAAAGAAACTTAAGCTTATTTACATTTAGAGCATTTAGCAGATGCTTTTATCCAAAGCGACTTACAGTTGTGAGCAATTAAGGCTTAACTGTCTTGCTCATATTTATATTATATTATACACCGACCAGGCATAACATAATGACCACTGAGAGGTGAAGTGAATAACACTGATTATCTCTTCATCACGGCACCTGTTAGTGGGTGGGATATATTAGACAGCAGTTGAACATTTTATCCTCAAAGTTGATGTGTTAGAAGCAGGAAAAATGGGCGAGCGTAAGGATTTGAGCGAGTTTGACAAGGGCTAAATTGTGATGGCTAGACGACTGGGTCAGAGCATCTCCTAAACTGCATCTCTTGTGGCGTGTTCCCGGTCTGCAGTGGTCAGTTTTGGCAGCAAAAGAGGGAAAAACACAACAGTAGGAAGGTGGTCATAATGTTATGCCTAATCGGTGTATTTATATTTGTGGCATTTACATTTAGCAGACGCTTTTCATCCAAAGCGACTTACAGTTATGGCTGAATACAATTTGAGCAATTATGGGTTAAGGGCCTTGCTTAGGGGTCCAACAGTAGCAACTTGGCAGTGGAAAGGCTTTAACGAGCAACCCTCTGATTACTAGTCCAGTGCTTTAACTGCTGAGCTACTGCTTCCTTTAAGGGCCCAAGAGGCAACTTTTTGGTGATGGGGCTTGAATCAATGACCTTCCAATCACTAGTTCAGTACCGTAACCACCGAGCTACTACTACTGATCTTGCTCTTGGTCAAGTGTCCATATACTTTTGGTCACCTGACCAGGTATACATAATCAGTGTAGCATTTTATTTTAAGGCATTAACACCTGTGCTAAATTTCCTCTCAATCGTACGAAGCTCTAAACCGAAGCTCCAAATGAGACAGGGTTTACATAACCTGTGCTCCTTCTACTTTGATGTGGATTCAATGCAGGCAGCAGTTACAAAGCTTGTGCAGCAGACGGTGGGTGTTTCTCTCTCTGAGGGCGTTGCAGAGTCAACTGCCAGTGGTTTGTGCCGTTGGCTGCTGTCGCCCGCGTCCGTTAAGGCTGTGCTGAAGGCGACCGCAACATCTTGCACAGTGGTTGTGGATGTGCAAGGGGGTGGAAGTTGACATGGGCGACAGAGGCACTGTAGGTTTGGCTCAACACCAATCCACCACCACCACAGATAGATAGATGCCCCCGTTCTGCACTTCCCTGAACCAACCAGTTGTCACGAGGAAAATTAACTTGGTTACTGGAATCATCAGAGCTTATATGTTAAAGAAAAATG
This sequence comes from Trichomycterus rosablanca, assembly GCF_030014385.1. Lineage (NCBI taxonomy): Eukaryota > Metazoa > Chordata > Actinopteri > Siluriformes > Trichomycteridae > Trichomycterus > Trichomycterus rosablanca. Next base: position 10,461,628 of record NC_085998.1, on the reverse strand, counting down.
TCTCCACATGTCAACATTCTTTTTGATTAATCGTTATTTATAGTAAAAATACAATTTTAATACTAATAAAACTATTATTTATACATTAATTTATTTATACATTTTTATGTAACGCCGCTTTTCGGGTGGGTAAGCTTAGTCCATTTATTTCTCTACATACTTTTTTAGCCTACTTTCACCCTGTTCGTCAATGGTCAGGACCACCACAGGACCACTACAGAGTAGGTATTATTTGGGTGGTGGATCATTCTCAGCACTGCAGTGACGCTGCAGAGTTTTTAAATACCATGTCCACTCTAGACACTCCTACCTAGTTGGTTCGCCTTGTAGATGTAAAGACGATCGTTCATCTATTGCTGCTGTTTCAGGTTGTCATCTTCTAGACCTTCATCAGTGGTCACAGGATGCTGCCTACAGGGCGCTGTTGGCTGGATATTTTTGGTTGGTGGACTATTCTCAGTCCAGCAGCGCTGCTGTGTCTGATCCACTCATACCAGCACAACACACACTAACACACCACCACCATGTCAGTGTCACTGCAGTGCTGAGAATGATCCAACACCTAAATAATACCTGCTTTGTGGTGGTCCTGGGAGAGTCCTGACCATTAGAGAACAGGGTGAAAGGGGGCTAACAAAGCACGCAGAGAAACAGATGACTACAGTAAGTAATTGTAGAACTACAAAGTGCTCCTATATGGTAAGTGGAGCTGATAAAATGGACAGTGAGTGTAGAAACAAGGAGGGGGTTTTAATGTATTGCAAATATGTTTTACGTTCTGGGAAAATCCTACTCAACTGTGTAACCTGTGTTCATGTTTTTAACTTGTGGCCAGTAAGACAGAAGTAACTGTTTTGACTGGGAGGCCAGGCATGAGAATGCAGTTGTTGGGGTCTGAGAAAGGATATGAAGTTTAAGTTAAAACAGCATGCAGGAAGCAAATATGAGCAGAGAGTGAGTACTGATCACTTTATCAGCACCAAACACACACGCTGCTGCATAATCTGCTTAAAGCAGATATGCTGTGTAAACCATGTACACACTGTAAGATGCTAAAGCTGTAGCGAGCATCGTACTTACATCTTCTTCAAAGTGTATAGTTTGTAAGAACATTCTGTTACAACTTATTATACTTTATATCAACATGGTTTAGCTTAGAGGAGGCTAGAACATGTAGGCTTTCAGAATATTTTGCCTTGATCCAAAAAGCAGTCATTGTTCAGTTTTGCTTCTGTGGTGTAATCCAGACTTGTTATGAAGGCATGGAAAATCTGGTGTTGGTCATATTTCTTGGTATCGCTCATATTTAATATAAACTACATGACCAAAAGTATTTGACTACCTGACCATTAGCTTGTTTGACATCCTATTTCAAAACAAATAGAGTAACCTGTATGTGATTTTTTTTTAGCTATAAGAACAGTGAGTCTTCAAGAAGGCTTCTCACTCAAGTCTCAAGTCTTGGAAGATTGTCTGTGGGAATTTGTGCTCATTCAGTCAAAAGAGCATTTGCATGGCTTGTCAAGAAAGCCTTGATTGAGGTCAGGCCACTGGAGTTTCTTTACCCGAACATTTATTTATGTCTTCATAGATCTTGCTTTTTGCACAGGGGCACATTCATGCTGGAACAGGAAAGGGACTTCTCTAAACTGTTTTTGCTAATTTGGAAGCCTAGAATTTCCTTTATGTAATTAGTTTATTCTACCTGCTAGCAGTTGCTGAGGCTAAAACACATGAATTCATTAATATTTAGACTTAGGTACAGGTACATCAGGTACAAATTATTGTTTGTAATATGTATTATTTATAGACTGTATAGACTTAGTATAGACTAATACTAATACTACTAATAATAATAATAATAGTAATAATAATAATAATAATATAGAGCTTTTCAGTAACTCAGAGACACAAAACACAGGACAAAGAATACAGACATGCAGACAGGAAAAATGAAACATAGCAACATAGGGAGAAGCAGCACTAGACTTGGTTAAGGATAGATTAAAGCTGAGGGCGGTTATAAGCAAGAGAGAAAAGATAGATTTCAGTTCAGTTTAAAATGCTTAGATGGTGTCGATCTGTTGGACACGAGGTAGAAGAGAGTTCCAGAAACGAGAAGCCAGTCTAAACAAGGCACAATCACGAAAGCCATGTAGACTGCAGTATGAGGCAGGTTTGAAGGTTTGAAACTTGTCATACCAGTGTTTTAAACAGGTAAAAGTAAAATTAAAAAGCCTCTGGTGATTAAAAAGCACAAAACATATTAGCATGTAAATCTGTATTATGTCAGCAATATATATTCAGAATTCAGAATTTATTTCATGAGAAATATAAGGGTTTATTTTTGTTTTTGAAGGTGCAGAAGGATACAGTTTATAACAACACAGATGTACAGGACATTAGCATTGGTGCTACAGTAAAGAAAAACACTCACTCACTTATCCAATACCGCTTATCCAATCAGGGTCGCGGGGGTCCTGGAGCCTATTCCAGCTTTCCAATGGGCGCACGAGGGGGAGACCCTCTATCGCAGGGCAGACACATATACACACACCCATTCACCGAAAGGGCAATTCAGTGTCTCCAATTAACCTGACTGCATGTTTTTGGACTGTGGGAGGAAACCCACGCAGACACAAGGTGAACATGCAAACTACACACAGAAGGGACCCGGACTTCCCCGCCTGGGGATCAAACCCAGGACCTACCTGGTGACAGTGCTACCCACCGAGCTACTGTGCCACCCTAAAGAAAAACAAACAAAAAAAATCACTAAAATTCTGTAATTGCCATTTTGTTAGAAACTTTAATGTTAACATGAAGATTATTTTTTAAATATTATTTTTGTATTTATTATAAAAGCTTAAGGTTGCCAGGTCTCTCGATTTTGACTAAATCTCACATGACTTCGTTTTTACTACCGAAGCTATAAAGAGGATAATGTAGGTTCTGTTCTACATTTTTACATTCTACAATTCACAAAATGCACTCAATGCTTAATAAAACATAATTTTAGATACAGCCATATAAAAGTCTATCAAATGTAATAAAAGACAAGTAAAAAATACTTGCATGTAAGATGTTTACAAGTAAAATTCAATTTACACTTTATACAACTACAAGTACAATTTATGAAAAAAATAAAGTGTCTTAAATAAATGTGAAGTAGAAATATTGCACATTACTAGCCACATCTGGTTCTCAGTAAGCTTACATTAGGCTAACTTTTGTTTTGTGCTTCAAACAAATTGTTTACTGCTACTGCAACAGATCCCCCAATTTGGTGCTTGGTCTGGTTTGCTATGTGGCTACTTTTGGAAAACAGGATGTGACCATTTGGCTAGTCGTTCCTTCCTGTTCTGTCTAGACCCCAGCAGGAAGTGTATGTGCCAGCAGCAAATGACTAGTGTGAGTAAGCCGACACCAACACAAGCGTTCCTTTAGAAGATAACATTTAAGTCTGCATTAGTAACCCGAAACACCTCCTGCAGCCAGGCATTCTTTACATTAAGCGCATTTACATGTGTGGAGTGAGTGAGTGGATAACTGCAAAAAAGTACATAATAAAAATAATGGAAATTTGATCATAGGTAGCATGAATCTCAGTAATTAGATCATGAACGAGCTTATATATAAAATCATTATAAATGTCATCGTACTCCTTTGATCTTATTATTTAAAACACGAGATCCTTGAAAATTTTGTTAGTTCAGAGGTTCAGATAGGCTTCTTGTCCAGCTTGATTTGTAATTATTAAAGACATGAAATATACAAATATATTGTACTTTACATTTAGGCTGAATGTATTATGCATTATTTTTACTTCTGTCATAAAATATGACCAGGGGAGTAGTAGCTCTGAGTTTAGGGTACTGGACTAGTAATCAAAAGGTTGTCGGTTTAGGCCCCACCACTGCCAGTTTGCCACTGTTGGGCCCCCGAGTAGGGCTTTAATCCCTCAAATGTTCAACTGTAATTAGCCACAAGTGTAAGTTGCTTTGAATAAAAGCATGTAATATAAATGTGATCAACTGACGTAAAAACCCAGATCATATTTAAAGTTCACAAAGTTTTTCTTGCATTAAAAAGAAATGGTCCAGATGTTTATATTACAACCCCAAATCAGAAAAAAGTTGGGACAGTATGGAAAATGCAAAAAAAATAAAAATGCAGTGTTAGCTGCAATAGCTGATATAAACACATGGGTGAGGGATTACTTTGGCAAACCTTTGTCAAGCACTACAATACAGAGTTACATGCTCAAATGCCACTTAAAACTTTAATATGCAAAAAAGAAGCCTTATGTTAAACATGTCCAGAAGCGCCGTCAACTTCTCTGGGCTCTGAGGCATCACAAGGTGGAAAAGTGTATTGTGGTCAGATGAATCAGCATTCCAGGTCTTTTTTGGAAATAAATGGACGCCGTGTGCTCCGGACCAAAGACGAAAAGGACCATCCAGACTGTTATCAGCAACAAGTCCAAAAGCTAGGGTCTGTCATGGTATGGGGCTGTGTCAGTGCCCTTGGCAAAGGTCATTTACACTTCTGTGATGGCAGCATTAATGCAGAAAAGTACATTGAGATCTTAGAGCAACATATGCTGCCTTCAAGACGTCATCTTTTCCAGGGACGTCCATGCATTTTTTAACAAGACAATGCAAAACCACATGCTGCACACATTACAAAGGCAGGGCTGTGGAAGAAGAGGGTACGGGTACTGGACTGGCCTGCCTGCAGTCCTGACCTGTCCCCAGTAGAGAATGTGTGGAGAATTTAGAATTGAAAAATGCGACAATGACGACCCTGTACTGTTGCACATCTTAAGACGTGTTTGCATGAAGAATGGGACAAAATAAAAGCTGAAACATTAAATCACTTGGTCTCCTCAGTGCCAAAACTTTAGTTAATTTCCTTCGGGATCAATAAAGTATCTATCTATCTATCTATCTATCTATCTATCTATCTATCTATCTATCTATCTAAACATCTTTTAGGTGTGGTGAAAAGTGGTAAATGCTTTACTGTCCCAACTCTTTTTGGAATGTGTTGCAGGCCTGAAATGCAGGAATGGATGTTTATTAATAAATGAAATGAAGTTGATCAGACAAAAGATGAAATATCTCAGGTTCATCCTGTCTCAAATCAAATAAAAGTCAAAGTAAATGTAAGAAACTCTGTTTCCTGACACCTACCCACAGCACTCCACCACTTTAACATTATTTGCTGAAAGCTATAAACAGGCCTCCAGACATTTTTACTGCATCCTCAAATGGCTTGTCTTTATCTGATGGCAGTTTGTTTTGCTCTCTTCTAGTTTTAACATTTTTATGTGATATATATCAAGAAACATTGTTAAGCAAACAAGTAATGCTCATACATTACTAACTAAATGCCTGTTTATGAATATACAATCTATATTACTGTAGTTTTTGGCTTATTGTTTGTAAGTCTAGATCTGAGCTGTATTTGTGTCTAAAGACATAAAATATATCCACGCAGACTCAGACTTGGTATCTGTGTGTAATTGTAATAGTGTAGGTTCCAGTTCCATAGCTGCAAGAAGGAAAACTGCTTATTTCTGTTCATGAAATGTATTTTGACTGGACCATTAGAAAAGTAATTAAAATAATTTTTGTTCACATTTTATTTATTTATTTATTAGGATTTTAATGTCTTGTTTTACACACTTTGGTTACATTTATGACAGAAACGATAGTTACTGGTTACACAAGATTCAACAGTTCACAAGTCAAACACAGTCATGGACAATTTTGTATCTCCAATTCATCTCACTTGCATGTTTTTGGACTGTGGGAGAAAACCCACACAGACATGGGGAGAACATGCAAACTCTACACTTGAATGATTTTAATGACTTTTCCAATGGTCAAGCCAAAATACATTTCATGAACAGAAATAAGCTGTTTTTTTTTCCTTCTTGCAACTATGGAAATTTAACCTACACCCGGACGGCCCCACCTGGGGATCAAACCCAGGACCTTCTTACTGTGAGGCGACAGTGCTACCACCGAGCCGCCGTGCCACCCTATGTTTGTCCACAGTTTTTACATCAGGTACCCTTTCTTACACAAACTACTTATTTTTATCTGAGCTTTGGACTGGCACTGAAAGCACACTGACAAGTGCATCTCACAAGACATAGCCAGTCATGTCTGTGTATATGCCTGTCAGGTTGATAGCACTGCTGAGATTTAAACCTAAGATCTCAGCAGTAATGGGCTAGCGTGATTTAAAAAATACATTCAAATAGATAAATGATTAGTAATTTTGTCCTTGATACAATTTTAAATAAATTATTTACTAGTGTCCTGATGCAGTTTAAGTCAGAAGGGTAGACAGGTAAACATACTGTAAATTAAAATTATTACTGCCCACAGTCTAATTTTGGTTGATTGGATGAATAGATGGATAAATTATTGAACAGACAGGCAGAGAGACAGACTGATGGATGGGTGGGTGGATACATTAACTGACAGACCGACAAGCAGACAGAGAAACAGATAGATGACTGAATGGATGAATTTTTGAATGGCTAGTTGAGTGGACGGCCAGACAGATAGATTGATAGATGGGCGGACTGATGGACAGACAGACAGGTGGACAGATGGGTTAATCCATTGGCACAAAGACAAAAAGGTAAAGATTCAGAAAGAGACATGCATGAATGGATTGTATATATACTGTAGATTAATTACATTACATTTATAAGTTAATACATACAAGTTACTCTCTTCAAAAGTATTACAACTTTAAATAAATGTATAAAGTACTGTACATTAATATTGAATTAAAAATAAACTAAGATTCACATTAACATTTAGGTCATTTTAATTAAATGCTCCACATTTTTGTTATAACCAAATCAAATTCCTTCACAGATTGTATAAGTTGAAGTGAAAATAGATGGGGGTTCTGGGATTTTTAAGGAACACTAAACACCCCTCCTCCATCTCCCCAGAGTGCATTTGAGGATTTTGTGGATCAGTGAGTAAGGCTTGAAGAAAAGAGAAAGAAAAGATAATTTGCTGAGAAGGGAGGGGGGTGCATTGTGGTATTGTGCACAGCTTACTAAATCCACATTTCAGTGCACAGCGTGTTCACCCTCCACCCCACAACACTCTGCAGCATAGCAACACATGGTATTACGTCCAAAATTCCTCCACAGGAATCAATACAGCCTAACACCTGTTCGTTTTTCCCCTTCTTTCTCTGAGTGCTTGAAATGTCACGTGATCGGATTTGATGTGGTGGGTTTGGTCTAATTGTGAATTGAAATTTAATAAACTGAAAACTGTAAAAATGATATTATACACAAACATACACAGTGTGTGGGCTTATGCTCTAATACAATATTGCAGGTTTATATTTCTCCTTATAGGAGTTTTTATTCATTCATTCATTCATTTTTACTGACAGATTTATCCTAGTCAGAGTCAATGTGGGATGGATGCCATCTAAAAAAGTTCTGTAATAATGTTCTGTCCATGAATTGTGCCCACAATTCATGGACAGAACATTAATCTATCTCATTAATCTAATTATGTTTTATAAGTGTGTTTATTTTCAAATGTGTAGTTCGTCTGCACACATTCAAAGTATCAAAGGGTCAAAGACAATACAAGAACCACCAAAACAAATCAGGCTTGCTATAAATAATAAAAAATAAGATAAGATTCCTTTATTGATAATAAAATAATAAAAATAAAAGAATAATAAAAATTATTATTAATTAATAAAATTAATAATAAAAATGTAATATCTTATAATATAATATCAATATAATAATACAATATAAATATTGTATATTTATTTATTCATTATAATAATATATAATAATAAAAATATTATTAAAGCTTAATATTGCTCCTGCTTCTGCTTTCTTTGTCTTTTTAATCAGCAATAAACTTCAGTCAAGCTTCAAGCAATGCTGATTTTGGACCAGAGGCCTTTTCCTTGTGTTGTAGCCCTTTTGTAAAGCTTGTTGACTCTGGACAGTGAATAACACAACATTAAATAACTCTATAATCATGTATGCAATGACAGTATTCTAGTTAAGTCTACATATTTATAAAAAATAAAAATCATTAAATTAGAGGATGGTTTAGGTTTTTTTTTTATTGATAATAAAATAATATTAAAAATATATATAATATATTCTAATAAAATATTGATATTTTTATTATAATTTTTTTTATATTTTATAATATAAATATAATAATACAACATAAATATTGTATATTTATTTATTTATTTATTATAATAATACATAATAATAAAAATATTGATAACACTGTCCAATGTCATGCAAGCTTTATATTGCTCCTGCTTCTGGTTTCTTTGTCTTTTTATTCAGCAATAAACTTCAGTCAAGCTCCAAGCAATGCTGATTTTGGACCAGAGGCCTTTTCCTTGTGTTGTAGCCCTTTTGTAAAGCTTGTAGACCCTGGACAGTAAATAACACAACATTAAATAACTCTATAAACATGTATGCAATGACATTATTCTAGTTAGATCTACATATTTATAAAAAATAAAAATCATAAAATTGGTGGATCGTTTAGTTCATCCCTTTATTGGAAACCATGTCCCATCACTCCTCAGCTGATTAACACACTGTCTGTGTTATCACAACATTAGTGCAAAGCTCGCTAAAACACACACTTTAAAAGAGTTAGAAAGGATGTAAGCCCTCCCGGCTACTGTTCCAGCGTGGCATAACAACAGCCACCGTTATCTATGCAAACACTTTAACACCTTTAGCCATCGGTGCAACTTCACACATGGAAATGTGCTAATTGTATCCGAGTGAGTGTGAATGGGCAGCAGCAGAGAGAACCCAGGAAATGTGTGTTAAGCCCGACCATCAGCGGTAGCAATGGTGCCCGGGTATGCATGCATTAGATATGTGCATTACAAGAGGCTGGAGGTGAATTGTGCTCTATTGAAATGCACAATGAAGTGGCAAGGAGAGATTTCTCCCACTGAGAAAAATAACACATTCTGCATTGAAGTGGTGATTCAGCCAGCTCAGTGTGGACTTGTCGATGAAGTGTGATCCAGGGAGAAAGAGACTATTAATGTTTGATATATTTCAATGATAAGTAAGCCTGGCTCTCATGTTTTTTTATGTTTCTATTAATATTATCATCAATCAAAATATAGTACGGTCATATTTTTGTCATTTGAATATACAGAGATACTTTATAATGGGGTATGCCGCAAAAAAACAGTAAACTGTAAATCAAATGGAAAAAATAAAAAGATTTGAGCAAAGAGTGGGACTCACTGGAACAGCTGGTACAGCAACTGATATCCCGAGGAGTCCCTGTAGGAAGGTTGATACAATGATTGAGTTATTTTATTTTGCCATATTATGATATTTTAATAGAATTTTAATGCCAGAGCTTTAAAATGCCTTTTTGACCCAGTGCAGGTGATGAATGCATGAGTATGGTCTGTCTTGTGATCGATTGGCGCTTTATCCAGGGTGTATTCCTGTATTTCAGGTCGTGTTTGCATGTAGCGCCATACTTAACGGTAAGTAGCACTGTCGTCTCACAGCAGGTCCTGGGTTTGATTCTCAGGTGGGGCGGTCTGGGTCCTTTCTGTGTAGAGTTTGTATGTTCTCTCCATGTCTGTGTGGGTTTCCTCCACGTACTCCGGTTTCCTCCCACAGTCCAAAGACATGCAAGTGAGGTGAATTGGAGATACAAAATTCTCAGTGGCTGTGAACTGATGAACTGATGAATCTTGTGTAACGAGTAATTACCTGTCCTGTCATGAATGTAACCAAAGTGTAAAACATGATGTTAAAACCCTAATAAAATAAAATAAAACCATACTAAACACAAACCTACAGGACAAAGTAATATGCAAATTCAGCAAGGGCATACACGAACAATAATCAATTTATTTTTTAATGTCATTTCACTAATGAATCAGTCCTTTTTCTCCCAATCTAGTCATACCCAGTCGCAACTGCTGCAGATGTCCACTCCTGACTAAGGAGAGCTATGCTAACACAAGCCCCCTCTGGCATGTGTGCAGTAGCTGACCGCTTCTTTTCACCTGCATGAAACGAGTTCATATGGGGATCCATATCATGCATGGAAAGTCACACAGTTATCCCCATTATCCATAACCATAGACCAGCCATAAACCACCAGTTATAAGGAATCCCTACAGCCTTCCTCTCTCTCTGACTAGCTGGCTGTTAGCAAAGCTGGGATTTAAACTTGCAAGCTCAAGATATCAGCTTAAGATGGTGCATTACCTCTGCGCCACCTAAATGACCTATGCATCGGTCTTTACATTTCTTTTGGTAATGTCTCCAAAAATGAAAGGTGTAGTAAAGTAATAAAGTTACACTGTGGCTGCGTCTGAAATTGCATACTTCACAGTACGTTCGAGATTCGAGGAAGTATGCACTGCTCAGCCGGTAAAGCAGTAAGCTTTTTCAGACGTATGCAGCTTCAGACGTACTACGTCCTCCATCTTACCAACGTCACGTGATGCATGACGTTACATCACCACAGTTATAACAATTTAAAAAACAGACAAATTTGATTTTGTAGTTCTCCACAACGCTTCTAATAACATTACTCAGGGTTGTACGCAATAATAACATTCTTAATTTTTGTCTTACATACACTTGTAAACAGCCGACTCTCTGCTTTCCACCATCTATCAGCTCCAGTTGAATTATGGGATACATTAGCGTTTGCATACTCAAAAATGGCTTCCTATGAAGTAGGTTATCCGGGTACTTTTTGCGTACTCTTTAATGTATACTACGTACTCGGACATACTACCTGCTCTCGCGTACTGCTTTCGCGTACTGTTTAGTATGGAAGTATGCAATTTCTGAGGCAGCTCATGTAATTCCACTACATTTCTTACTTCTCTACCTAATAGTACATATGTCTAAATGCCTATAACATATGAGCAGTGTAGTATACTAGTTGTAATCAGTAGTACTTCAAGTACCTACTATTTAGTATGGTAGTATAGTAAATTGCTTTTCGACATGTTGCAAATCCACTGGTACCTTTAGGGCTATTGGGTATTAATTCTCAGTAAAGTGATTTTTAAAAGGACTTGGTAAAGTTTATAAAGTGGCAAACTGTGTCTACTGATACTCTTTTCAAAATGACATGACATTGAAAAATAAGATTTACTGTCCTGATATTTTTCTTCTTTGTACATCTGCTTGTGTGCAAACATACCAAATAATTTGATTACTGTACCACAAACCAGGTATATTTAAAGAAATCTGGTAATAGTATTACTTAAAGTTGAATTTGGCTATTTTGTTTATTAAAAAGACTATTGTAAATAGCAAAGCTGTGAAAACCATTTACAATGATGAGAGTGTCTGCAGCATCAAGAGACAACTCAGCTTGAAATTATTAATATAGCTGCTTAAGCTAAGAGCTGTATGATTCATCAGCAAAAGACAGTCTCAGAAATAAAGTTCTCCCCATTTAAAGGTTTTACTCATTTTCTTAATAAAAATTGAAGAAATGCATTATTTAAGCATATACAGACACACAAGTGAAGTGATTTGATATGAGCAGCTTCAATTGTGCTTTTGCTCTCTGCTCCCGCCACCATTCACTTCAAATGTAGATTGTGAAGTGTGCAACAGGACGTTCATGTTAAATGAGGCTGTTGGTCAGTGTATGTTTGTGTGTGTGTGTGTGTTGAGTGTGGGAACTGCTTTGTAACCTTTTCTTTAGAACAGAGGGGGCACACAGGCTAATGTCTCTGCAGGCCTTCTGCTGCTCATATTGATTGAGCCATGGGGTGGAGTTTTACACTTTCAGACCATCCACTGACCCTAAACCCATTCATGCCACTAAAGTCTCGTCCTGTGCCTCCACGAGGAAATGCACCCCCCCACCCCCACCCCCACCCCCAAACATCCCCTCTATGGTCCAACCAGACGTGTTTATGGCCCAAGTCTGCACCACAGAGCTTCTATGACTTTTCAGCCTGGCATATGGAGGCCTGCAACAAAAGGGCTCTTGTGAAGGGCGACACAAAGAAGAGTGATCCATTTCCCACGAGGGGAGGAGCCACATCGGTAATGAAGCACAACTGGCACTCAAAGTGGGCAGTGTTGTGGGAGGAGACTTAAAGAAAGGGGTGTAGACGGGCATGACCTACCAATATTGCCAATTGCCAATATTGTATCCACATTAAACAGACCACACAGTTGAACTTTATCGGCAAGAATAAAAAATAAATAAAATGACCACCGTCTTTGCCTTGAGATGTGCCAAATGCTATAAAAAAAAAAAATAAATAAATAAAGGTTTCAGCTAGCGCACCTTTTAAATTTGATATACTAAAATTGATAAAGACGATATACTGAAAACATATACATTTTGTTTTTGAAATATTGATGCTTGCTGTACAATACAGGACAGCAATACATTTCAATCTACCTGAATTTTTTTTTAATTAGGAGGAGTGTCCAAAAACTTTTGGCAGCATAGTGTACAAGTCCCTTATAAGTGTATGTAGACATTTGGCTTCAACTGTGTGAAGCCAAACTGTAATAAAAACATTCATATTGTGCACAAAATTAAACATACAACCATGCGATCTCCATAGACAACCAGTGTGGCACCTAGATGCCAGCTTTCCAAAAAGTCAATTTGTCAATTATTTGTCTGATTAAAGCTGCCCTGGGTGATGCAGCTCTTGAGTTTGAATCCTAGTAGAGATACTGGTCCATTGAGATACAGGCTCAATGGGTCAATGGGCCATGTCTGGGTTTTACAAGTGGTGGGGGACTCACATAGAGCATAGCGTGACTCTCTGAGAATCCCCACTCAAAAAAAGTGAAAGTAGCCATTTCCAATCCCCTATTGTAGATTCACTGCAGCAGCGACAAGAAGCAACATGTTATGACTTTATCACTGAAATTGAAGTCTAAACTAAGTGGCTTCCCAGTTCCCAAGTGTCTCTGTGGGTATTTGTGCCTATTTAGTCAAAGGAGCATTTGTATGGTTAGACACTAACGTTCGATAAGAAGGCCTGGACATTCCAAATAATCTCACAGGTGTTAAATGGGGCTAAGGTTAAACATTGAGCACACTGAAGGTACTCCTCCAATTTATTACTAAGCCCCACACTTGTAACTAAAAACTACATAGGCAGTTTACTCTTATCTTTTTGGTAAAAATATGATCCACAGGTTACATGCATCTTAGCTATCTCTTACAAGTGAGTGTCTGATTGAGTATATACTTGAATGGTGGTCTGGCTGTATGTAGTAAAGCTTTCCTTCCCAGTATTGAGGTGATCTTACCAATTACTACTCCTCTCACCCTCACTGTTTCTAACCAAAATATAAGAGTGCAGAAACTGTTTGAAGATCTCTCGTGTATATATGTAGGACAGTTGTAGCCTAGCGCTTAGGGTACTGGACTAGTAATCAGAAGGTTGCTGGTTCAAGCATCACCACTGCCAGGTTGCTGCTGTTGTACCCTTGAGCAAGGCCCTTAACCCTCAATTGCTCAGACTGTATACTGTATATATATCCCTTTTTTAGCCATTTTAACTCCCTTTTGTAGAGTAACATGTTATGACTTTCTGCCCCATTCGTGCCAGACCCCTCCCGGAGATCACAAGCAGCGGTAGCAAGGAGAAACTGTGTTAGTTGTGCCAGGTTGGTAGCACTGCTGAGATTCAAACTTATAAGCTTGGGGCAATGATAGCTCAGCTGTTAAGGTACTGGACTAGTAATCCAGTAATAAGGCTGCTCGTTCAAGCCCCATCATTGCCAGGTTGCCACTGTTGGACCCCTGACCAAGGCCCTTAACTCTCAATTGCTTGAACTGTATTCAGTGATAATTGTTAACTGCTTTGGATACAACCATCTGCTAAATGCTGGAAATGTAAATATAAATGTTGAACACTCTGGTGGTGTTCTAGCATGTTCAAGTGTAGCACCACGATGGTTGGGTTTTTAGATGGCTGGGTGGATTGATGGTTTAATGACTTGGTGAATGGATAATACATAATAACTCATGAACTGGTACACAAATGAATTAGCAATGTCTTTGCATTATTTTTTTTTCCTGTCTAGTTGCTTTACCTGATTTTGGCAATACACATTCCTTGATGTCTTGAGGTTTACAGCAGATCAAAAACATACTTTGTGCTTTGATTGGTAGCTTAAACTAAGTGGGCCATTAAGTGCTTACATAAAAGCCCACTGAGACCATGCATCAAACATTCAGGATTAATGGTGTTAAGTAGAAAAACAACTGTATCTGTCATTAATCAGACAGTTTAGAAAGCAGACAGGTAGTCGGTCCAAGCCTCACACTTACAGTTACAGCACTTACGGTTAAAGTGTGCGCTGCTGATAACCAGACTTATGAAAAGACTTGTAAGCGACAGGATAACAGTCACATTTCTTCCTGTCTGACAAGAAAACTGTCACCAATCATAACTGTGGGCACCTAAACCTTAAAGTTTCATCTTCCGCCTGGCAAACACTGCAGCTTCGATTCTGCAGGTCTGAATTAACAAGCACTATTAAATATCACATACATTTAATACCAGTACGAAATGTAATGAGTTTTTAACCTAGTTTTGCATTTAATAAACATTCTTGCTGTTTGTGTATGTACAAACAGACCTCACTTATCAGCTCCACTTACTATATAGAAAGTGGGTAGCACTCGCCTCACAGCAAGAAGGTCCTGGGTTCGATCCCCAGGTGGGGCGGTCCGGGTCCTTTATATGTGGAGTTTGCATGTTCTCCCCGTGTCTGCGTGGGTTTACTCCGGGTGCTCCGGTTTCCTCCCACAGTCCAAAGACATGCAAGTGAGGTGAACTGGAGACACTAAATTGTCCATGACTGTGTTTGATATAACCTTGTGAACTGATGAATCTTGTGTAATGAGTAACTACTGTTTTCTGTCATCAATGTAACCAAAGTGTAAAACATGACGTTAAAATCCTAATGAAACAAACACACAAACAAACTTACCATATAGAAGCACTTTGTAGTTCTACAATCACTGACTGTAGTCCATCTGTTTCTCTGCATGCTTTGTTAGCCCTGTTTCATGCTGTTCTTCAAAGGCCAGGACTCTCCCAGGACCACCAAAGAGCAGGTATTATTTGGGTGGTGGGTCATTCTCAGCACTGCAGTGACACTGACATGGTGGTGGTGTGTTAGTGTGTGTTGTGCTGGTAAGAGTGGATAAGACACAGCAGCACTGATGTAGTTTTTAAACACCTCACTGTCACTGCTGGACTGAGAATAGTCCACCAACCAAAAATATCCACTGATGAAGGTCTAGAAAAATTCAAACAGCAGCAATAGATGAGCGATCGTCTCTTACTTTACATCTACAAGGTGAACCAACCAGGTAGGAGGGTCAACTAGAGTGGACAGTGAGTGGACACAATATCTAAAAACTCCAGCAGTGCTGCTGTGTCTGATCCACTCATACCAGCACAACACACACTAACACACCACCACCATGTCATTGTCACTGCAGTGCTGAGAATGATGGTCCTGTGGGGGTCTGACTATTGAAGAAGAGCATGAAAGGGGCTAACAAAGCATGCAGAGAAACAGATGGACAACATTCAGTAATTGTAGAACTACAAAGTGCTTCTACGTGGTAAGAGATGCTGATAAAATGGAAAGTGAGTGTAGAAACAAGGAGGTGGTTTTAATGTTATGGCTGATAACGAGAGGCTGTTGGACATCTCTATTATAAAGCATAAATATAATGTTGCCGTTCTGGCTAAACTGTACAGACTTTCCAAATCAATTTGAAGTGTCTCAATGGGAATTTGTGTTTATTTAGTCAAAAGGCATTTGTATGGCCAGGCACTAATGTTGAGGAGAAGGCCTGGCTCACACTTGACATTCTAAGTAATCCCAAAGGTGTTTAATGTGGTTGAGGTTAAACATTGAGCGCACAGAACGTACTCCTCCAATTAATCGCTAAGCCCCACACATGTAACTAATTGCTCACTTACACCCAGAACAGTTCACCCCCCATGTTATGTATTTATTTATAATTTTTTTTACATTTTATTTTATTTATGTATTTTTGGGGGAAACCGAACTACCCAGTAAAAAGCTACTCACTTTATGTGTGCTCAAATGAATAAAATGAAAAGTGACACAGCTGTCTATCACAATATCCCACTACAGCTGAGATCCAGGGTTCGAATCTTAGTGTTTATATCGGTTGGCCGGATGTCTACACAGAGACAATGGGCTATTCATTTACATTTACAGTAATCACTCCTCGATCGCGGGGGTTGCGTTCCAGAACCCCCCGCGAAAAGTGAAAATCTGTGAAGTAAAAAACAAGTGTTTATATGGTTATTTTTATATATTTTAAGCCCTTATAAACCCTCCCACACTC
Organism: Trichomycterus rosablanca; assembly: GCF_030014385.1. Classification (NCBI taxonomy): domain Eukaryota; kingdom Metazoa; phylum Chordata; class Actinopteri; order Siluriformes; family Trichomycteridae; genus Trichomycterus; species Trichomycterus rosablanca. Next base: position 10,445,192 of record NC_085998.1, on the reverse strand, counting down.
TTATAAACATTTCCCGCACAGTTAACCGCGTGCTCTGATTTGGTAGCTTCTCAGCCATCCGCCAATAGCGTCCCATATATGAAATCAACTGGGCAAACCAACTGAGGAAGCATGTATCAGAAATAAAAAGACTTGAGGGTTAAGGGCCCAACAGCAGCAACCTGGCAGTGGTGGAACCAGCAGCCTTCTGATTACTAGTCCAGTGTCTTAACCGCAAGGCTACAACTGCTATTCCTGCCTCGTGCCCAGTGTGTCCCGGTGTAACCAGACCCACCGGTACCCTGACCACAATAAAGTGGTTGATGAAAATGAAATTTCATTTCAGGGTTCTCATGATAAGGTTCAGTGGGTTTTTTAATCTTCCTGAAAACATACAAAGGATGGACCCTAACTTGCCCCTAGGTGTCAGTAGATTTAAAAATGCTTAAATTGTCCTGTAATGGATTGGTACTCTATTACAGTATTTTTGGTGGCATTTGACCCACCACAACTCTGACCAGAAAATTTATTAATACATGATTTGGAAATGGATGATTAAGTTTAAGAAGTGTGTGACATTTCTTTTTTCCTTCTTTTTTCTTTTTTTTAGGCAAAACTCTATAACTGAGTGCTGGCCCAAGTTTTTTTTTTTTTTTTTTTTTTTTTTTTGATTTTCCGAGCAGCCAAACTCAGACCATTCTGAATTATTGAAGATATAGTACCTGCAAGTATCCCCAAATGACTGGAATAATACTGTACAAGTATGGTGCTTTTATTATTCCTTATTTGTTGCATATTTACCACACTGAATAATTTCTAAACAATAAACAAAACATAATAATTACATACAGAGCACCACCTTTGGCAGCAATTTATGCAGCAAGCTTTACCACAGCATCTCTTTATGGTTGAAGCCAGAACTTAAAGTAGGCCACATCAAAATGTTCTGTTTATTTTTAGCCATTCAGGTTTGAACTTTTTTGTCATTTTAAAACATTGGCCTGATAAATAACCTAAGAACACTGGAAGAACATTCAACCTGGACGGTTCCATCTGGGAATTAAACCCGGGACATTCTTGCTGTGAAGCAACAGTGCTACCCATCGAGCCACCCTGCTGCTAGTGTACAAATAAATAAATATATGTTTTCAACAAGAATATTTTAATTGATGTTGGATTTTTTGTCAGTGTTCAAGTGCAGCAATGCACCAACACACTGGGTGTGTTCAAAAACCTAGGGAGCTGCCTTGCTGTCTTACTGCTGATGGAATCGCTGTCTAAGTAGTGCGTTTAAATAACCTGACTTATAAGTCGATGACTTATTAGAATCCTCTTTTCTTAGGCAGCTGCCTATGCTGGGATTGCCTTCACCACTAAGGCAGCATTGGATGCTCCCTCGTTATTCTGTCAAAATATCGTTCAGATTTAAGGTGCCTTAGTAGGGAGCATTTTAAGGCATCTAGGAATTCGAACAACCTTCTCGGGAGCGCGCCTAGGATGAAGTAAAATGCTGTCTATGTAGAGAGCTCACTGGGTTTTCGAACACACCCACTGTCACACCACCACTACAACATTTAATTGCTGATACATTGTATATTGTTCTTACTCAAATATTAGGTATCATCAGACTCTTGAAGTCCGAAAGGTTTTCATTTTAAGTCATCTATCTATAGAACATATTAAGAATAAGGTGTAGGATGGAGCACTGTTATTACTTTTGGTTGAAAGTTGTTTCTTCTTTACTACCCTCAGCTTTTTTCTTGGCTAAGGGTAGAAAGGTCTTTTAAAAGTAAGGTTCATAAAGACATGGTATGACAAGTTGGGTTTAGAGGAACTTGGTGGCCTGCACCAAATACTTGTAATCCAGACCTTCTTGGCCAATTATTAGTTCAATATTAGTTCCATCTTACATTTTTTTACTTAAAAACTGTGCAACAAGAAAAGCAAGTTCATATATTTTTGGGCATACAGTGTATTTAAGACTTTAAGGTTTTCTTCTTCTTAGATGCTGACATTTCTTTAAATTGTGACACTGTGTTCCTGTAGAAACGTTAAGATGACTTTTTTTAAGATTGCCTCAGCTACATTGGCTTTTGGTAAAGTAGTTAAATCAGTAACCAACTGACTGTTTCTGTAATTTAGATAAATGAAAACTGAGATGAACCAACTCACTCCTATTTGCTTTTCTTGTTTGCATAATCTCTGTGTGGCTTCACTGTTTAAGATCTCTTCAATCCTCCCCTGCCTCATTAAAAATTCAGGGCCCGGACCCTGTGACTCAGGCTCACTGGTGAGTCTCACACGGGGAAAGCCAGCAATGGTCAGTAAGCGAAACAGCATCTGCATAATGCCATTGTTGAGGGAGTGAGCACTGTGGCACACTGCGGCCATAGCTTGTCTCCAGGAGGCCTTTGTGCTGAGTAATTGTTTCTTTCTGGGTCTGGACACCCAAGTGTCCTTCTCTTTTTACCCAGGAGGATTTTGCTGTGCAGTCTCCTCCGTCTTGCCTTTTTTCACACCTTTTAAGTTACTACAGAGAGCAACACCTGCACCTGATTCCCATCAAAAACTTCCAGTTTGAAGGTTTCATTTGAAAGAGATGGAATGAGCAGCAAACCTGTTTCTAAACTACTGTAAACTGCCATCAGGCTTTTATCAAGACAAAAGCAGTTGCTTGTTTTTGTTCTCAGGAATTCAAACTGAATTTAATCTCCTGCACTGTCACTTTGCCGCAAACAAATACACCCCCACCACCCCCGCAATTCGGTTGCTTGTCTCTCAGACCAAATTAAACATCCCTGGGCTTTATCGGTCTCAAGACAACAAGTGTTCCCGTGGATAGAGGCTCATTCAAACCGACCTATTCCTCTATGACTGAAGTGGAAGAGGTGTTGACAACCTTTTGAGATAAGACCTCATTGTTTTGAAGGGACAGTGTTGGTCATTGACCAGAGCTCCTTATGCTAACGTTTGCAGTGTGTTTTTTCCTGGGGACAGAGCTTAAAGGGCTTGCATCCTCTGTAAACACAGTAAGATTTAAGAAAGTTACAGAGATGTTAGCAAAGAAGTTATTTGTTACACTGCTTAATAAAATGACATAATAAAAGGTGGGCGTCCATTTTACGTTATACACACATAGAACTTTCTGTATATGTTTATTGATTTTTAAATCTTGTAATAGGAAGGCCATTTAAAGTGTACTAGATTTCTTGTTTATCAGACCACTTATACAGCAGCATTTATACTTAAAGCTGTATTTAAGCCACACCATAGGGTGCACCTAGTCTGTTTAATTAATACTGGTTGACTGTGATCAACAGACCATATGTTTGCAGTGTGATGGCTACATTTTTACAATGTGATGCTGCTTTTTTTAGGGGTTTAGCAACAACTTATCTACAAAGTCATAAAAGATCCCAGAACAACATTTAACATAGTGCAGACATCTCTAGCATTGGTGTTCCAAAACAAAAACAAACACAACAACAAAACCAACAAGTTCTCTTCTGAATGGCGGTAAACAAATAAAATATTTACATTTTCAGCATTTATCAGACACTTTTATCCAAAGTGACTTACAGTAGTGTGACAGTATACAGTCTAAGCAATTGAGTGTTAAGGGCCTTGCTCAAGGGCCCAACAGTGGCAACCTGGCAGTGGTGGGTCTTGAACCAGAAACCTTTTGATTACTAGTCCAGTATCTTAACCACTAGCCTACAACTGCCCTAAAAGTAGATTAATCAAATTCTTAATTAAAATGTGCCTTTTAATGGAAAAAGTAAAAGACAAATGTACAGTAATCTTTAATTGTGTAAATTGTGCATTAACAGAATCTATGGGAATGGTACGGTGGTTTGGTGGGCAGCACTGTCGCCTTACAGCAAGATGGTCCTGGGTTTGATTGCCAGGTGGAGCGGCATGGGTTCTTTCTGTGTGGAGTTCGGATGTTCTCCCCGTGTCTGCGTGGGTTTCCTCCAGGAGCTCCGGTTTCCTCCCACAGTCCAAAGACATACAAGTGAGATGAATTGAAGATGCAAAATTGTCCATGACTGTGTTTGACATTAAAGACTTGAACTGATGAATCTTGTGTAACCAGTAATTACCTGTCCTGTCATGAATGTAACCAAAGTGTGTAAAACGTGATGTTAAAATCCTAATAAATAAATAACATAATCTATGCAAAACACTGTGCATTACTGTTGCTGCACTGAATTAAATAAAATACTTTTTGAAACCTAGTTTCTCCAAAATTCTATTGTATTCTGTAATGTAAAATGTGCCTACTTTTATTAAGTAGTTACACTACATGTTTTTTTGTCATATTTATGTGCTTATTTATTTAATTTTTTGGTTTGTGTGTTTTGTCCTGTGTTTCATGACATAATATGTTTTCTTAATTAATATACCAAATAAAAAATTGACGTATTTTACTGTGCGTCCATAATATTTAATATTCATGTTGTCCCAGCACCATCACAACCATTGGTTCTAATTCTGATTCATCTTGCTGCTTTCTTAAATGTGAAGTGTAAAAATTATTTAAATAGAACAAGTTAAATAGTGAAGCAAAGCAAGCTGCATATGCAGTCATTTAGCTGAAAGCATTAAATGACTATTTAATAGACCAATATTAAATAGAAGTGTGGTTGGGGGTCATGACACCACAGGCTGTGCTGTTATGAGTTATTAGGCACTTTAACTTATCAGAACCAAACCAGCGTGTTTGCAGGCTTCCATTTCTGACATGAATCTACTAAGACTGAGATTGGGCTGATGAAGTGCCTGTTTACTGTAATAGGACCAGTGGGGGCAGGATTATGTGGGTAAAATATGATACATGGAAATATACAACAGCTTTAGTCTGATGGGACCACAATCTTGGAACTGTTGCATTATTGTATTTACACATTACACATAAATAAATACATTACAAAAACAACTTCAGATTCCTACTGTTGTACTGGAGTGTGGATAGTGGTCATATGTGTGGATTTTCTCCCAAAATCACACCAGACACTGTAGCTAAGTTAAGCTAGTGACTCCAGATTGCTCCTATGTGCTCTGTGTTGAACTGGATTTCTGCCTTTCTAAGTAATTAATATTATGCTTATGTCACAATATCTTGACTGTTAAAACATATCCTGTGTCAATGGAGATTCGCAACATAAAAATCTGAAATAAATACAATCTAAGTTCAATTAATAAAAAATGCAACTTCCAGAACAACATCAAATCAGGGATGATTCATTAATATTATATTCCACAAATGTGAAAGAGCTTAAATGTGAGTCTAGTGGAACAGAGGAGGTTTATCTTCTTGCACATTTATGGGGATTACACATTTATGGGGATTATACAGTAGCTTTAGTACGACGGACCACAATCATGGAGCTGTTGCATTATTGTATTTGCACATTATTAAATAAACAGCTTCAGAGACCTTGATCCTCACTTGATTCCTATGGTTGTATTGGAGTATGGACAGTGTTCTCCCATCGTATGTGTGTGTGGATTTTCTCTCAAAATCATACCAGACACTGTAGCTAAGCTAGTGACTTCAAATAGATAGATAGATAGATATATAGATAGATAGATAGATAGATAGATAGATAGATAGATAGATAGATAGATAGATAGATAGATAGATAGATAGATAGATAGATAGATAGATAGATAGATAGATAGATAGATAGATAGATAGATAGATAGATAGATAGACCCTGACCAAGTACCGACTCAGTAACCACAGTTTGGCCATAGAGGCAGGCAGATACAAAAAGTCCTGGCTGCCCAGAGAGGAGAGACTGTGTGTTCACTGTGAGAGTGGAGAGGTGGAGACAGAGATGCACTTCCTTCTTCACTGCCAAAAATTCCAAACAACACGAGTACATTTTACAGACAGATTTAAACAACAAATCCCAAATTACCAAACACTCACAGAATTGGAAAAATTACTAAAAATTCTGGGAGAAGGTTATACTGCCCACCTCGCCGCACAGTATGTGTCAGTGCTACACCGCCTGAGAGACAGTGGGTAACAGGTCTGTGTATATATACATATGTTTATAAAATACATTTATATATCATCTGTATATCTGTCTGTACAGATTTTAATCTCTATTCACTTTTATTGTTTATTGTTCTATTGTCATCTTTTGCTTCTTTTGTAATTGTATTATTGTTGTTGTAATGTTTTGGCAATATTGTTTCTACAGTCATGCCAATAAAGCTACTTTGAATCTTGATAGATAGATAGATAGATAGATAGATAGATAGATAGATAGATAGATAGATAGATAGATAGATAGATAGATAGATAGATAGATAGATAGATAGATAGATAGATAGATAGATAGATAGATAGATAGATAGATACTTTATTGATCCCAAAGGAAATTAAAGAACTATGTGCTCTGTGTTGAACTGGATTTCTGTCTGGGGTGTATTTTTACAAGTCACGATATCTTGACTAGTAAAACATATACTGTGTCAATGGAGACTAAATCAAACTAAACTAAGTTCAATGAATACAAAATAATTTAAACTAACTTGAAATGCAACCTCAAAAATCAGGGATACTTAATTAATATTATATTCCACAAATGTAAAAGAGCTTTAATGTGAAAGATCTAGTGTAACAGAGGAGGTTTATCTTCTTGCACATTTATGGTGATTACATAGACTCCTAAAGTTTTCTTTATTTCTCGTTTGCTCACAGACAAACCTGCATTTACCTGATAAGCCACATAAACAATAACAGAATTCCAAAATTCAACTGGTTATTGTATTCTAATATTGCATTACATTTATATTAATCTTTTTTCACGTAACTGATTTATTCATTACATGTGAATATACTGCAGTAAAATACATTATAATTTAAATGAATTTCCATATTTTTGTTTTATTTGTGATACTATATTTGCATCATTGTTCTGTGTTAATGTATTATGTATTCTTAAACTTAAGGCAACTTGGTTGAGGCACAAATAACATATATTGTGATAAAGGCAAAACCAAAAAAATCTTAGAGACTTTAAAAGATTAAGAGCCAGCACTGTCTTCAGAAAATACTATTACTAAAATGTACATAAATCAAAATGAAATAAAAGTACACAAAAACACACCAAAGGCCAACTAAATGAAAATTCAAATAGAAAAAAAATATATAAAAAGTTTTAAACACTAACTGACTATATGGTGAAATGTTATATACACACTATAACAGAAGATGTTTGTTTGATACTGTAAATCATTGCAATCTCTGTAATTTAATTTCTTATTTAATTAAGTTAGGCTACTTCAGTCCATTGTTTTTTAATCCCTAATGAACAACACAGCTCACAATGACATTTCAAACTTTTTCTCCTGTATCCTCTTATGTTCTGTATGCAGATCATCCTCAGACGTTGGCATTTAAATTGTTTCTATGTAAATTCCATAAGTCGATATGGCTAATCATGTGCTAAAAGCTGATTTGGCTGTTATGTGTAAATGCAATAAAGTGACTTAAGTCAGACGGAGTGTAAATTGATCCCCGGTCACACTTACAATGGGCGTGAATCTCTCTTTTGCCAAAATGTGGGTGGGGTTCCAAAGTTTCTGCCTATAAAGGGGATTCCAACAGATGGGAGGCAGAAAGCAACTCACACCCCCAACCAACTCTACAACTTCCTAACTGCAGATCAACACAGGCCTGCTGTTTCAGGCATCTTCACAATGCCATCCAACCTTCTCACACCCTTTCTGGAGCTGGATGATGAATTTTGCAAGGTCAGTAATTTTTATTCACTTACAATCTTTATTCACAATCAGTGAAAAGCTGATTTTTTAAAAAATAGCTTAGAATGTAGTATACCAAATCTTACTTTATTTGTTACTTGGTTACTTGGTGAGATGTTAGTGGTGCTTTAAAATTAGTTTGAATTGCCAGTTTCCAAAAACCTTTATTTGTAGGGTGCTAATAGCTGTTTTATACATTATTAGGGGTATGTAAATGGGTGAATTTGCAATGTGCCATAATTCAAAATTTGAATCTGAGTTTAATAGAGAATATAGAGCTGAATAATGTGTCTTGTATAGGCAACATGTAAAGTTTATTATAGTTGTAATTCTGTAAATATTCATGGTAAGAATTAACTGGTTTAATACACAACTTTTAAACAGCTTTGGGTTTAAAACTGACCAAATCTGGCAACTCGTACTGTTAAAGATTTAACTAGTTTATTTAAAAAAAGGGTTAAAATCTGTCGTTCTAATTGGTTAAATATATTTATTTCTAATTTACATTTTGTTAGAACCTTTAGAATTTAGAAATTAGAACTTTTAAACGAAGATTAACGTATACTAGCGGGTAGATAAAATCCAAATCTGGCAACCCGTTTATAAGCAGCGTTTGGTGAACTTTGCATCCTTGTTTTATACAAATAATACTTTATTTGTATTATTGTATTTTGTATTATTAAGCTTCTGTGGAGCGCACAGTCTCAGTTTGACAACCTGGCAACCTAAGTAACCTAAGTGGCCTGATATTTTGTGAATTCGTGACAATGATTTAGTATTGTTGATGTACACATCTGGCAACCTCAGTAGTAATTAATGATTGGTTTATTAGTAAATCGAACAATTATTTGTTTATTAATAAATGTTTTTATTTATTCTATAGAGTTTTCAGAGTTTGGATGTACAGGATGGTTCAAGGCGAGCGGTCGGGTTCCAGCGCAGACACTCCCTGTGCCCGGTCACTCTGCCCAACTCCAAATTCAACATCGGTGGCGCAGACCCTACTACAGACGACCTGTGGTCACTCACTGGCATCACCAGCCAGCCCTGGACCAGCGAGCAGCTCCCACGTTCCGCTCTGCAGCGCATCCCATTCCGTGCTGACCGCTCCATCAGTATGATCGAAGGACACGTGAGCGGAGAGTCCACTCTACCGCCCCCACCTGGCCTGAGTCTGACCCCATCCTCCCCGAGAGCGCTCACCCCAGTGTCGTTAACTGTGCCCGCCGTCTCGGCTCGTTACAAGACCGAACTGTGCCGCACGTACGAGGAAAGCGGGGTGTGCAAGTATGGCGCAAAATGCCAGTTCGCTCACGGCATGGAGGAGCTGCGCGGATTGAGCAGGCACCCCAAGTACAAAACCGAGCCGTGCCGCACCTTCCACACGGTGGGCTTCTGCCCCTACGGTGCGCGCTGCCACTTCATCCACAACGCTGACGAGATCCTGCAGCAGCAGCGCCAGGGCACCAGAGATCGACCCCGCCTGTTACGCCAGAGCGTCAGCTTCGCAGGTTTCTCCTCCCGCCCCGCAGTGCCCGCTTTCCAAGCGCAACCGGACACGCTGGCGTTCAGCAGGGCGGCCTCCGTGTCCCCTCCTCCCTCCTCTTCACCCTCATGTAGCCCTGATCTGCCCTCACCCCAGCTCTTCCCTGAACCGGGGGCTTTGAAGTCAAGCTTCGGGTTTTCTGCTGATCTCAGCGCGCTGGCGTTTGCCGGGAGACTGGCGGCACTCCAGCGCAGCGCGTCCGCGGACTCGCTCTCCGACCACGACGGCTACTCGAGCTCCGGGAGTCTGAGCGGCTGCGACTCACCCGAAGTGGAAAGCACCAGACGCCTGCCCATCTTCAGCCGTCTGTCTATTTCAGACGATTAATGTGCATATTGCATATCTGTGCTTCTTTTTGTTACATTTAGATCGATTTTTGTTAAGATTTATATGCAAAAAAACGCACAGCAAACCCCCAGTCTTGAATTAACACAATTTATATGGACACCTTATTCACTAGCCTGCATATTTCACTGCCATATTTCACTTTTTATTTATTTGAACCCCAAATGCCCAATGCTTGTGAGCATCCAATATATAGCCACTAGTATGTGGACACCCCTTCTATACACCTAACACGACCATAACCAGCCACATCAGTCTTCTTGTTTGGCATCAGTTACTGACAAATGGTCTTGACTAAAAATGGGCACAAATTCCCACAGACCCTCACATTTCATGTTGTAAAGGGGTGTCCAACAAGCTCATCCTCAGGTTACCATGTTGCCATTGTGGTTCTAGTCATTACCCGGGTAGATATTTCCCAGTGTCCAGGTTCAGGTAACTTCAGTGCCCACTCAAAACCCATCAAAACTCCCTAAGTAGTTTATATATGGTGTGATTTTTTCATTGTCATAGCATTTTTAATCAGTTTTTTTTATATCAAAGTTCACACTGGTGTTAATTCAATAGTGGGGTGTTTTTGCTGTGTGATAATGTATACTGTTGTATACCAGTTTAAAGATGTACTGGGTACTTCACTCTAGATTCACACAATTTTGGGTCTTCTAGATGCCAGGAATGTTCTAAGAACCTTTCTGTACCCTTGGTCAGGATTCAGCAATAGTACAGATGAGTATTAGCCACTGATTTGCTGTGGAACACGCACACCATGCACCCATCTGTAGTTTAACCAAAGCTAAGCAAGTTCAGTCTTTAGTAGCTGTAGTAGGTCAACCCCTAACCTTGAACCCAGACATGTACTGTAACAAAGTGTAGCCTTTAGTGAAGGCAAATTTTTATAAATTTATAGTATTACTACATAGTTTGAACCCTTTTCTGTTTATAATTATTTATTGCTACGTTTATTGTGTTGTGAATTGTGTTGTGTTTTTGTACACTTTTGATGAGTTTTTACGCATTGAGCACATGTCCATACATACATTTGCCTTGTCTGAGCTTTAAGCTTTAAGTGAGACCAACAGTACGGACTCTGAATGTAGAAATCTCAGGATCGTCCATATCATGCTTTCTGAGATCAGTGTTTGGGCTCAATCAGTGCCAGTGTAGTGGCCATGTATCAGGAACAAGTGCTATGCCAGGTTAGCCTTATGCACTGTCAATCTGTAATAAAAGGAAAAAAGATAGTTGCAATGTATACATTTAAATAAGTGCATTATTTGACCGGAGAAGCTTACATCGTAGTAAATCCCTTGCAATAATAATGCTACGAGTTTGTATTTTAGCTGCCGCTTCTGCCTTTAACTTAAAAACGTATTTATTTTTGCTTTTTTGTTGTGAGAAAATGTGCTATGATTTTGTAATTTCTTTTATATATAATTTAAATGGACTGTTTACATTCCTTGCGGCTATGACGGCCACTTTTATGATAATATATTGTTGATTATTTTGAAATAAAGCTCCATGAACTTTACAGCCAATTGCGAGTTTCTTTATTTTTACCGTAATCTTACTCTTACAAAGCTTGGGTGCCCATGTACAGTATGTGTTTGTTACTGGATGGGGTGCGTTCTATGTGGCTGTGTAGGGCTCTCTAAAAAGAAACACAACTGCCTGGCGAATTTCAACCAGTGTTTTCCCCGAATGTGTGTTTGGAGACAAAAACCTTACATTAATTTGCTCCTTAAGCTTGTTGTTTTTGTCGACAGCCTTTAATCTGGTCAGGTTTCACAAGGCAAGAACATCCTGAACAGGGCGCCAATCCATCACAGGGCCTTCAGCCATCCCTCCCTCAGACATGGCCATTTATGTCTGTGTAGACGCCCAGCCGACTAATAGCACCACTGAGATTTAAAGCTGGAACACAGGGTGTAAGGCAAGAACACCCTGAACAGGGTGCCAATCCATCGCAGGGCCTTTAGCCATCCCTCCTTCAGACATAGCCATTTATGTCTGTGTAGATGCCCTGTCAGCTAACAGCACCACTGAGATTCAAAGCTGGAACACAGGGTGTAAGGCAAGAACACCCCGAACAGGGCACCAATCCATCGCAGGGCCTTCAGCCATCCCTCCCTCAGACATAGCCATTTATGTCTGTGTAGATTCAAAGCCACTGAGATTCAAAGCTGGATCTTAGAGGAAATACGCAAGCATAACAGACTGCTGAACCACCTGAGTGCCTATTATGTTACCACCACCAAAATATCTAAAAACCGCTGTGATTATTTTTAGGGTTTTTGTATGTTAAGTATCAACTGAAATATAATTATAATTTAATAAGGAAACATCACTTTTTTTTAAGAAATCAGCTATTTTAACCAAACCAAACACTCCACCAACCAGATTCCCGCCAAACCACTTACATGTATAAAATCTGCCCAGAACACAACCTGATGCTGAATGGTTGAATTTTCATTTCAGGCTCTGACTATAAAATTAATGCATGTTAAAGTAAATAATATAAATATATGTTAAAATAAAGAAGATAATCTCTGTCATTTCCCAATCACTGACTCTTAGTACCCCTTTAAAACATATATAATTAAGGTCCAGTGATGTAAATAAACAAACTGTAATGATACAATATACCCTTCGATATTTGTAAAAATTAGACTATAGTGTAAGGTGTAAAAACTTTTCATCATACAGTTTCAAAGATTCAAATATAGTGCCTACTTCATATGTCCCACAAACAGCTCCCACGAGTAAAACTGTGAACTTGGTAGTCTGCATCTCTAGGGTGCATCTTTAGTGCACTGTGGTATTTTTGGAGCACAGCTTCAGGGTCCTCAAGACCTGGGTTTGATCCTCACATACAGTTTTTTCTCTTTGGTTTTACCATCTTTGTGGGTTCTCTTACTTCCCAAATGCATGTCAGTGGCTTGCTTACTCACTCCCATTAAGGGGTGTCTAGAGTAGTCAATCTATCTACTGCATGTAACCATCTAGATTTTTGTTCTATAAGTGAAAGAAATTTAGCTTTTTGAAACTTTTTTATACTATGACATTTAGTGGCTGAAATCAGAGTTCAAATCTCATAGCTGATAGCAGTGCGATCATCCAGCCAGCATCTACACAGGCATGATTTGCTATGTCTGAGGAATAGGGATGGCTAAAGCCCAGTGATAGATCGGCACTGTCTAGGGTTTTCCTGCTTTAAGCCCAGTGATTTCCAAGTGCACCACTGTAACCTTAACCTGGAATGGAAATGAAATCGAAATATAAATAAAACCCATACAACATCAGCCCACAAAGAACTTCCCATCAGACTATAAGTAAGTTTAGTGTTTCTTTAGTTTAATTCCCCCCCCCAAAAAAAAGAATCCACAGTGACAGACTAAAAACAGACAAAGAAACAAAATGCAACTAATTTACAACGTAGTTTATTCGTTCTCACAGAAAATAGCATTTCATGGCACATCCGCAACACTGGACAGCTGGACACACATATTAACACACATCCAACCCCCCAAACTGAATGAACAGATGAGCACCTTTGTGTACGGCCCTAACTCTTTGTCCTGACACTTTGTGCACCCCACACTAAGAAACGTCCCACTGTCAGTCGTCCACAGACAATGGTTCCAGCCTTAAACAAAACTGAGGGCCACTTCTCCCCACATGGCTCCTTTGTAAATCAACTCTCCCTTTCTTAACAACATCTGTATGCTAATGAAGTGACAGAAGGCAAGGCCGATTTGCAAGTCTATTGGAAAGCGAAGGGCTTTAGGCCAGATTACCACTGTGTGGAGTGATCTGAGCTGAAACAATATTTGATATGATGCTGGACGAACCTTCTTTAAAAACAACATGTTGTAGCTGCTGATCAGACTTGTATTAAAGTGAGGAGGGATTTGAGACCATTATGGCATTTCTTATCCCTTCAGGTCATGCATTTCAGCTGGCTAGTCTTTTTATCTTGCCTGTTAATAAACAGCAGAATTATCATTATAAAAATGAAAATGTTTCTCATTTGGAATCTCAGTCCAGGACATTTACATAATGAGCTGCCTCAGGAAGACAGAGAACATCATCAAAGAGTCTAGTGACCCTGCACTGGCACCTTGTCCAAGGCAGAAATACCCTGGACAAGGTGCCAGTCCATTGCAGGGCTTTAACACGCCCAGCCAGCCTATAGCAGGCCTGAGATTTAAACCCACATTCGAGTGGTGGGCTAGCTTAATAAAACGCTGAGCTACTTGAGTGCCACAATGTTTTATTTATTTATTTATTTTCTCATATAAATCATATTTTATTGTTGCATTTTTATTGTATTGTTAATTTTCCTGCCTGTGAATAATCACCCAGGTAAGGATGTCATGGTACAAATAATGATAAAAACTTTGACTTTCATCAAAATGGGAATCCCAAGCAATAAGGCTCCCTCCACCATACCTCCCAGCTGGAATAAGGTTTTGAAGTGGTTCAGTGATTTCCGCAACCTAACACATCACTGTGCATTGCAACATAAAGTTGAACTGTTTATCTAATATGCCTACAAACACATTCAAAAGGTACAATGAGCACAGCAGGATATTCCGCTAGCACACCAGCGCCGAGATTCTGAACTCCTCGGTTTGAAACTCTGCGTTGCCACCGGTCGGCTGGGCGCCATCTGGCGGGCATAACTGGCAGTGTCTGCAGCAGATGCTAACTGGCCACTGTATCTGCAGGGGGGGAGGCCGGACTACGTGTGGGTGGGATCTTAATACGCTGTGTAAGGACCCTGACTGGCAGAAGAGATGCCTGTGCAGAAGGACGGCTGTGCACGTGTCGGAAGAGGCATGTACAGCGACGTGCTCTCCTCGAATGCAATCGGGTATCCCTCAGCAGCGGATGACAAATTGAGTGCGCTAAATCGGGAGAAAAATGGGGAGAAAAATGGGGAGAAAATGTATTAAAAAATTTAGATAGTCAGTAAAGTTTGTGGAAGATATTGTTTTCTATATTGTGCCCCTCCATTAATACAATTTCCTTCAGCATTTATCAAAAAGTACACAAGTTCTAGAGATTTCTGCAGCTCTACTGCTGTTATTTTTGGGTTCTTTGTTTTTTAATCACATTTGCACATTGTGCTCTTTGTCTTTCGATTTTTGCAGTAAATATTTAACTTAAAACTAGTTCTAATCATATTGTATGTTAATGTCCTGAAGAGAAATATTAAATAGAAGTTTATCTGCTAAAATGGGGCCAGTGATAGCTCAGTGGTTAAGGTACTGGACTAGTAAACAGAAGGTTGCCGGTTCAAGCCCTGCCACCACCAAGTTGCCACTGTTGGGTCCCTGAGCAAGGCCCTTAACCCTCAGTTGCTCATTGTGTTTCGCTCACTGTGTAAGTCGCTTTGGATAAAAGCGTCTGCTAAATGCTGAAAATGAAAATGTAAATGTAAAATATTTTCCTATGAACTGCTGTAGCCATGTAAGACTGGAATGCGGCTCCCACTGCATCATGATTTTAACTAAAGGGCCTGAACTAGAGCAGATCTTGGTTTAGGCAGCAAACAAAGCAAAAACTTTATTGTGCTTTGTTTGACACAATGACTGTACACATATTGCGACAGCACTTAAGCATTTCTGTGTCATCAGAACATGCTCGGTAAGCGACAAGCCTAAACAATTGACAGTTTATTCAAATGCAGTCTTGGCTGTGGTCATCATTTGATGAGGATGAACATTTATAAAACGTTATTGTTGTTTTTAAGGGTGAGATTTATTATATTAAAGAGCTTTGAAAACCCAGTGACACCTTAGCCTGGTCAAAAACCAGTTTGATAGTCTATATCATGGTACTATTTTAAAGTTAAATAAACAGTTTAGGGTTTTCAAAATTGTGCGAATTAGTTTCTGCTCTGTGTCTGTGCATCCCATCCAACTACGTTATATTTAAAAGAATTCTCATCAGTGACACAAAGTGTCAAAATTCTGTCAGAGAGAACTTTGTGTGCAGCATACAGTATAGCGGCAAAGCTGTGAATCTGCCTGATGCACAGTGCTCAATGTAGTGCCGTGGGAAGGTAAGCCTTACTTTGCTTTACTCTGTAGCCTGCGTTAAATGGTTTTGCTCTGTATGTGAATCCAACCCTACAGCCTTAAAATGATTCCGAGAGCTTGGATTGTTTATAGTCTGTCAGAGCAGACGTAGCTTCTTAGCTGTCCATCAATCAAGGAAGGAAGGTTGTAAACAGGAAATAACAATAGTAGAGATGAGGATGCTGTTTTAAGTTCAAGTCTATGGCATGGTTGGGAAAGGGGTTTCTTACAATATGCTTTGAAATGTAGTTTACAACCAACAAAACAATCCCTAAACACAGACTCAGAATTATTGATAAAAATACAATGACTGCTGAGCTTCACAATAGTAATAACTAACCGGTAGATTTATACAAACATCATGTGTGAACTTAGTGTTTGTTAGAATTCTGGCCCAGACTAAGAAGGCTGACGATAAAATTTGTTAGTCCTGAGAGCACCACTAGAGGGCGCCAGAATACACTTATATCTAAAAATACAAACTTCATTTCACGAAACTTGTTTCTAATTCTGTTAAATATTCTACCAAATTATATATATATATTTATATTCTACTTACTTAACAAGCACATTGTTACATATTTTTCTGAACAGTTCTTTAACTTTTGAGTTGTGTAATTTATAGGTCAACAAACATATAAATTAAACAATGGCAGTTCACCAGTGTACCAGTTATCAATCTACATTTAATCAAATTAAATGAATCCCCAGGGGTTTAATTCAGATGACATACAGACATGAGATTTACTTAAAGTCTGTCTGAAGTAAAACCAAAGAGCTTATTTAATAAATAGTAAAAAGTAAAGTAAAAAGGTTGAAAACAATTATTGAATTTTAAGAGAAAATTTACATTTATGGAAGAAAAACAAAAGAAATTGTTATTTGTATTTTGTTTATTCTCTTTATGCATTTTTATCCCCTTTTTCTCCCTTTTTTTAACACGTCCAATTGCCTGATTGCGTCATGCTTCCTCTCCACCAATGCCGATCCCTGCTCTGATTGAGAAGAAACAAAGCTAACCCACGCCCCCTCCGACACGTGGGCAGCATGCCGTATGCATCTTATCACCTACACTTTGACGAGTGCCGTGCAGCTTAGCGTTGTGTACGGAGAGACACACATTAAGAGCACACTTTTCACATCTCTGTGCAGGCGCCATCAATCAGCCAGCAGAGGTCGTAATTGCACCAGTTATGAGAGAGAGACCCCATCTAGCCTAGTCCCGCCTATCTGAACAACAGGCCAGTCATTGTTCATGTGGCCGCTCAGATGTGGCAGATTCGATATGATGTATTCGAGATCCCAGCTCTGGTTCCAGCATGTGTTTTTACCACTGCACCACCTGAGCGGCCAACAAAACAAATTACCAAATTGTCAAAAATTCCCATAAACACACTTCTAAACCTTGTGGAAAGCCTTCCCAGAAGAGTTGAAGCTGTTATAGCTGCAAAGGGTGGGCCGACATCATAGTAAACCCTATGGATTAAGAATGGGATGTCACTACAGTTCATATGCGTGTGAAGGTAGACAAGCAAATACTTTTGGCAATATAGTGTATGTCAATAATTCCTTGAATAATTGATACGTACTAATTCAGTACTTTTTAAATGAGAATGATAATTAAGGACGAGACCTCATCATCTGTGTTATACAGACCTGATTTTCTCTTCATGATCTCCATCTGTTTACACGACTAACAGATGAAAACTCTCCACTCCTCTCCTGCATGGATCAGAACTGTAGTGAAGAACTAGAGAGTCATCTTGTGGTTAGTTTGGGAACATATTTTGAGCTCAGAGCTCTAAGCTTCACATTAAAGCAGTTCTGCAGTACAGTTATTGTAGTAAATAAAGGAAATAATCTTTATGGAAAAAATTATTTAAATTCTTTATCTTAAAACTAACTATAACTGTATGAAATATGTTTGGATTTATGTTTGTTTATAAGGATTTTAACATCATGTTTTACACTCTTTGGTTACATTCATGACAGGAATGGTAGTTACTCATTACATAAGGTTCATCAGTTTACAAGGTTATATCGAACACAGTCTTGGACAATTTTGTATCTCCAATTCACCTCACTTGCATGTCTTTGGACTGTGGGAGGAAACCGGAGCTCCCGGAGGAAACCCATGAAGACACGTGGAGAACATGCAAACTCCACACAGAAAGCGCCCGGACTGCTCCACCTGGGGATCGAACCCAGGACCTTCTTGCTGTGAGGCGACAGTGCTACCCACTTAGCCACCATGCCGATGTTTGGGTTTAAAAACGTAGTATTATTATTAGTATCAGGATTACAGTGTGTTCATTTTATTTCTATACATGCCCATGGGAAGAAAATACTAAACTCCTCATAGACAGAGACGAAAAACTAAGGATTCTGGTGCTGTTGGACATCCAATTACGAAACCCCTGGTATTAATATGCAATACGTCCGACAAGCCGTCATCTTGGAGGGCTTTCCTCATACACTTCATGGACTAAAGTACAGCGACACCCGTTCTAATGACTGAATTCATGTGTTTCAGCTACAACAATTGCTAACAGGTGTAATAAATAATAATACAATACTATAAAGGAAATTATGTTCCTCTAGCTTTGCAGCAACAGTACAGGGAAGACCCGGTACACAGCAAGCTCTGTGATGAAAAGCTCAGTGGTCTGCACAGAGCCCTGACCTCGGCCCACTTTTAAGTTCAGGCTTTCTTGACCAACATCAGTGCCCAGTGAGACAAAGGCTACTTTGACAGAATGGGCACAAATTCTTACAGACACCTTTTAAAGTCTTTTGAGAAGAGTTATATACACCGATCAGCCATACCATTAAAACCACCTCCTTGTTTCTACACTCACTGTCTATTTTATCAGCTCCACTTACCATATAGAAGCACTTTGTAGTTCTACAATTACTGACTGTAGTCCATCTGTTTCTCTGCATGTTTTTTTAGCCTGCTTTTACTCTGTTCTTCAATGGTCAGGACCCCCACAGGACCACCACAGAGCAGGTATTATTTAGGTGGTGGATCATTCTCAGCACTGCAGTGACAATGACATGGTGGTGGTGTGTTATTGTGTGTTGTGCTGGTATGAGTGGACCACACACAGCAGCGTTGCTGGAGTTTTAAAATACCGTGTCCACTCACTGTCCACTCTATTAGACACACAAACACCTAGTTGGTCCACCTTGTAGATGTAAAGTCGGAGACGATCGCTCATCTATTGCTGCTGTTTGAGTTGGTCATCTTCTAGACCTTCATCAGTGGTCACAGGACGCTTCCCACAGGGCACTGTTGGCTGAATGTTTTTGCTTGGTGGACTATTCTCAGTATATATATACAGTATATACATATGTTTTAGTACTATTTGTTTTTAAATGGAATGTCAGAATGGTCAGATGTCTAAATACTTTTGGCTATGTAGTGTATCTTTGGGGTGTGTCTGTAAGAATGTGTGCCCATTCAGTTAAAGGTGCCAATGATTTATAAATGTGCTTAATAGGGTTGAGGTCAGGGGTCTACGCAGGCCACTGTAGTCCCTCCTCATGAAACTTGTCCAGCCAAGTCTTTATGGTCCTCACTTTTGTGCCTAACAGCACAGTCATGCTGGAACAGGAAATAATAGAATTTATGTCCTAAAATAAACTATACTCCTGCTAGCAGTGTGTTTGCCTGAAAACTATGGGTGTGTCCCAATACTTCTGGACATAATAATGCAGTGTTTCTTATATTGACTTATATTCTGGTCAGCTTTAGGCCTATTTCATTTGTTAATATGCATCTATTCCTGAACTTTTTTATTCCTGAACAAAACATCATTTTATGCCATCAAAGCCATATCCAGGCATTTACAGTTTACAGAGTAGATGCAAAACAATGCTGGTGGTGCGAGCTGGCATGATCACCGACTTCAAGACAAAACAACAACCTGTCAGGAGCTGTTTGGACAAATCTGATGAGCGGAATATGTTATTTAACAGGTACAACATAACACCCTACCCCCAACATCTACAGCAGAATCTCTCCCTCACCACCACCATTGTTTACACACTGTTGATTACAAAACAGCACAATCTTCAGTTGGGACAGTATGGAAAGTGCAAATAAAATAAAAACACAGTGTTCCTTACATTTACATTGACTTTTATTTGATTGCAGACAGTTTGAACCCAAGATATTTCATGTTTTATCTGCTCAACATCATTTCATTTGTTAATTTACCTCCATTCCTGCATTTCAGACCTGCAACACATTCCAAAAAAAGTTGGGAGGGGGGTAATTTAGGGCTAGTAATGAGGTGAAAAAACTAAATAATGATGTGATTCCAAACAGGTGATGTCAACATGTGATTGTAATCATGATTTGGTTCAAGGAATCAAGAGGAATTTTGATGCATAAAGGCCAAGAACGCAGGCTTAAGCTGAACACCTGTGATCTTTAATCCCCCAGATGGCACTGCATCAAGAACCGCCACTCAACAATAGCTGATATAACCACATGGGTGAGGGATTAGTTTATTAAACCTTTGTCAAGCACTACAATACAGAGTTACATGCACAAATGTCACTTAAAACCTTACTGTGCAAAAAAGAAGCCTTATGTTAACCATGTCCAGAAGCGGCGGCGACTTCTCTGGGCTTGGAGGCATCTAGGAAGGACAATCACACAGTGGAAACGTGTATTGTGGTCAGATGAATCAGCATTCCAGGTCTTTTTTGATGAAAATGGACGCCATGTGCTCCAGACCAAAGTCGAAAAGAGACTGTTCCAACCATCGAGACTGTTATCAGCGACAAGTCCAAACATCAAGGTCTGTCATGATATGGGGTTGTGTCAGTGCCCTTGGCAAAGATAATTTACACTTCTGTGATAGCAGCATTAATGCAGAAAAGTACATTGAGATCTTAGAGCAACATATGCTGCCTTCAAGACGTTACAAAGGCATGGCTGCGGAAGAAGAGGGTACGGGTACTTTACTGGCCTGCCTGCAGTCCTTACCTGTCCCCAATAGAGAATGTCTGGAGAATTTTGAAATGAAAAATGCGACAATGACGACCCTGTACTGTTACACATCTTAAGACATGTTTGCAGGAAGAATGAGACAAAATAAAAGCTGAAACACTAAATCGCTTGGTATCCTCAGTGCCAAAACGTAAAAAGGAATAGCAACATTACAAAGTGGTAAATGCAGGCCTGAAATGCAGAAATGGATGTTTATTATTAATCAAAACATGAAACATCTCAGGTTCATCCTGTCTGCAAGACAATAAAAGTCAAAGTAAATGTAAGAAACTTTTTCTGATTTGGGGTTGTATTTCTGGCCTCCTCCAGTAAATGTTTGTCCTCTATTGTCATAGGTAAATATACACTGCCTGGCCAAAAAAAAGGTCACCACCTGGATTTAACTAAGCAATTGGGTAAGAGCCTCCCATTAAATAATTGCTGCATCGGTGATTATGTTTTAGCTGGCAACAAGTTATTTAACCCTAACTGATGCAGTGAGTAGCTTCTCATTTGTTAAACAATCATGTGGAAAGACACATCTGTGGTCGTGGAAAAGATGTTAATCTGTTTCAGAAGGGTCAAATTATTGGCATGCATCAAGCAGAGAAAACATCTAAGGAGACATCTAAAATCGGGATAAGAACTGTCCAACGCATTATTAAAAAGTGGAAGGACAGTGGGAAAACATCATCTTTGAGGAAGGAAAAATCTTGAATGATCGTGATCGGCGATCACTTAAACGTTTGGTGAAATCAAATGGTAGAAAAACTACAGTAGAACTCAGGGATGTTTAATAGTGAAAGTAAGAGCATTTCCACATGCACAGTGCAAAAAGAACTCAAGGGATTGGGACTAAACAGCTGTGTAGCCTTAAGAAAACCACTTGTCAACGAGGCTAACCAGCAAAACGGCTTCAATTTGCTAGGGAGCATAAAGATTGGACTCTGGAGCAATGGAAGAAGGTCATGTGGTCTGATGAGTCCAGATTTACCCTGTTCCAGAGTGATGGGCACATCAGGGTAAGAAGAGAGGTGGCTGAAGTGATGCACCCATCATGCCTAGAGCATACCATACAAGCCTGTGGGGGCAGTGCTATGATCTGGGGTTGCTGCAGTTGGTCAGGTCTAGGTTCAGCAACGTTATGTGCCCAAAGAATGAGGTCAGCTGACTACCTGAATATACTGAACGACCAGGTTATTCCATCAATGGATGGAATAATGGCACAGGTACGGGCATATTCCAAGATGACAATGCCAGGATTCATCGGGCTCAAATTGTGAAAGAGTGGTTCAGGGAGCCAGACCCAGTCCAGACCTGAACCCCATTGAGAATGTTTGGGATGTGCCAGAGAAGACTTTGCGCAGTGGTTCAAATCTCCCATCATCAATACAAGATCTTGGGGAAAAATTAATGCAACTCTGAACAGAAATAAATGTTGTAACATTGCAGAAGCTTGTGAAAACGATGCCACAGCGAATGCGTGCCGTAATCAAAGCTAAAGGCGGTCCAACCAAATATTAGAGTGTGTGACCTTTTTTTTTTGGCCAGGCAGTGTATAATAAATACATATATAAAATAAGATATTTATCAGACAGGTCATTTTTTAATAGCCATTGCTTGATTTCTGAAGGTCAACACATTTCTATCTTATTATAATGACTTTTGAACCAAAATAAATAAAATAAGCCAATAGAAACACTTTATATGTCACCAGGCAGTACACACTTTACTGTGAAAGTCATCTGCTATTGTTAAATAGACAGATTATCAAACATAAATATCTGATTTAAGGTATAGTGAAATGTGAATTCTCTTGATCAGAACTGTGCTTTGCTCTGTTACTGCATCATCTGTCTGGTATCTCACAAGAAATAAAGAATCTGTTAGAACCCACTGGCATGTTTGCATGTTCAGACTTGTTTATCTGTGAAACAGCAGTATAAAATATGTGTGCGCTCAGCAGAAGTGGAATAATGCACTAGGGTTAGGGTACATTAAGCAAGACTCATGGTGGCCACAAACTTTACAGACAACAGGAAATGTTTACTGCTGTAACCCAAAACAGTCTATTTCCTGTCAGTAGTGCAGAAAAGAAAAGCTATGGCATGAACACAGTCTAACCAAAACACACAAACAGTAGTCTCTAAAATGATCACTTTATTAATAATCAGGGCTGTGGCTGATATCCTTGTTAATGGTTCATGAGGGGGGAAAATGCTTTTGCAAAGAGGAACAGCAACAAAATAGGGGTTTGGTGGAGATGTTTTAAAAACAGCTACAGCAAAAGCTGTGGTTTGAGCTTTGGTTCTGTTTCATGCTAATGTTTGATCATGGTTTTTACTGTGTTGCTTTAAAGACATTGGCAGTGGTGAAGCATTTAAAGAGCAAATTAGAAACAGATCATATTATTTATTTATTAGGATTTCAAGGTCATGTTGTACACTTGTGGTTACATTCATGGCAGAAGAAGTTGCACATAATTTATAAAGTATCTTCTTACTTTAACTTCACCACATTTGGTAGTCAAATGTCTTACTTTTTTCTCCACTACATTATAAACTACAGTTCTCTACACATTATCTGTGGTTCCTTTTGGTTTATGTGTGAATAAAAACGTAACATTGTCAAAATGAAAGAAGCATGAAGCGAACACAACAATCAGTGTTTTGTTCTTATAATAATTTTAATAAACATTATCGTCAGATTAATTAATGACACGAGTCTTTTCACCTAAAATGAGTTGATTAATCAAGAGTCTTGTTACAGAAATAATAATAAAACATTAGAGCCATAATAAATCATGCTACTTTTACTTTCATACTTAAGTACATTTGAAGGTAAATACTTTAGTACTTTTACTCAAGTGGAGGTAAAGAGTATTTTACTTTTACTACTACTTTTACTGGAGTAATATTTTACCTTGGGTATCTCTACTTTAACTCAGCTACATGGTTTGTGTACCTTGTCCACCACTTACATTAGACAAAATGAACTTGTGCATATTCATAATGAATTCATTAATGTATTACATGTAGGAATTAATTATTAATCACTCATGAAATAAGAGATGAATTAATGCTATTTCATGTACCTGCACTATAATGTTAAAGGTACGGTAGTGTGTTCATGAATCTGTTCATTCAGTGCAGCCAAACCTTATGAATCCAGCCACATGGCTTAGTGTTTAGCCAAAATTATTATTAGTATGAATCCTCAGGAAAGTGAAGGGAGATTAGTTTATGCAAAAAACAAAACAAACTATTTAAATATCTGTACTGTATAATGTCTCTACTACTTAATGATATCGCATTATGTAATGTATGCTAATATAATGTACTGTGTGCAGAGGCGATTAAACCTGCCGGTGGGCCAATGGGCTGCGGCTGGTTGTGGGCCCCCACGTAGAGTTTTCATAAAATCAGTACACAACGCAAGACAACAGAGTTCAGTGGCGTAACTAGGAGCTCATGGGCCCCAGTGCAAAAAATCATGTTGGGCC
The DNA here is from genome assembly GCF_030014385.1 of Trichomycterus rosablanca. Classification (NCBI taxonomy): domain Eukaryota; kingdom Metazoa; phylum Chordata; class Actinopteri; order Siluriformes; family Trichomycteridae; genus Trichomycterus; species Trichomycterus rosablanca. The sequence continues at coordinate 10,420,953 of NC_085998.1, read as the reverse complement.
CCCCTCTATATCTATATCTATATCTACATACATACATACATACATATATACATATATATATATATATATATATACAGTGAGGAAAATAAGTATTTGATCCCCTGCTGATTTTGTAAGTTTACCCCCTTACAAAGACTTGAACAGTCTATAATTTTTATGGAAGGTTTATTTTAACAGAGAGAGACAGAATATCAACAAAAATCCAGAAAAAAACATTAAATAAAAGTTATAAATTAATTTGTATTTAATTAAGGGAAATAAGTATTTGATCCCCTACCAACCAGCAAGAATTCTGACCCCCACAGACACCGGTCGGGGCTTTATGGCAGAGTGTGCCGACGGAAGCCTCTCCTCAGTGCAAGACATATGAAAGCCCGCATACAGTTTGCAAAAAAACACATGAAGGACTCCCAGACTATGAGAAAGAAGATTCTATGGTCTGATGAGACGAAGATTGAACTTTTCTGTGCATAAAAGGCACACAAATTAGTCCTGTCCCTGTATACAGTGGGTACGGAAAGTATTCAGACCCCTTTAAATTTTTCACTCTTTGTTTCATTGCAGCCAATTGGTAAGATCAAAAAAGTTCTTTTTTTTGCTCATTAATGTACACTCTGCACCCCATCTTGACAGAAAAAAAACAGAAATGTAGATATTTTTGCTAATTTATTAAACAAGAAAAACTGAAATATCACATGGTCATAAGTATTCAGACCCTTTGCTGTGACACTCATATTTAACTCACATGCTGTCCATTTCCTTCTGATCCTCCTTGAGATGGTTCTACTCCTTCATTGGAGTCCAGCTGTGTTTAATTAAACTGATTGGACTTGATTAGGAAAGGCACACACCTGTCTATATAAGACCACACAGCTCACAGTGCATGTCAGAGCACATGAGAATCTAGGAGAAGGAACTGCCCAAGGAGCTCAGAGACAGAATTGTGGCAAGGCACAGATCTGGCCAAGGTTACAAAAGAATTTCTGCAGAACTCAAGGTTCCTAAGAGCACAGTGGCCTCCATAATCCTTAAATGGAAGAAGTTTGGGACGACCACAACTCTTCCTCGACCTGGCCGTCCAGCCAAACTAAGCAATCGTGGGAGAAGAGCCTTGGTGAGAGAGGTAAAGAAGAACCCCAAGATCACTGTGGCTGAGCTCCAGAGATGCAGTAGGGAGATGGGAGAAAGTTCCACAAAGTCAACTATCACTGCAGCCCTCCACCAGTCGGGGCTTTATGGCAGTGTGCCGACGGAAGCCTCTCCTCAGTGCAAGACATATGAAAGCAAAAAAACACATGAAGGACTCCCAGACTATGAGAAAGAAGATTCTATGGTCTGATGAGACGAAGATTGAACTTTTCGGTGTTAATTCTAAGCGGTATGTGTGGAGAAAACCAGGCACTGCTCATCAACTGCCAAATACAATCCCAACAGTGAAACATGGTGGTGGCAGCATCATGCTATGGGGGTGTTTTTCAGCTGCAGGGACAGGATGACTGGTTGCAATTGAAGGAAAGATGAATGCAGCCAAGTACAGAGATATCCTGGAGGAAAACCTCTTCCAGAGTGCTCTGGACCTCAGACTGGGCCGAAGGTTCACCTTCCAACAAGACAATGACCCTAAGCACACAGCTAAAATAACAAAGCAGTGGCTTCAGAACAACTCTGTGACCATTCTTGACTTGTCCAGCCAGAGCCCTGACCTAAACCCAATTGAGCATCTCTGGAGAGACTTGAAAATGGCTGTCCACCAACGTTCACCATCCAACCTGAGGGAACTGGAGAGGATCTGCGAGGAAGAATGGCCCCAAATCCAGGTGTGAAAAACTTGTTGCATCATTCCCAAAAAGACTCATGGCTGTACTAGCTCAAAAGGGTGCCTCTACTCAATACTGAGCAAAGGGTCTGAATACTTATGACCATGTGATATTTCAGTTTTTCTTGTTTAATAAATTAGCAAAAATATTTTTTTGTTTTAGTAGTTTTAATACTGATGATTTTGGCATACAGCTCATGAAAACCCAAAATTCCTATCTCAAAAAATTAGCATATTTCATCCGACCAATAAAAGAAAAGTGTTTTTAATACAAAAAAAGTCAACCTTCAAATAATTATGTTCAGTTATGCACTCAATACTTGGTCGGGAATCCTTTTGCAGAAATGACTGCTTCAATGCGGCGTGGCATGGAGGCAATCAGCCTGTGGCACTGCTGAGGTGTTATGGAGGCCCAGGATGCTTCGATAGCGGCCTTAAGCTCATCCAGAGTGTTGGGTCTTGTGTCTCTCAACTTTCTCTTCACAATATCCCACAGATTATATATGGGGTTCAGGTCAGGAGAGTTGGTAGGCCAATTGAGCACAGTAATACCATGGTCAGTAAACCATTCACCAGTGGTTTTGGCACTGTGAGCAGGTGCCAGGTCGTGCTGAAAAATGAAATCTTCATCTCCATAAAGCTTTTCAGCAGATGGAAGCATGAAGTGCTCCAAAATCTCCTGATAGCTAGCTGCATTGACCCTGCCCTTGATAAAACACAGTGGACCAACACCAGCAGCTGACATGGCACCCCAGACCATCACTGACTGTGGGTACTTGACACTGGACTTCAGGCATTTTGGCATTTCCTTCTCCCCAGTCTTCCTCCAGACTCTGGCACCTTGATTTCCGAATGACATGCAAAATTTGCTTTCATCCGAAAACAGTACTTTGGACCACTGAGCAACAGTCCAGTGCTGCTGTTTCTGGTTCAAAAGTGGCTTGACCTGGGGAATGCGGCACCTGTAGCCCATTTCCTGCACACGCCTGTGCACGGTGGCTCTGGATGTTTCTACTCCAGACTCAGTCCACTGCTTCCGCAGGTCCCCCAAGGTCTGGAATCGGCCCTTCTCCACAATCTTCCTCAGGGTCCGGTCACCTCTTCTCGTTGTGCAGCGTTTTCTGCCACACTTTTTCCTTCCCACAGACTTCCCACTGAGGTGCCTTGATACAGCACTCTGTGAACAGCCTATTCGTTCAGAAATTTCTTTCTGTGTCTTACCCTCTTGCTTGAGGGTGTCAATGATGGCCTTCTGGACAGCAGTCAGGTCGGCAGTCTTACCCATGATTGCAGTTTTGAGTAATGAACCAGGCTGGGAGTTTTTAAAAGCCTCAGGAATCTTTTGCAGGTGTTTAGAGTTAATTCGTTGATTCAGATGATTAGGTTAATAGCTCGTTTAGAGAACCTTTTCATGATATGCTAATTTTTTGAGATAGGAATTTTGGGTTTTCATGAGCTGTATGCCAAAATCATCAGTATTAAAACAATAAAAGACCTGAAATATTTCAGTTGGTGTGCAATGAATCTAAAATATATGAAAGTTTAATTTTTATCATTACATTATGGAAAATAATGAACTTGATCACAATATGCTAATTTTTTTAGAAGGACCTGTATATATATATACTGTATATATATATATATATATATATATATGTCTAGTAACGTTAAGCAGGTTACACAGGTTCCCCAAATCGCTTGCTGTGCACTCACTGTGTATTGTGATTACATGTATTCTGATATTTCATTGTGTTTTAGTTATTTTTATATTTTACTTAATGAAAATATTGTCGTGTTTTCACTTTCGCTATCGTGGCACTTTACCGCTAGCATTAGCCACTTGCTACCATAGAGGGTCGGCTCACCTAGCCGCTGTCCGGTGGGGATGCTGCGGGTCTTTTGCTGTGCGGTGGTGGAGGTGTGGGAGTAAAGGTACACGACAGGGTAGAGTCACTTTAACTGTTTAGTCAGGACTTCAATGAGCGTTACAGCACTTTAGACCGCCTAGTTCCAAAACCCGGACTTCAATGCTGGGACCATAAGGCGAGTCTTATACAAAACTAATGGACTCCTTGCACTCAAGGCTGTGACGCATTTCCGTTTTCAAATAGCGCGGTCTGATCGTTTCCAGTGTTCTGTCGATTTGTCCTACCTTATCAAAACTTCCTACCGTAGTGCAGATTTATAGATCTATCTGTCGATTTGTCCTACCTTATCAAAATGTATTCCTGTAGTAAATATTTAAGTTTTATCGATCTATTCTTATTAAAATTATGTCTATATCTTATTATAAACTAGCACATCTCGATAGGTCAGTATCTTATTATAATTATTGGTAGCACATCTCGATAGGTCTGTATCTTATTATAATTATTGGTAGCACATCTCGATAGGTCTGTATCTTATTATAATTATTGGTAGCACATCTTGATAGCTCTATATATTATTATAACTAGTGGTAGCACATCTCGATAGGTCTGTATCTTATTATAAACTATAGGTAGCACATCTCGATAGGTCTGTATCTTATAACTAGTGGTAGCACATCTCGATAGGTTTGTATCTTATTATAACTAGTGGTAGCACATCTCGATAGGTTTGTATCTTATTATAAACTATAGGTAGCACATCTCGATAGGTTTGTATCTTATTATAACTAGTGGTAGCACATCTCGATAGGTTTGTATCTTATTATAAACTATAGGTAGCACATCTCGATAGGTCTGTATCTTATTATAACTAGTGGTAGCACATCTCGATAGGTCTGTATCTTATTATAAACTATAGGTAGCACATCTCGATAGGTCTGTATCTTATTATAAACTATAGGTAGCACATCTAGATAGGTCTGTATCTTATTATAACTAGTGGTAGCACATCTCAATAGGTCTGTATCTTATTATAAATAGTGGTAGCACATCTCAATAGGTCTGTATCTTATTATAAATAGTGGTAGCACATCTCAATAGCTCTATATTTTATTAAAAAATGATAGGTAGCACACTTGATTCATTGACCTGTCTCTCAGACATATATCTAAATTTTTTATTTATTTATTAGGATTTTAACATCATGTTGATTACATTCATGACAGGAACGGTAGTTACTCATTACACAAGATTTATCAGTTCAGAAGTTTAATATCAAACACAGTCAGAGACAATTTTGTATCTGTAATTCACCTCACTTGCATGTCTTTGGACTGTGGGAGAAAACCGGAGCACCCGGAAAAAAACCCACATAGACATGGGGAGAACATGCAAACTCCACACAGAAAGAACCGACCTGTAAATTGAGCCCAGGACCTTCTTGCTGTGAATCGAAAATGCTACCCACTGAGCCACTATGCAGTCCATACATCTCAAATATTTGTGTAATTTTAAAACTAGTTTATTAACAACAACAACAACACCACCTCCTGAGTCTCTGGAGGATGTGTCTACATTTTTTACATGTATTTTTTACGTATTTTGCGTTCCCCGCATCGAGTCAAAAACCGATGTGCGCATGCTTGGTAGGATAAATCGATGGGTAGGATCAGAGCGGTAGAGAGAACAGAGTGGGAACCGTTGGAAAGGGGGCGGGACATTTTTTCTGCGCAGCTTCCGGGTTGTGGAGCTGTTCCAAACAACCCGTAGAGCCTCATTCATTTCCACTACTTATCAAGCATTTTTAGCTGTTTGTTGCTTTGTTTTAAAAAAAATTATGAATTTAATGTCATTAATATACTTAATACTGTTATTGTTTAGCATTTGCTCAGCACTAAATGTTACATGTTTATCTTAATTAATAGGTATAACCCAATTTAGCTTTGTCAGTTAAGCTTAATTAATGACACACGAGTCTTTTCTTGATTAATCAAGAGTCTTGTTACAGAAATTATCATAAAACATTAGAACCACAATAAATCATTATACTTTTACTTTCATACTTAAGTACATTTGAAGGTAAATTTAGTTTAGTACTTTAGTGGAGGTAAAGAGTATGTTTACTTTTACTACTACTTTTACTGGAGTAATATGTTACCTTGGGTATCTCTACTTTAACTCAACTACATGGTTTGTGTACCTTGTCCACCACTTACACTAGACAAAATGAACTTGTGCATATTCATAATGAATTCATTAATGTATTACATGTAGGAATCAATTATTAATCACTCATGAAATAAGAGATGAATGAATGCTTTTTCATGTACCTGCACTATAATGTTTTTGGTACGGTAATGTGTTTATGAATCTGTTCATTCAGTGCAGGTAAACCTTATGAATCCAGCACATGACTTAGTGTTTAGCCAAAATGATTATTATTATGAATCCTCAGGAAAGTGAAGGGCAAAAAACAAAACATAATAAAACTTTAATGTCTATACTGTATATTGTCTCTAATACTTAATGATATCGCATTATGTAATGTATGCTAATATAATGTACTGTGTGTTAACAAGAACGACCTATTAACAAGTCATTATAAACATCAATCTTCCACTTTATATACCAAATTGACATTAAAGCAGATGCAGTAAATGTAAACGCAGTTGAAAATACCCAGAAATTGTACAAATGTTTATTATTTGCCGTTTAATATTTCATTTACTGCTGCCTGTCCCATTTGAGAACATGACAGCGCCGGGTTTGTTTGGAACTATTGAGGGTTACATGAACCACGTGACCGCGTAGCGGCGAGATCAAGGAGTGTCGCAACTCTATCTACGGCTCTGGGTAAGATAAATCGACAGAACAACTGGCTCTGTTTGGAGGGCTACATGAACCACGTGACCGCGTGGCAACGAGACCAAGGAGTGTCGCAACTCTCTCTCTCTCTCCCCCTACGGTCTCTCTCTCTCTCTCTCTCTCCCTCTCTCTCGGTCTCTCTCTCTCAAGATTCAAAGTAGCTTTGTTGGCATGAATGTAAAAAAAAGATACAATATTGCCAAAGCATTACCCCAGCTAACAATTTTTGGTTCCCAGAACGTTCCGGGAACGTTAGTTTTTGGTTCCCAGAACGTTCTGGGAACGGATCATTTTGGTTGCCCTTTGGTTCCCCAGGAAAGTTTTCTTTACGGAAATAGAACGTTCCCGTTTGGTTGTGCATTATAGTTGTGGGAACGTTCCCCTAACGTTCCCGTAACCTTAAAATTATTGAAACCTTAAGGGAACCTTGTACTAACCTTTAAATTATTGAAAACTTTAGACAACCTTGCAATAACACTCCGGTAACACCAGCAGACCGTGTCGGCTCTGACTCTTTTTGAATGACTGCCCAGAATTGGGCCAAATACACTGGCCCAAATCCGGATGCCAGATCTCCGCCGACTCTCCCATAACTGGACCGGAATAGCCCCCGAAACACTACGATACCATTTATTTACCGTTTTCTTCTCCTTTCACATCCTCAGATAAAATAGTAGATTTATGCTACAGATTAACTACAGATTGTGCAGCAGAAAGTATTTTCTTAAGATAATTGCAGCAAGTAGTGTAATAATAATCATCAGAATATTATAAATAAGACCAATTACAAAAGCAAACCAAAATGACAGTTATATAAATACTATATGTAGAAAATAACATATTGCACACACACACACACACACATACAGTATATATATATATATATACAGTATATACTGTATATATACAGTATATATATATATATATATATATATATATATATATATATATAAACAATATAAAGAAGTACTGTTTGTTTGTTCGTTTATCAGGATTTTAACCTCATAACACAAGATTCATCAGTTCACAAGGTTAAATCGAACACAGTCATGAACAAGTTAGTGTCTCCAATTCACCTCACTTGCATATCTTTGGACTATGGGAGGAAACCGGAGCACCCAGATGAAACCTACGCGGACATGGGGAGAACATGCAAACAACACAGAAAGGACCCAGACCGCACCACCTGGGGATCGAACCCAGGACCTTCTTGCTGGATCTTGTGACCTTGGCTAATGATCTACACCGGCTGTTTGATGCTGCAGAGTAGTGTTCATAGTTTTCACTCATGTATGAGAGGTGAATAAGCAAATGTGGCTCAGTGATGGTAGTGGACACTTGAATATCTACAAAAAATACAAGGGACAACCTTTGGGTTATAAAATTATATACGATCAGCCATAACATTAAAACCACCTCCTTGTATGTATACTCTTTTTCTATCAGCTCCACTAACCATATAGTTTACTAACCATTTACTGACTTTCCCTATGGGATTAATAAAGTTATCTATCTATAGGTGCACTTTGTAGCTCTACAGTTCCACTGTCGCTTTTTATGCTTATCTATGCTGAAAACACATTGAGCCGTGTCAATTCGAAATGTAAAAATTCAATTAATCACCACATAGATGTTAAAAGCGCTTCATTAAACTTCCCTGACGCATTGTGCAATGTCAGTTTTAACAAAGTATTATGAATGTAGAAAATCAATTAAACACCACATACATGAGTTTAAAGCGTTTCTTTAAACTTCTCTGTAAATCTTTTCTGTTAATGTTATCCACAGTATTCAATTAACTTTATTATATTCGATGATTTAGCAGCTGTTGTCTAATGCTAGAAACTGTTAGCCTTTTAGCTAACGTTACCTGAAGTGTTTCAGTTCAGACCACCAGTTAACCTAAAACTCACTAGATAACATTACCTAACAGTTTCCATTTCCAAATTACTCTCTATCTTAATCCAGAACTCATTAATAGACTTTCTGCTTACATTTTACTAAGTAAAAAGTTGTTAAGATTAAACGTTTATTTACCTCACACGAACGAACGATTCCTCATTTTCAACGGCTCGCGTCGCACTGTTGCCATGGTGACGCTGTTCAACATGGGCCAGATGATTGTGCTAGCTGGGTTAACTTAGAAACCTTCCGGGAACGTTATTGGAACGATACTTTATACACATAAGAAATAAAACCTTATACAAGCTTTAACTAATGTTCTCTGTTAGTTCTCATAAAACCATGAGAGAACGTTAGGTTTCATAGTTTTATAGTTGGTACTTGTAAGTAAAGGTTGATCTACATGGACCGTCTCAAGCAAAACCTTCCGGGAACGTTACTGGAACGATACTTTATACACATAAGAAATAAAACCTTATACAAGCTTTAACTAATGTTCTCTGTTAGTTCTTATAAAACCATGAGAGAACGTTAGGTTTCATAGTTTTATAGTTGGTACTTGTAAGTAAAGGTTGATCTACATGGACCGTCTCAAGCAAAAGGCTGTTTTTTTTTGTTCCTACTAAAAAACTTTAAAGATCGTAAGAAAACCTTCCGGGAACGTTACTGGAACGTTACTTTAAACACATAAGAAAGAAAACCTTAAGGCAACTTTTAGATAACGTTCTCTGTTAGTTTTCATAAAACCATGAGAGAACGTTAGGTTTCATAGTTCCCGGAACGTTCCGGGAACAGCGCTGATTTTTTAACGAAAATAGAACGTTACCATAACGTTATGGTATGGTTCCCTAAAAATAACCATAGGGGAACCAAAAGCTAACGTTACGGGAACGTTCTGTGTTAGCTGGGACAACGATAATAACAGAATTACAAAAAAAGCAATATATGACAATGAAACAATAAACAATAAAAGTGAGTAAAGATAAAATAAAAATAAACAATAAAAGTATTTTAACAAATTTACAGGAAGATATACAGACAGTATATACCTGTACTTTACACAAATGTATATATACACACAGAACTCTCTCTCTCTCTCTCTCTCGCGCTACGGCTCTGATTTTTCCCGGTGATTCGTTCAATAAACTGTCATTTATACAACAACCAATGAAGAAAAAGATTGAAATTCCGCCCAGGATATGAATTCGGAAGCTCTGATTGCTTTATACATCTGAATCTAATCACCAAATGAATCGGTTCATAGAGTTGTTTATACCGGATCAAAAAGCCTAACTGTTCAGCCACCACTGCTCTACATGTTTGCGCAGGTTTGTTGTGGAGTTTTTTGTGTTTTCTTTTTTTTTACTCAGTAACGGATGTTATTTAAAATGTAGCGAATTACAATTCTTAATACAAAACAAACTTAAGTAAAAGTAAACTTACAGGTTGTAAAATCTACTTTAAAAAGTACAAGTACACAAAAAACTACTCAATTACAGTAACGCAAGTAAATGTAATTCGTTACTTTCCACCTCTGGGTGTTTGTAAATGAAAAATGAAACGGCGTCATGCTTGAGTCAATGCACCTGTTAGCAATGGATGCAGATAAAATCCACTACCTAAAAAGGAGTAGGGGATATCTACATTCAGAACATTTGTACATACAAGAGGTGAACAAACACTGCACGCTGTGGTGGAGTTTACTAAGCTGTGTTATAATTAGCAGCATAAAAGAGCTCAGGCAGGTAAAACTCTGATGTATGACATTTCAAGGACACATGCAGCAACTAACATGGTAACCTAGCCAACGTGCCAAACATTACTTGCTCAAATCTATCACAGAAACTAAAACCTCGATCCCCAGGTGGGGCAATCTGGGTCCTTTCTGTGTGGAGTTTGCATGTTCTCCCTGTGTCTGCAGTCAGGTTATTTGGAGGCAAAATATATTAATTACGAATTAAGAATATTAAAATTACAGCCAGAAAAATAACCACAGCTTTTAATAAGCACCTCTATAACCCGCTTTCAACAATTTGCAGTCCATAAACTTCATAACCAAGCTTAAGCTAGTGTTACAAGCATAAATCATCAACCTCTATACAGTAGTTTGATGAGTTAATTTTGGCTATATTTTCTACATCTGGGTAGATTTGGCTTGGATTTTAGCCCTGAATGTGTTCTGCCATTTGTAAGTACAGAAGGGATTTTAATGGTTTGGGCAACATCTGAAGACACTGATAAGGTCCAGTGATTGCAAATAAGCAAATGTTTAAACTAATTCGATCTTGCCAGTTAAATGTTAATCCTGGTGTGGGTTCCCGGTAATCATTGGGCACAAAGCCTCAGCCATTTCCCCCCTCACACAATAATTTCAGTACTATGTAGGTGCCCGGCTGGCCCATAGCACCACTGAGGAGTCAAACCCTGGATCCCAGAATGAGTGGGTTAGCTTAATTTACCTAGCACACTAACTAAACCAAATAACTGATATGTTTGAAAAGTAGTGTAAAGCTTCATTTAGCCACACCTTAGCTTTGCTTTTTTTGGACCTTAAGCACTGGAGACAAAGCTCTAGTTTCAATGTCCAACATGCATACAGTAGATATAAAAAATACAGTACAAAAAACAACTACAGCTAAGAGGATAGAGGAAAGGGTCCAGGCAAAAAAAAAAAACTCATATAAACTGATTCCAGCAGCTTTGACAAGTCACACATCAGCAACAGATATTTACATTACATTGTCATTTTTGGCATTTAGCAGACGCTTTTATCCAAAATTATCAACAGTACTATGACAGTATACAGTCTAAGCAATTGAGGGTTAAGGGCCTTGCACAAGGGCCCAACAGTGGCAACCTGGTAGTGCTGGGGCTTGAACCAGCGACCTTTCGATTACTAGTCCAGTACCTTAACCACTAGGCTACAACTGCTCATATGATATGAGAACGGTTTACATTCCACCACCGTGTTTGTCTAACAGAGAATTTCATTCTGTTCTATAAAGTAGGGTTTTTAAGCTTTAAACAACTTTTCAGTTGTTAATATGTGACCTGTGATTCACCAGTGGCTCGGTGAGTAGCACAACAACAAGCAAAACAACAACAAAATGTAGTTATATTATTATTAAAATGCTTACAGGCTACTTTAGAACTGTACCACTTAAGGACCACACGCACACACACGCGCTGCTCCGGTTTATCTTCACTGTGAGGCTCTTTTTAAGTTTTTTTTAGACTGAACTGGATAACATTAAACCTGCGTGTGTGTGTGTGGTCAGTTAGACTAATGAAATATGTCTCCTGTGGGTAAAAAAAATAATAGTTTGATGTACTTAATAGTTTGATGTACTTAGTTGCCATGGTGATGGTGGACGCTGGCGCATTTGGCTGCCGCTACCGTTACCGTATTTTACCGTATTTTACCGTATTTTATTGTATTTTTATCGTTTTTCGTTTTCATCTTTTTACACACCTTGTGGATCTATTTCTTTTATGTTACTTTTGATACTTTTATTTGTGCTTTTGATACTTTTTGTTCTTTCTACTGTACATCGCGTCTGCGGCCGGTGGCGAACGGTGGATGAGTTTTCCTGGGATCGGCACGATGTTGAACTATTCCGTTGACCAGCTGAGGAAGTTCAACAACTGCACTACTCCATCGTGTATTTCAGTCATCAAACAGCTTGGACTCCTTCGCCGGCCTCGTTATATTCACAGGGGCTCCCGGAGAAAGCTTGTTTATCTTCGAAACGGTAACGCTATTCCATCCTTCTGGTCAGCCGTGCGCACTGTCGCTCCGCAAACACGTCATCAGAGCGCTGCTGCCTTGCACACCAGTAGCGGTGTAGTCTCCATGACAACGCTGTCCACGGAGTGGGATGGGAAACGCGGAGTGGACTTAGCAAATCTCCGTTCTCTTCCTCGTTCCTCACAGCCAACTACACAACAATACCACTTGAAAATGGCATTGCTTAATGTTCGTTCACTCAACACAAAAAGTACTGTACTCAGTGAATTTATATCTGACAGTGAACTAGACTTTTTCTGTCTCACTGAAACTTGGCATAAACCCTTGGATTATTTTACGTTAAATCAGACCACGCCAATGGGATACTCGTATATTGATGAACCTCGTATGGAAGGGCGAGGTGGTGGTGTTGCTGCAGTCTATAGGGATGATATTAAAATAACCACTTTGTCTTTTCCTGCTGCTCTTTCTTTTGAACACCTGGCTTTCAAGTTGTCAGGGCCTACTCCTCTGGTCACTGCTGTAGTTTATCGTCCGCCAAAGCCAAACGCTTCCTTTCTCTCTGATTTTTCAGATTTTTTAACCCAGCTTAGTGCCCTCTCATCCTCTGTACTGCTTATGGGTGATTTTAACATCCATATTGATGACAACAACTGTAAATTTGCCAGGGAATTTTTGGAATTGTTACAGTGTTTTAATTTCACACAACATATACATTTTCCAACTCATAAAAAAGGTCATACTCTTGACCTTGTCTGCTCTACTGGTGTCCTAGTTCATCAGCCGTCCAGCCATGACCTTACTGTCTCTGATCATTTGACAATCATCATGGACATTGAGGTCACTAGGCCCATCACTAGAGCTAAACGTAAAATATCCTTCAGGAATCTTCAATATATCTCTCCCTCTGCTTTCTCAGATTCTCTTGTTAAAAAGATGTCTGTCTGTCCTGTACTGTCTAGTAATTCATCTGACCTTGTCGATTACTATAATGATATACTCGCCTCATGTCTTGATGAGCTGGCTCCTTTGAGAACCAAATTTGTTTCATTTAGTCATTCCGCACCATGGTACACAATTGAGCTTCACCAAATGAAATCCCGTAAACGCCAGCTTGAAAGACTTTATAAGAAAACCGGTCTAACAGTACATTATCAGATTTATTCTGATTATCTTCAACATTACAAAGACGCTCTTACGGCAGCCCGATCCACTTACTATTCCGAACTCATACATGCTGGATCAACAAATCCTAAGACTCTCTTTTCCACAATAAATAAACTTCTCAAACCAGTTGACAATACTACCAATTCCTTTACAGTTGACAAGTGTAACTCTTACCTCTCATTTTTTCAAACAAAAGTTGAGAATATCCACAATTTTCTGACAGTTTCCCCTGTCATCTCTGTTTCTCCGCCTATCTCATCTCAATTTATTACCCAGCCTCTGTCTCAGTTCTCACCTGTGTCTCTTTTGGACCTATCTGAGATCTTAACAGGGATGCGAAGCTCCACTTGTGTTTTGGATCCTGCTCCATCAAAACTTGTTAAGGGTTGTTTTCCAGTTATCTCATCACTTATCACAGAGATAATCAATTCCTCTCTTAGTTCTGGCTCAGTCCCTCAATCACTCAAATTGGCTGCTGTTACTCCCATACTTAAAAAACCTGGACTTGACTCTAACATTATGAGTAACTTTCGGCCCATTTCCAATCTTCCATTTCTGTCGAAAATACTGGAACGTGTTGTTGCCTCACAGCTCAAAGATCACCTAAATTCCAATAATCTATTTGAATCATTTCAGTCTGGTTTCCGCCCCCAGCACAGCACTGAGTCAGCCCTCCTCAAAGTCACAAATGACCTTCTTCTTTCCTCAGACTCTGGACAAATTAATATTCTCGTCCTCCTTGATCTTACTGCAGCTTTTGACACCATTAATCACTCCATTCTTCTGTCCCGCCTTGAATCCTCTGTCAACATCACTGGTACTGCCCTTTTGTGGTTAAGGTCATATCTCATAAACAGACAACAGTTTGTTAATATCAACAATTGTAGTTCTGCCATTGCTCCACTGTCCCAAGGCGTTCCCCAAGGCTCAGTGTTAGGTCCCCTTTTGTTTATTCTTTATATGCTCCCCCTTGGTGACATCATACGTCGGCATGGTTTACATTTCCACTGCTATGCTGATGATATTCAGCTTTACATCTCCTCCAAATCCATTAATACTGAACTTCACTCCACTCTGACAAATTGCATCACTGAAATGAAATTGTGGATGAAAGCTAATTTCCTCAAATTAAACTGTGAAAAATCAGATATGATCATCGTAGGTCCTACAACCCTGGCAAAAACCACAAAAAATTTTCAAATTACCATTGATAATGACACTTTGTCTCCGTCTTCTAACATCCGAAATCTTGGTGTAATTTTTGATAGCAACCTCTCTTTTGACCGCCATGTAAATCACATCACCAAAACTGCTTTCTTTCATCTAAAAAACATAGCACGTCTACGTCCATCACTCTCCTTTTCTGCCGCCGAAACCTTGATTCATGCTTTTATTACATCCAGAATTGATTATTGCAATAGCATCCTTTATGGTACATCTAACAAAATCCTAAAAAAACTTCAGTATATCCAGAATTCAGCTGCTCGCCTCCTTACTCATACTCGCTCCCGTGATCATATTACACCTGTTCTACAAAAACTTCATTGGCTTCCCGTTGCTCAACGCATTCAATTCAAAATTCTTCTATTCACTCACAAAGCTCTCCATAATCAGGCCCCATCCTACCTCACCGACCTGCTCCATCAGCACATTCCCTCCCGTAGCCTTCGCTCTTCTGAGGCTAACCTACTGTCCATACCCTCTAGGACCAAGCACCGGACCTGGGGTGACAGGGCCTTTTCCATAGCTGCTCCATCTTTATGGAATGCTCTCCCCAAACACCTACGAGATTGTCCTGACCTGTCCAAATTCAAGTCACTTCTCAAAACTCATCTATTCAGAGTGGCATTTAACTTGTAACAACACAAAATAAATGCTTTTATTTTTGCTATTCTTTTTAATAGTTTTTATACTTAGATCACGACAGAAATGTGAAGTCCTAGATCCTAAAACTTGTAAAGTTTTCAGTTTCCTGATTGCATGTAAATCTGTCCTGCTTCTGTCTAATTTTAAGAAATTGTTCTATATTTGTTGTTCTCTCTCATAATTTAGCTAATTTTTAATGAACTGTCTTATGCTGCTCTCTTTGTTTTTATCTTAATTATTCTTGATGTTGATGTACTATTTTGATTTTGTACTATGATTTGTATGGTGTATGTACGTATTTGTTTTGATTATTTGTCTTATGTAAAGCGTCTTTGAGTATCTTGAAAAGCGCTATATAAATAAAATGTATTATTATTATAAGGAGTATCACAGCCCCCATGGTAATTTTAAACCCTTGACCCATTAATATACCCATCTGATTGGTAGGTGAGTCCACCCCCTCTCCCGCATGATCAAGATTCCACTTAGAAAAAAGTGTCAACTTGTCACTGACAAAAGAAGTGTGAGGTGACGACAATTAAGAGAGAAGGATTTATTTACAGATGAGTGCATGGAAGACAAGTGATATTTGGATGCATTTTCATGCAGTAAATCAATGGCAGTCAGAATGTCAGTACAAGTGACTCAACTGACCCAAGTGAACCGGATCACATTACTGAAGGACCCGAGTCCATAAAATGAACCGAATTTACCACCTTTTATGGGTCAGTCAAGTAACCACTCTACATTTATGGTGAGCAAAATGCACAATACAGCAGTACACGATGAAGTACAATTGCCCTGTTTTCTAGATATTTCAAATGTTTTGATCATAATATGCACTGTTAAGGATGAGGTACTTAAAATAATTGCAAGTGCTTGCTGAATAATAAAGATGCAATTCTTAACTCATCCTTACTCATAAAGAGCTAGGCCTTTCCTGAAATCTGCTTTTATATCATTTGGTATCCCAACTTTTTGAAGCATGTGTATGCCAAGAGGTGTATTAAATCAACCATATATCATAAAACTTATTATATACTTCCAATTAATCTGTGGCAGTAGTTAACATGACACATTTCCTTTACAAATGTACATACATTTTTAAAATCTTTTGAAATGTGCTTTAAGTTGGTCGTGGTTCACATTACAAAATATTAATTAAAACAATTGGCAACAACACCAATGTTGAAAATCCAGTTAATTCCTAGTGTGTGATGGGGTTGTGGTTAGGGCTTTGAGCAGGTTTGAACAGTCCTCATGCTGATGTTGCCACAGGCAGTAAGAAACTCTGTAATAAATGTCGCAACTAAGATACTTTATGAGCTTCTTTACTCCTAATGCTTTAACTTCACTCAGTTCTTGTACTTTTGGGGCGGCTTATTAGGACAGAAGTTGAATGGATTTTTCCAGCAGCTGGTTCATCTATATCAGTGGTCACCAACCTTTTCCAGACCGAGAGCTACTTCAAGGCTACTGAATAATACGAAGGGCTACTTGGTGATACAAACTTCCTGAATAACATTAAGTTGCACGGTTTGCCTTTAATTATATTATTATTATTATTATTATTATTATTATTATTATTATTATTATTATTATCAATATTTATATACTGTATATATGAATAGACTGTCTGATCATGTTAATGTTTCCTCAGAAAAATTATTAACGATTTACCACAGTAGGAAACACATATTTCAACATGTAACATTATTTATCTCTATTAATCTAAATCTGTTTCAATATTTGAAAGTCAGCTATCACATTTTTGATATTTTTGTAAATATCTTTTTTTGTATGAATGAGCACATATGTAGCATTTTGATCAAAATCAAACCATTTTTTGTACAAATGATTATTGCACTTATTTTGGATTTACTGATCTTTATTATATTTTAATATAAAATAAATATAAAAGGATTTTAAAAAAAACAAGGTTTGTAGGAGGTGAGGGACATTAATTTTGTATATAAAAAATTACATTACATTTACTTTTACTTTAACATTAATGGAAAATAAATACAAACGTTATTTTGAAAAAATATGGTTTGTAGTATTTAATTTGTTTGTATAAAATAGTTTGACATTAATCCATCAAATCATTACAAGACTTTAATGGATTTATTTCTCTGTAATAAGTGCAGAGTAAATGTTTCCTATGTTTTTCTGTTAGTTTGATGACGCTTTCTAACGCGTTAGCTGAAGTGGGAGCTTGATCTGCGGTTTCATTTGAACCTTTCTGTAAATAAATACATGTCATCTTAAAATTACCATAAAATAGTTTTTGTAGTATGTTGCCTACTTTCATTTGTGTAAGAAATCATAAATAAGTAGGTGTTAGGTGTTTTTTCAACCATTTATATAGATCGGAACTTTACCGCAGTCAAATACGGTCCTGTTTCACTACCTTTACAACATTTTAGAAGAAATCATGTTTATTATCAGTTATGTACGTGTGTGTATGTATGTATGTATGTATTTAAAAAAGCTGATGTACATGGAAGTTTTAGTGACACGTACTTAAGTGTCTCTCCACATTCTTCTTAATCATTGTAAAAATATTAAGTTCTCTTTCACTTTTATTTTGTGTTTTTTTTATTATTATTATTTTGGGGTAAAACCTGTATCTCGCTCCACATCGTAGCTGCGCATGCGTAGCTCGCACGCTATAAAACAGACCAGATCAGGGCTCATATAAACATTAAACATTATTGTTTTTAAATCTTATATTCAGTATTTTGTCATTTTCAAATCTACATCAATGCAAGTGTTACTGATTTCAAAAGAACAGCAACACAAATATAATTTTTAGACGGAGCTCTATGGTCACTAGTGCTATTTTAGAACATGCCCTGCGGGCGACTCACGTGGTCCCTGCGGGCACCGTGTTGGTGACCGCTGATCTATGTTATGTAAAGGTTGTGCAGCATTTAATGAACATGAAAAGCAATCCTTGGTAAAAAAAAAAATAACTCGATTTGGGTGGTTAATAGATAGCATGAAAAAACAGCAAAAAAAATTACAGAAATATATATATACTGTACATGTAGGGTGACCAAACGTCCGTATTTCCCGGGACATGTCCGTATTTTACGTCCTGTCCCGGGCGTCCCGGGTTTTTTTTTTTAAAGTGAGGAAATGTCCTGGTTTTTAAATTACCTTCATTGGACCATTACATTTACAGGCACTAGGGCACTGCGCACGGCGCTGCGTGTGACGTAATCCCTGAGCCGCGTCAGTGAGGGCAGCCCTGTTCTTAATCAGAATGTAGACAGCGTGACTGTCAGTACGCAAGCAACATGCCGAAGCGCAAGTGTATGTTTACCGACGATTTACAAAAGAGTTTCCCCGCTTTCAGACCGGGTCGAGAAAAATGGGAAGCCTTGTGCACAGTGTGCAAAGCAGGCACATACAGTATGTCTCGGTGTCCAATGAAGGTGCAAGGGATCTGAAAAGCCACCTGGACACCGAGAAGCATAAAACAGCTGTCCGAGGCGAGAGTAGTGCTAGCTCGATCACACAGTACTTTGTCAAACCAGGGAACGAGGATGCAGTGAATGCAGCGGAGGCTGCATGGTCATTTCACACAGTGAAACATCACAACAGTTATCGATCTATGGACTGCACAAGTTCATTGTTGAAAAAGACCCTCCCCGATTCAGACACAGCCAAAAAGTTTAGTTGTGCCCGAACTAAGACCGAGGCTATTGTTGACGGTGTTCTGGCACCTCATTCTGTAGAAGTGGCGCACGAAGCGCTCAAAAACATCCCATTTTGTGGTGTAAGCACTGATGGGAGTAATCACGGTGCGGTGAAAATCTTCCCCATAATTATTCAGTACTTTGATTGGAAGGAGGGTGGTGTGCAGAGTAAACTAATTCAAGTGCAAGATACACCAAACGAGACTGCAACCACCATCGCCAATTACCTAATGGAAACATTGGCAAAAAACAATTTGGCTTCCAAATGCGTCGCATTTACCGGCGACAATTGCAACACTAATTTTGGTGGAACCCGGCGTGACGAAGGGGGAAATAATGTATTTGCAAATTTGAAGAGAATGCTACAAAACAAAACATTGATTGGCGTAGGTTGCCCAGCGCATATTCTTAACAACTGTGTCCATCACGGGGCAGACAGACTTGATGTGGACATTGAGAATATAATTTTTAAAATCTACCAGTACTTCCACATTTACACTGTGTGCACAGAGTCCCTCAAAGAGTACTGCGATTTTGTGGATGTTGAATACAGGAGGATGCTGTCACACAGCAAGACCAGGTGGCTCTCTCTGTTCCCAGGCATAGAGAGGATGCTGCAGATGTTCCCTGCTTTAAAAGCATTATTTTCGTCTCAGGAAAAGCCACCCATGATGATCAAGGGATTTTTTGAAAACCCATTTAGTGAGATATACTTGTGGCACATGCACTCACTTATGTCCGTCTTCCACAATCACATTCAAGAAATGGAAAGGGAGAACAACTCCATCATGGAGGTTAAGAAAATATTGAGCATCATCCACAACATTCTTATTGAACGGAAGAACAACAATTTAATGTCCCTCAAAGTTAAGGGACTGCTGGCCGAAAATCGCAGAGAAGGACTTGAAGAGGGCTGTGACAAGTTCATAGCTGATGTGCTCGGCATGTACAGTTCATGTTTGGAGTATCTGGAGAAGTGGATGACACCTATGGAAGAGTTCTCACCATTCATGTGGATGGACATGAGTGAGCCACCAAAGTGGAATGATGTGGAGGCCTGCATCAAGTACCTTGGAGAAAAGGGGGTGCCAATTGATGATGTTAAATGCTTTGACCAAGTTGCTAATCTGAAGAAATTCATAAAAAGCTGCAGTGATGATAACGCATTCTTGGGCCTGCAGGTGCACCAGAAGTGGACCAAATACTTTGAGAAGGCCAAAAGCATTGGATGCTACTCAGAACTGCTGAAGATTGCACAGTTTGTTTTTGCACTTCCTCCTCACAATGCAAATGTGGAGAGAGTTTTTTCACTGATGCAGAGCCAGTGGACAAAGGAGAGGAACCAGCTCTCAGTTGAATCATTGAAAGGGATCCTATTTGTGCAATACAATTTCAAAAATATGTCTTGCAAGGACTTTCATACGTATGTGTTGAGCCACAAGAAACTGCTGAGAAAGATCAGCTCTACAGCAAAATATAAATGGGCAAAGAAGGACGAGGAAGAAAAACCAGATGAAGAGGAGGAAAAACCAGACGAAGAGGAAGATGAGGATTAAGCAGGAAAGTAAAGATGGTCTATTGATATTTTTGTTGGTATTTTTGTATTTTTGCTAATACACAAGAGGTATTTTTTTGTTAATTGGCTAATTTGTTAATTTATTTTTTCCAATAGCCTACAGAACAGACAATATTTCGTTCATTACTGAGGGTAACTGAGTATCATGTGTTATTTGGAGTTGAGAGTTATTGTTAACTTTTGTTGTTAAGTGAGGGATGTTTAGATGAGACATTATTTCTTTCATTGTGCTATTCATTCATTACAGGAAATGTTAACTTAAGCATTTTGAATAAATGCATTTTGAATAAAATTATCATTTGTTATTGGAGTTTTTGTTGTTGACTTTTACTGAAAAGCATTTTTAATAAACCAACTGTAAATATCATGTTATTGTAGGATTACGTGGGCCTATGTTAAGTGAGTGCATGCCACAGTATATGTGCACCCCCCTCCGGCTCCAAGGTGTCCTGGTTTTCCCAAATGAAAATATGGTCACCCTAGTACATGTAATTATCAGAAGTCAGTGTATGCCTCCAAATAGCAAGCAAATCTACAGGACCAGATCTTGCTGGTCAGATGTGAACTTGCTTTTGTATTTTGTGTCACTGGCCTGCTTTCTCCTCAAGAAGCAAAGGGAAATTTCCTATTTAAAATGGTTAAATAAGCTAAGGAAGTATACGGATATGGCTGCATTATTATTATATGCATTACAAATAACAATTTGTTACTAGAAGTGAACTGCAATGAACATACTAGTATAATAGTACGTGTTCAGTCATGCTTGATCCTCATCACAGGACGCCGCCTCTTACCAATATTTAATTTCTTCAGTTAGCTAAACTAAACTAGGGGCCTGTGGTAGCCTAGTGGGTAGGGCTTTGGGCTATCAACCGGAAGATTGGCGGTTCAAATCCAGGTTCTGCTATGTAGCCACTGTTGGGTCCTTGAGCAAGGCCCTTAACCCTGTCTGCTCCAGGGGCGCCGTAAGTTGGCTGACCCTGCGCTCTGACCCCAGCTTCCAACACCAGCTGGGATATGTGAAGAAAGAATTTAATTGTACTGTACATCTGTATATGTATATATGACAAATAAAGGATATCTTTTCTTTCTTTCTAATACCATACAATGTACCATAAAATACAATTTTTATAGGATGTGAGTTGGATGCCTTTGTATTCAAGTTCTCTTTGTGTTATACAACTGCAATTCCAAAAAAGGCAATGCAAAACAAGAAAGTTTGTAGACACCTTCATTTACCAGTTTTAAAACTTTTCATGAACAAGTGAATGAAAGAAAGATGATGCTCTGATGTTGAATACTAAATAAGTGAAAAAAGGCTTATTCATTTACAAGCAAGAACAAGCAACCCTTAAACACAGTTCATTGCTACAGTCCATCTGTTTCTCTACATACCTTTTTTAGCCTGCTTTCACCCTGTTCTTCAATAGTCAGGACTCCCACAGGACCACCACAGAGAAGGTATTATTTAGGTGGTGGATCATTCTTAGCACTGCAGTGACACTGACATGGTGGTGGTGTGTTAGTGTGTGTTGTGCTGGTATGAGTGGATCAGACACAGCAGCGCTGCTGGAGTTTTTAAATACCGTGTCCACTCACTGTCCACTCTATTAGACACTCCTACTTAGTTGGTCCACCTTGTAGATGTAAAGTCAGAGACGATCGCTCATCTATTGCTGCTGTTTGACCTTCATCAGTGGTCACAGGACGCTGCCCACGGGGTGCTGTTGGCTGGATATTTTTGGTTGGTGGACAATTCTCAGTCTAGCAGTGAGGGCAGCAAGGTGGCTAAGTGGGTAGCACTGTCGCCTCACAGCATGAAGGTCCTGGGTTCGATCCCCAGGTGGGGCGGTCCAGGTCCTTTCTGTGTGGAGTTTGCATGTTCTTCCCGTTTCTGTGTGGGTTTACTCCGGGTGCTCCAGTTTCCTCCCACAGTCCAAAAACATGCAAATGAGGTGAATTGGAGACACTAAATTGACTGTGTTTGATATAACCTTGTGAACTGATGATCCTTGTGTGATGAGTAAACTACCTTTCCTGTCATGAATGTAACCAAAGTGTAAAACATGACGTTAAAACAAACAAACAAACCGTCCAGCAGTGACATTGAGGTGTTTTAAAACTCCATCAGCTCTGCTGTGTCTTATCCACTCATACCAGCACAACACACACTAACACACCACCACCATGTCATTTTCACTGCAGTGCTGAGAATGAACCACCACCCAAATAATACCTGCTCTGTAGTGGGGGTCCTGACCATTGAAGAACAGCATGAAAGGGGGCTAACAAAGCATGCAAAGAAACAGATGGACTACAGTCAGTAATTGTAAAACTACAAAGTGCCTCTATATGGTAAGTGGAGCTGATAAAATGGACAGTGATTGCAGAAACAAGGAAGTGGTTTTAATGTTATGTTATGGCTGATCAGTGTAAATGTCTCGGCCACAACAATTGCAAACGTGTAATGATTCAATTATATGAAGCTAATTATTTGCTTCCAACTTTGCAGCAAAAGAACGTAGAACTCAGACTTGTTTGGGCTGAAATGTACTGTGGGAGGTGCTAGACTGATCTGCCATGTGCTTTCTGTACCTGTATCTCCTTTTCTTTGTTTGTGTGCAGGTGTGTTTATCACTATGTGCATTTGCTGAAGGTGAAGATGGATGGGCATGCATTCTTTCTCAGGTATCGGTGATTTAAATGATCTTTTCCTATTGGTTTATCATCATAATATCATATCATAATGAGTAAGCTACCATTATTTAGTTTGTAGACATAGTTTGATTTTTTGCTTGCATGATGCATGTTTTGGTGGACTTTATATTCTTAACGGGTTGCTTTGTCAGCATGCAGCTCACATGAATGATAGTTAATTAATGTAGCTTTAATGTAACCAGAATGGGTTTTTTTAAAATTTGCACAAATTTGCATTTGTGTGTGCATTTGCTAAAGCAGTGTGCTTAATTGGGAGTGAAGAGTTGCTTAGAAACACTGTACTTTGCCCTTCAGTTGATTACACATTGCAATGTGATACCATTTGAGCCCACCCTTGTTCTTGGAGACCCATATTTTACTAAAACTAACATTTTGTTAGCATGGCTGGGCTTAGATCGTTCCCTGAAAGTTGAAGACGTTGCAGATCAATACAGTTATTTTGGATGACATTGATTGAAGTGGTCTCTTTACGAATGACAGTGACCCATCCACAGGGCACAAGTAGTCACTGATTTATTAGAATGAAAATGATCTCATATTGTGTTTTATCCCTCTAGTACAATTCTAAAGACTTATAGAATTGTATGATGGCTCAAAACCTCTTTTTACAAACATTTTCTTTTAATTTGTCACTGGCTATGTACGCTTTCCTTTCTATTTAAAAATAGCCCCAGGACTCCCCACTGCCTCTGCAGTTTGGACTTTCCTGTCTTTCCTGTACCCACTGTCTTTGTTCCAAATATTACGAAGGGAACTATATACAAAATAGAGTTACATAATAAGTTCTCTTAGCAAAAGAAGGTCAGGGTGGGAGTACACCAGCGGTCACCAACAT
Organism: Trichomycterus rosablanca; assembly: GCF_030014385.1. Taxonomy (NCBI): domain Eukaryota; kingdom Metazoa; phylum Chordata; class Actinopteri; order Siluriformes; family Trichomycteridae; genus Trichomycterus; species Trichomycterus rosablanca. Next base: position 10,396,888 of record NC_085998.1, on the reverse strand, counting down.
GCGCAGCTACGATGTGGAGCGAGATACAGGTTTTACCCCAAAATAATAATAATGAAAAAAACACAAAAGAAAAGTGAAAGAGAACTTAATATTTTTACAATGATTAAGAAGAATGTGGAGAGACACTTAAGTACGTGTCACTAAAACTTTCATGTACATCAGCTTTTTTAAATACATACATACATACATACACACACGTACATAACTGATAATAAACATGATTTCTTCTAAAATGTTGTAAAGGTAGTGAAACAGGACCGTATTTGACTGCGGTAAAGTTCCGATCTATATAAATGGTTGAAAAAACACCTAACACCTACTTATTTATGATTTCTTACACAAATGAAAGTAGGCAACATACTACAAAAACTATTTTATGGTAATTTTAAGATGACATGTATTTATTTACAGAAAGGTTCAAATGAAACCGCAGATCAAGCTCCCACTTCAGCTAACGCGTTAGAAAGCGTCATCAAACTAACAGAAAAACATAGGAAACATTTACTCTGCACTTATTACAGAGAAATAAATCCATTAAAGTCTTGTAATGATTTGATGGATTAATGTCAAACTATTTTATACAAACAAATTAAATACTACAAACCATATTTTTTCAAAATAACGTTTGTATTTATTTTCCATTAATGTTAAAGTAAAAGTAAATGTAATGTAATTTTTTATATACAAAATTAATGTCCCTCACCTCCTACAAACCTTGTTTTTTTTTTAAATCCTTTTATATTTATTTTATATTAAAATATAATAAAGATCAGTAAATCCAAAATAAGTGCAATAATCATTTGTACAAAAAATGGTTTGATTTTGATCAAAATGCTACATATGTGCTCATTCATACAAAAAAAGATATTTACAAAAATATCAAAAATGTGATAGCTGACTTTCAAATATTGAAACAGATTTAGATTAATAGAGATAAATAATGTTACATGTTGAAATATGTGTTTCCTACTGTGGTAAATCGTTGTTTAATTTTTTCTGTTAATAAATGTTTCTGAGGAAACATTAACATGATCAGACAGTCTATTCATGTATATAAATATTGATAATAATAATAATATAATTAAAGGCAAACCGTGCAACTTAATGTTATTCGGGAAGTTTGTATCACCAAGTAGCCCTTCGTATTATTCAGTAGCCTTGAAGTAGCTCTCGGTCTGGAAAAGGTTGGTGACCCCTGGAGTACACTGTACTGTTAAATACTGAACTTACCATTACAAATTGGTTCTAGTCAGTGGCGTAACTACAGGGGGGGCAGGTATATGAAAAAAAACGTATGTATATATATATATACACACAGTGTATCACAAAAGTGAGTACACCCCTCACATTTCTGCAAATATTTCATTATGTCTTTTCATGGGACAACACTATAGAACTTGGATATAACTTAGAGTAGTCAGTGTACAGCTTGTATAGCAGTGTAGATTTACTGTCTTCTGAAAATAACTCAACACACAGCCATTAATGTCTAAATAGCTGGCAACATAAGTGAGTACACCCCACAGTGAACATGTCCAAATTGTGCCCAAATGTGTCGTTGTCCCTCCCTGGTGTCATGTGTCAAGGTCCCAGGTGTAAATGGGGAGCAGGGCTGTTAAATTTTGTGTTTTGGGTACAATTCTCTCATACTGGCCACTGGATATTCAACATGGCACCTCATGGCAAAGAACTCTCTGAGGATGTGAGAAATAGAATTGTTGCTCTCCACAAAGATGGCCTGGGCTATAAGAAGATTGCTAACACCCTGAAACTGAGCTACAGCATGGTGGCCAAGGTCATACAGCGGTTTTCCAGGACAGGTTCCACTCGGAACAGGCTTCGCCAGGGTCGACCAAAGAAGTTGAGTCCACGTGTTCGGCGTCATATCCAGAGGTTGGCTTTAAAAAATAGACACATGAGTGCTGCCAGCATTGCTGCAGAGGTTGAAGACGTGGGAGGTCAGCCTGTCAGTGCTCAGACCATACGCCGCACACTGCATCAACTCGGTCTGCATGGTCATCATCCCAGAAGGAAGCTGACGCACAAGAAAGCCAGCAAACAGTTTGCTGAAAACAAGCAGTTCAAGAACATGGATTACTGGAATGCCCTGTGGTCTGACGAGACCAAGATAAACTTGTTTGGCTCAGATGGTGTCCAGCATGTGTGGCGGCGCCCTGGTGAGAAGTACCAAGACAGCATCATGGTCTTGGGCTGCATGAGTGTTGCTGGCACTGGGGAGCTGCTGTTCATTGAGGGAAACATGAATTCCAACATGTACTGTGACATTCTTAAACAGAGCATGATCCCCTCCCTTTCGAAAACTGGGCCTCATGGCAGTTTTCCAACACGATAACGACCCCAAACACAACCTCCAAGATGACAACTGCCTTGCTGAGGAAGCTGAAGGTAAAGGTGATGGACTAAACCCAATTGAGCACCTGTGGCGCATCCTCAAGTGGAAGGTGGAGGAGTTCAAGGTGTCTAACATCCACCAGCTCCGTGATGTCATCATGGAGGTGTGGAAGAGGATTCCAGTAGCAACCTGTGCAGCTCTGGTGAATTCCATGCCCAGGAGGGTTAAGGCAGTGCTGGATAATAATGGTGGTCACACAAAATATTGACACTTTGGGCACAATTTGGACATGTTCACTGTGGGGTGTACTCACTTATGTTGCCAGCTATTTAGACATTAATGGCTGTGTGTTGAGTTATTTTCAGAAGACAGTAAATCTACACTGCTATACAAGTTGTACACTGACTACTCTAAGTTATATCCAAGTTTCATGTCTATATTGTTGTCCCATGAAAAGATATAATGAAATATTTGCAGAAATGTGAGGGGTGTACTCACATTTGTGATACACTGTATGTATATATATATACATATATACAGGGGTTGGACAAAATAACTGAAACACCTGTAATTTTAGTGTGGGAGGTTTCATGGCTAAATTGGACCAGTCTGGTGGCCAGTCTTCATTAATTGCACATAGCACCAGTAAGAGCAGAGTGTGAAGGTTCAATTAGCAGGGTAAGAGCACAGTTTTGCTCAAAATATTGCAATGCACACAACATTATGGGTGACATACCAGAGTTCAAAAGAGGACAAATTGTTGGTGCACGTCTTGCTGGCGCATCTGTGACCAAGACAGCAAGTCTTTGTGATGTATCAAGAGCCACGGTATCCAGGGTAATGTCAGCATACCACCAAGAAGGACAAACCACATCCAACAGGATTAACTGTGGACGCAAGAGGAAGCTGTCTGAAAGGGATGTTCGGGTGCTAACCCGGATTGTATCCAAAAAACATAAAACCACGGCTGCCCAAATCACGGCAGAATTAAATGTGCACCTCAACTCTCCTGTTTCCACCAGAACTGTCCGTCGGGAGCTCCACAGGGTCAATATACACGGCCGGGCTGCTATAGCCAAACCTTTGGTCACTCGTGCCAATGCCAAACGTCGGTTTCAATGGTGCAAGGAGCGCAAATCTTGGGCTGTGGACAATGTGAAACATGTATTGTTCTCTGATGAGTCCACCTTTACTGTTTTCCCCACATCCGGGAGAGTTACGGTGTGGAGAAGCCCCAAAGAAGCGTACCACCCAGACTGTTGCATGCCCAGAGTGAAGCATGGGGGTGGATCAGTGATGGTTTGGGCTGCCATATCATGGCATTCCCTTGGCCCAATACTTGTGCTAGATGGGCGCGTCACTGCCAAGGACTACCGAACCATTCTGGAGGACCATGTGCATCCAATGGCGGTGCCGTGTATCAGGATGACAATGCACCAATACACACAGCAAGACTGGTGAAAGATTGGTTTGATGAACATGAAAGTGAAGTTGAACATCTCCCATGGCCTGCACAGTCACCAGATCTAAATATTATTGAGCCACTTTGGGGTGTTTTGGAGAAGCGAGTCAGAAAACGTTTTCCTCCACCAGCATCACGTAGTGACCTGGCCACTATCCTGCAAGAAGAATGGCTTAAAATCCCTCTGACCACTTTGCAGGACTTGTATATGTCATTGTATATGCCAAGACGAATTGACGCTTTATTGGCCGCAAAAGGAGGCCCTACACCATACTAATAAATTATTGTGGTCTAAAACCAGGTGTTTCAGTTATTTTGTCCAACCCCTGTATATATATATATATATATATATATATATATATATATACTGTATATATATATATATATATATATATATTAGGGCTGTCAAACGATTAAAAATTTTAATCGCGATTAATCTCAGAATTTCATATAGTTAATCGCGATTAATCGCATTTTTTTAAAAAAGAAGAAAACAGGAATTTTTAAGTGAAATGTTACAATTAAAATGGTGAACACATTTTATGCTAAATGTACTTATGTTAAAAACTGCTGGGACAAGAGAAAACTGTAAGGGAGTTTTATTCACTAGTTTTATTACTAGGCAGTAATTCTATCCAGCAGAGACCCTTGACTTCGTATAAATGTCAGATTGTAGGTTAGAATTTATCCAAACATTGTAGATCAGCGGTGCTTTAGGTGGGATAAGGCGTAGTTATTGTAACAGACTTTTCTGTGGTTGTATCGTGACAATTGATGGACGTTTCTACACGAATTGAGTGTGTTTTGACCCTTTGGGGCTTCCATAGTTCATGGACTAGCATGCTTGGCTAACGCGATGACTCCAGCTGTCCGGTACCGTAACAGAAGGAATTAATAAAAGTGTTCTGCTCCCGACAACTTGTGAATATAGCGTGTATTTATTTATTTATTAAGCGAGTGCATCACTACACGCTCGGTTACATTATGTTAACAAACCGCAAATGAAAAACGGTGGCAAGCCTCAACATGAACTACGGATGACTCGCAGGGCCAAATAGAATTTGCGTTAACGGCACAATTTTTTTTAATCGCGTTAAATTGAGATCGCGTTAATGCGTTATTATCGCGTTAACTTCGACAGCCCTAATATATATATATCCTAGTTACACCACTGGTTCTAGTAACCGTGGCATCTGTGTTATTGTTTTAACCTACCACATTATGTGTTACAAGCTTCCATGGTAGTGAGGTTGACTGAAACAAAGGAACTTCAACTCATATTTGACATAAATTCAATCATTAACTTATTTATTGTCTCTTTTACCTCCACTTTATCTTGGTCAGGGTCACAGTGGGGCTGATTTATTGAGCAAAAGGTATGAAACACCAAGGACAGGTCGATAGTCCATCACAGGGAAGACACATGCAAAGGAGGGAGAACATGCAAACTACACACAGAAAAGAACCTTCTTGCTACACACCACGTCACCCATTATTAATATTAATAATTTTACCAATAAGGATAATAATAATTTGTTTGTTTGTTTATTAGGATTTTAGCATCATGTTTTACACTTTGGTTACATTCATGACAGAAACAGTAGTTACTCATTACACAAGATTCATCAGTTCACAAGGTTATATCAAACACAGTCATGGACAATTTAATGTCTCCAATTTACCTCACTTGCATGTCTTTGGACTGTGGGGGGAAACCGGAGCTCCCAGAGGAAACCCACGCAGACACGGGGAGAACATGCAAACTCCACACAGAAAGGACCCGTACCGCCCCACCTGGGGATCGAACCCGGGACCTTCTTGCTGTGAGGCAACAGTGCTACCCACTTAGCCACTGTGCCACCAGTAATAATAATAATAAAATGTATTTATTTATTTATTTATTGATTGATTTGTGGGATAGGTCATCCAGCACTAATTGGCCCTGAGAGAAAGTATTCACCCCCTTACCTAGCCATTCAAATAGCCAAATTTAATGTTAAAATGGGTTTCTTTACACCAGTTATTCTCAATCTGCAACTACTTTCTATGGCCTTGGCCACTGCTGCTGCACGGCCCAGTTATTGAAAAAGAAAAAAAAATACCCTGCTTTAAACTAAACAAGCCCAGGTTTGATTATAGTTACTGTTTAACTATGAGGTTTATCTAAAATATTATAAAGTCTAATTAAATCTAATTCATGTAACCTCTTTAGCGTAGATTGCTTAAATATATTTTTTCTCTTTTTATTCCTTACAGGACAGCACAAGTATTCACAAAGCAAGTTACATGTTTAAAGATCTTGCTCATCCCTCTGATACTTGTGATTTTCTACTACTACTACTTCATTGGACTAAAAAACACAACAACTCTTATCTGGAAGAAAAATGCAAGTGATCTGCTGGTGCAAACAGAACCGATCATTAAAGTCCACAACCTGAAAACATACCTGGTCGGCTCCTACGTAGAACACCGTCAAGCAGGGAGAATCATACGAACGATCGCTATAGTGCTTCGTAGTGAGAAGGCTGTGTATCAGTGTTTGCTATATTGCAATGAAATTAAGTTTACTGTACCTGCTACTTACAGCATTCACCCCGACCACTTTAATTATGACTACGGAACAGCTGATATTTTCTGCCAGGTGCCTGAAATGTGTAAAACACCAACACACATATCAATCACTTCCAGATCACCAAGTATCAGTGGATCTTTGCAGAACATCCTAATCTTCCAACCAGTCAGAAATCAACAGACTCGTGATGTCTTCTCTTATGAGTTTACAGTCTGTATTTCTACCATGTTCGATTATTTCAATGTACTGAAACTGGTGCAGGCCATGGAAATGTTCAAGATACTAGGTGTCCAGAGGGTGGCCATTTACAAAACAAACTGCCATCCTGATGTGCAGAAAGTCTTAGACTATTATGTCAAGCAGAACTTTGTGGAGATCATCCCCTGGACCATATCATCTTACATCAATGTGTCCAGAGGTTGGAAGAAGTGGGTGTCACCAGGCGAGCTGCATTACTTTGGGCAAATCCCGGCACTGAATGACTGTGTGTATCGCTACATGTACCAGAGTCGCTATGTAGCCCTGCAGGACTTGGATGAATTAATTCTTCCTATAAAGCTACAGAACTGGACAGAACTCCTTCCTGAACTGGAAAGAAAATACGGTCATAAAGCTAGCTTTATTTTTCAGAATAACGTTTTCCCACTTTATATCAAGAAACCAAACCCAAAATATTCATCCGATTTATGGAAGAAGGTTGTGGGAGAAAACATCCTGGAACATATTGATAGATTAAACAATGAAAAAGAGAAGTATAAAAGTTTTAAAGTCATTGTGAATCCTCGATTAGTGATCACTACATCAGTGCACGGCTTGTTGAAGTCTTTTGGAGGTTCTTTCTGGGTGGGTCCTGAGATTGCCAAAATCTACCACTTTAAAAATGTTACAAGTAAAACCATTCCAACACATTCTTTGATACAGGATACACATATCAGAGACTATGCTGACAGGCTAATGCCGGCTGTTACGAAAGTGCTTCAGCAAGCACTGGATGTTAATTAAAGTCTATCAAAAAAGTTTTGTTAGTATTTTTATTACATTTTAGCCAATTTTGGCTGATTTAGCTGTTTTTTCAGCCTGATAAGCTATATCTTCCAAGATCACTTAAATGACAGTCAGACCAACCTGACTGGTAGTCAAAACCCCTTTAAAACCATCAAATCAAACCAGCAGAGATAATGAAATTGCATTAAGTATGAATGTGTGTTTGTGTGTCTGTCTTTAACTGAATATGATAAAACACAATGAATGAATGAATGATATAAAACACAAATGAAATGAGACAAAGTCTTGGTCTGGACACAGGTATTTACATATTTTCTGTCACAGGATCGTTTTGACTCATGCAAATGCTTGCGTTGTGCTTGTGGGGCAGTTAGAAAATCCTGATGACCATATTTTGGTTGTTAAAAAAGAGGACACTTGGCAGGATGGCAGCATGGGCCTGATGGGCACCTGCACTGGGTTGCACTGTGTATAGAAGCGTGATTGGCTTCATTAACTAATACCATTACAAAATCTTCTTTTGACTAACTGGGCAAAACTCCTCACATTTCCTCTCAAAATGTGTGCAAAGCCTTTTCAGTGGTACCAAACTCTGACAAATGTTAAAGTAAACAGCAACACATTTCCTTAAAGTTAATAAGGAATTAAAAATATTAATTAGAGACATTTTATATGTATTACCCAAACAAAGGGGCATTCAGAAAAATATATTTGATCTGGAATTATGCTTGAATGTATTGTCCTTTAAAATATGGACAGCCCCTCTACTACATAGGAGGGGCGTAGAAAGAGGCATTTTCAGAGTATATCAGATGTGTCAACGTCCTGTGCGTGTGTTTCACTGCGTGTGTTTGTTACAGAATATGAAAACGGATGCTAAACATTGCAGGTACTATATTTGTTTATTGTGCTTTATTAATAGTTTAATTTCTGATTTATTAAACAATATGCTGGTGGAAATCACAGCCTACACTTATGTTTCTACCCCGGTAGCTCATAAACACTTTGGTTTGTGGTGTAACGTTTTTTTATTGTTTTTTGGGTTGTTTTGTCACAGGAAACCAGTTCATTTTAGTTAAGGGAACATTTTAGTTTAGTTAACATGCACAAACATCTCAATTTCTCAATTTCAACATGTCCAGATGTGCAAGTAAAGATAAAAACCTAATAAGAACAAAAAGAACTTCATACTGCTGATGTATCAAATCTGTAGTATTAAGACTAACAATGGCTTTGCAACATATGCCTCAATACTAATGCCTAAATACAGTTTCTTGATCTTTTTTTATTAAACACGTCTTTACAAACCATACAGATCCATATTTTTGTTGATATTTCAAGGTCTGATATCAGATAGCATTAGCTGTAAGTTTAAAGTGATTTTAAAAGTTTTCAAAAATACGCAGGTGGTTGAATGTTTGTGTCCCTTCTTACACTGTATACATATACAGTTACTTCAGACTACAATAAAAAAAGGTTGTTTTATTTCTTTTTTTTTTTTCAATTAATACAGTATTTGTAATTCTGAAAGTCAAACCCTAATTTTTTAAACATTTACATTAAGACCAAAGAAGATAAAATGATTGCTGACTGGCAGGGACTTTCCTGTACAGTCATTCACTTGACCTTAAACACGCATACATACAGTAGTGTTGCAATAGCAGTGATTTTAAAAAAGGGAATAAAGCACAAAATCATTCTAATAACTTTTATTTCCATGAATGCAAATGCACTGAAAATACTACACTTTCAATTCTAAATCAAAACATTAACAAAATTTAGCCAGTTTGTGTTCATCATTTACAGAAAATTAAGAAAAATGAATATTAGGCTGTTCAAAAAAATAGCAGTGCCAGCATTTTTCTCAAAAAATGTATCTATAAACTAAAAATGTTTGAGGTTTCACTTTAGTTTAAATTACTGAACGAATATTTAGTGGCATTACAATTGTTTCTGAGATCTGTGTTGCATGGAGTCGACCAACTTCTGGCACCTCTGAACAGGTATTCCAGTCCAGGATGATTAGACTACATTCCACAGTTCTTCTGCAATTTTGGGTTTTGCCTCAAAAGAACGCATTTCAGATTTCAGCCCACAAGTTCTCTATGGGATTGAGGTCAGGGGATTGGGCTGGCCACTCTATTACCTCAATCTTGTTTGTTTGTAACCAAGATGTTTTGGGTCATTGTCATGTTGAAACACCCATTTTAAGCACATTTCTTCTTTGACATAGGGCAACATGATCTCCTCAAGTATTCTGATATATTTAAATTGATCCATGATCCCTCGTATGTGATAACTAGACGTAACACCATGGTATGAGAAACATCCCCATATCATCATTTTGTACCACCATGCTTTACTGTCTTCACAGTGAACTTTGGCTTGAATTCAGTGCTCAAGGGGTGTCAGACATACTGTCTACGGCCACTAGACCAAAAAAATACAATTTTGCTTTCACCAGTCCACAAATGTTGAGCCATTTCTCTTTGGACCAGTTAATGTGTTCCTTGGCAAATTTGAACCCATTCAGGACGTGTCTTTTTCTTAACAACGGGACTTTGCAAGGAGTTCTTGCTGGTAAATTGGCTTCACTTAATCATCTTCTGTACTCACTGGTAACTTCAGATGTTCCTTGATCTTTCTGGAGGTTATCATTGGCTGAACCTTTGCCATTTTGGCTATTCTTCGATCCAATTGAACAGTAGTTCCACGCTTCCTTCTGCGTCTTTCAGATTTTAGTTGTCACTTCAAGACATTTGAGATCATTTTAGCTGAGCAGCCTATAATTTGCTGCACTTCTCTGTATGTTTTTTCCCTCTACAATCAACTTTTTAATCAAAGTATGCTGTTCATCAGAACAATGTCTGAAACAACCCATTTTTCCCAGTATTTCAAAAGGAAATGTGCTATGACCAACCTGTGCAACATTTGCCACCCTCCTACCTTAAATAAGGGCCAAAATTGACACCAGTTCTTCTGCAGAATGAATGACTTCACCAATTGAAATTCTCACTGCTATTATTTTGAACAACCCCCTTTTAATCAATGCTTCGATTACTCAGAATGAGCGGCATGCATGTCCTAATTGTTGGGTTTGTTTTGTTTTCATTACTCTACTACACTTTCAAGTAAAATTTTTGCTATGTAGAAATAGCATTTCTACTAAAAACAGTGATTTATCAGGTCAATGGTGTTGGACTGCTATTTTTTTGAACACCACTGTACATACACGTATACATGTCTACACAGTGTTTATAGTATAGCTGGATGAATGTTTTTGTTCACTGTATGTGTTAAGGTAATTCTTGCCCTCGTTGTTATTCTGAGTAAGGGTCCGAATAGCTTGCAGGAAAAACCTCCTTCCGATTCTCCTTTTGTTTGCCTTCAGGAAGTAAAATCGCTTCCCAGACTGCAAAAGAGACAGTAGTCCATTGTTAGGATGGCTACTGTCCTTTATTATCTTTCTGGTCATAGACCATCTAATCGCACCACCCTCTGGAGGTCTGTCTGTCCAGCTTGGTGCTGTTCCCAAACCAGGCTGTGATGTCCACTGTGATAATGCTTTCAGTGCTGCAGGTGTAGAAGTTCCTTAGCATATTGGAGGGCAGCTTGAAGTCCCTTAAGCGTCTATGGCAGGGGTGGGAAAACTTTCTGGCTCAAGGGCCACACTGGGTTTTAAAATTTGACAGACAGGCCAGTAGCAGATGGGGGGTGAACTAATATAAATTATCAATCTTAAACGATGCAGAGGGTCAAGCTTCGCTAACTAAACTGCAAACCAACACAGACTTTTTATAAAGTTTTACACATCTAGGACTGGAGCAGTTAAGATCAGCTTTGTGGTATTCAAATAACAACAGCACTTTGTGTAAAATTAATGCACTATTTTCTTCACATTTGTTTTTAAGAAAGTTCATTAAATAGTGAAATAATGTTGATGTTTTTACTCTGCCTGCTTTTCATTTTCTGATTGTAACATCTACTCTTAGTAGTAACAGCTTATCAGAACTGTAAAATAGGCAATAAAAAGAAATGTTATTAATATTGAGCAGAATGAAGTTCACCCTATTGGTCCGGCCCTCCACAACAGTAACAGTTTCTTATGTGGCCCCTTGAAAAATTTAATTGCCCACACATGCATGAATTATAATCCACTTTTTTTTGTCTTGGCGATCATCTTGCATGTTTCCAGAATATTTCCAAAATATATAAAATCCATACCTAATTGTTTTTATTCACCTAACTAATAAAAACTGATTTAGATTATTTATTGTCTTGGCTTTCACTGTAAAAAGCTGAAACTGGTTATTCGTTCACTAAACTGATTTATACAACAATCGATGAAGAGAGAGATTGAAATTCCACCCAAAATCTGAATTTGGAAGCTCTTATTGGATTATACAGCTGTTTATCAAGGCCTGACCTCGAAATCTCTTTAACAAATGAACTGATTCATTAAGTTGTTTGAGCACAACACTGTGATGAAATAGAGTGAGCAAAACTAATTAATCTTAACCACAGATAAGAGCACAGCTCCCTGATTCGATTTCAAAGAATAATTCGTTTTGCCTAGGGCATTTTTTGTAACTCCAATTGGACTGACTGCATGTCTTTGGACTGTGGGAGGAAACCGGAGAACTCAGAGGAAACCCACACAGACACAGGGAGAACATGCAAACTCCACACAGAAAGAACGCTGACATCCCCATGCCTGTTAAAGAATGACTAAGAAAAGTTTACTCTTTTCAGTGTAGTAAGTCTTCTTTTTACACCAAACCTTGATGGTTCCAAATAATAAGGAGGTGGTAATAAGGGTAGTTTTGGAAACTTGTTTTCCAAATGATTCTAGATTGTTTCGTAACTGGCTAACAGTGATCATTGGGGATTTTTGTCTTCTTTTCTGATTTGTCTACCATTCTCCAGACTATTCTTGGGGCCAAAACAAACTTGTGTCCTCATCTAAACACTTTCGACACAGTAGTTAAATATAATGCTCACCTCACTATTTTACTTACAACTAATAAATTATTACGACCTGAATTATTACTCACAGTAAAACCAATGATGCCACAAAGCAGCAACGTTCTCTTCACTGGCTTCCTGTAGCTTTACTAACTTATCGTGCATCAGTTTTGCTTTCTCTTTAAGTATTTGGTTTACTGTGAAACTTGTAAGTGCTATTTTCCCTAGTACATATATGGTATAGAGAAGCAATAACTTTTGCACCACGTGTAGTGCACATTAGTGCAAACTGGCAGTGAAACAGGGATGTGGTTTATGTTAACAAGACCAAGCAGTTTCAGATTTTGTTTTATGTGTTAAATAATAAACAATAGACTGACTAATCTATAATGAAATTGTTGTTGATTACTACAGTTGATTTAATAAGTATTTCCTAGCTTTATTGTGTTCTTTATTGTGTTGTGAATTTGATATTGAAATAACATAATTTTCATTTTGCTTAGTGATCTGCACTTAATCATACATAGTACAAAAGTAAAAATTAAAAATATTATTGGAGTTAAAAAAAAAAAAATTAAGACTGAAGTCTCTTATTTACAAAAGTATTCAAAGCTTTGTAGAAGCCTCTTTGGGAACAATTACAGCTACAAGTGTTCTTGGGTATGTCTCTACAAGCTTTTCCCACCTGGAACTAGAGCTGGTGATATTGTAGAAAATCGATTATTTTCCAATTTATTACCGATTCTTGATTCCAATTGCAATTTTTTTGTTCTTGTATAATGCAATTGAAAAAAAGACTCAAATGTCCTTTTTTGCATTTTAATTTAAAAGACTGCGGAAGTGCAAAAGTAGTAACAGCACCACCTATAATTATCCTCTCAAGGGACTCAAACTTTATAATAATAACTATGTAACAATAATTAAAAATAAGTAAAACAAAATAGAAATATTAATGAGCTATATCCTTTTTAAAAATAGCTCACAAACAACTTCCTTCAAATAATAATAATAATAACCTCCTACCTTGAAAAGTGCAAAACCACAAAAGGAAACACAAGTCTATGTACTGTTTCCACCAATTAAGTGAGTCTGTATCAGTATCTACACTGGGGGACGTCAAGTAAGCAATCAGCTCAGTTTTGATTTTGTCCTCTTGTGACTGAGGGGTGGATGGACTACAATTCCCATGCTCCCACGGACTCTTACGTGACTATTACATATCCCCTGTCAGCCGGCTTAGTGGGGAGCACTGTCGCCTCACAGCAAGAACCTGGTGAAAACATTAATTCGAATTAACCGAATTAATCGTGAAAATCGCCCAGCACTACCTGGATCTGGGCAATTTATTCCATTCTTCCTGAGCAGGTCCTTTCAAGCTTTGTTAAATAGGCTGGGTGGTGTAAGTGAACTGCTGGCTTCAGGTTTCTCCAAATGTATTTGGGGTTTAAGTGTGGGCTTTGTCTGGGCCACAGTAACATTTGGAGACTTAATAATACGAATTAATTATTATTAGAAATGCACAGACCGAACCATAAGTCGTACAAAAAATGTTACCCTGTATGACATAGAGACAACATTTTTTCCCCACTGATTACTTGTCTTATGCCCTGCATCAAAGCCTTAGGAACCACATCGCTCCGCCCAATTAGAAGTTGAGCTAATTTCCATTATATGCAAAATCACACATTGTTTTAAGCGTAAACTAGTTTCTGGACTTTAACCAAACATACACAAATGTGGGATCAAAGAAATCCTGAGAATTTGAACTTTAATAATTATCATAAAAATAATAATGTTGCAATTCTATACAATGTTGTTGACAGACGTCAATCAAAAACATGGGTGGAGCAAGTCAATCATAAAGCATACATACTGCTCTAACTCAGAAAGCATTTCACAGATTGTCACCAAACTTCAAATCACATAGCATAGGGGGTTCGTAAGCTATGACAAAATATGTAACTGCAGTAGTAGCTGGCCCTATGACATGACAGATAATGTTACACAAAGATTCGACATGAAATTTGGCATTGTGCTTCTGTGTCCTATCCTACTTCAGGAATGGTCCCATTGGTCTACATTAGGTTAATCAACACTTGAGCCCCAGAAATGATTGCTTGTAGCAGTAATTTAATCAGTTTAATGTTCATCAGTTCTAATCAGTCTGATCAGTTTGAACAGCAACTAGACCTTTTGACAAACTGAGACACATTAACTGTAGATGGACAAAACATATACAGAAGTGACTGCATCTTTTAACCTGCATGAGTGCAGCAGTAGGCTTACATATTTTATGGCTATTTTAAGCATTTAATTTAATACCAGACAAGTTGATCTTTTAAATAATCACATCAGTTAGATAACAAATTTAAGTGCAATTTAAAATTTCTATAAACATGGTCCTGTCTGATACATAAGGGGTTTTAATTAATCAAAAGTTGTTCATAGACTGGTCATCATATCGGAAGTGTAGGTTAGTGTGCTGTGTCTAACCTACTATTTCTATATGGCTGGGATATGTAAAGAAATAATTTTGTTGAACTGTGTATATATGACAAATAAAGGTGTTCAGTTCTATAAGGCATTCTATTCTATTAATAATTGACTTCAGCTATTTTATACAACTTCAGCTATAAATTATACAAACATAAATTATATTCCTTTGACCCTATTGGTGTAGACCTCAGTGGTCTGCACATAAAAAAATTGTTTTTGCTTAAAATAGAAAGTGAATGTGTCGTCTTTAACTTCATGCCTTTTGGAGATCATTTCATCTTCAACCTGCTTAACTGTTCACAGTAACAGTAATTTTGACCAGGGGTGCCCAAACTTTTGCATGACAGTGTATAATTGAACTGTAATATATCACTGATAGATGCTGTTTAGACATTTGATAGACACAAATGCTGTTTGTATGTGCAGCTAAAGTTAAAGGTCTTTTAAATAAGTTTAAATAATCACATCAGTTAGATAACAAATTTAAGTGCAATTTAAAATTTCTACAAAGCCTCTGATAAAAACATGGTCCTGTCTGATACATAAGTGGTTTTAATTCATCAAATGTTGTTCATAGACTTGTCATCATATTACAAGTGTAGGTTAGTGTGCTGTGTCTAACCTACTATTTCTATATGGCTGGGGTATGCAAAAAATGAATTTTGTTGAACTGTGCATGTGTATATATGACAAATAAAGGTGTACAGTTCTATAAGGCATTCTATTCTACAGTATTAATAATTGACTTTAGCTATTTTAGCCACACACATTGCTAAGAGGTGTGCATAATAAATTATACAAATATAAATTATATCCCTTTGACCCTATTGGTGTAGACCTCAGTGGTCTGCACAGAGCCCGGACCTAATCCCTATTGAATAGGATATTCAGTGGCATGCAAAAGTTTGGGCACCCCTGGTCAAAATTACTGTTACTGTAAACAGTTAAGCAAGTTGAAGATTAAATTATATTCAAAAGGAATAAAAGTTTAAGATATAACACACTTTTTCAATATCAGTGTAGTATTTTGATTTTGTACAATTTTAGAGTGAAAAAAGGAAAGGAGTACCTTGCAAAAGTATGGGAACCCTAGGAGATTTGAGCACTCGGATAACTTTGACAGAGGTCTCAGACTTAATTAGTCTGTTAGGGTTATGGCTTTTTCACAATCATTGTTAGGAAAGGCCAGATGATGCAAATTTCATAGCTTTATAAGCTACCAGACTCCTCTAATCATGTCCTAAAAAACAGCAGCCATGGATTCTTCTAAGCAGCTGCCTTGCACTTTGAAAATGAAAATGGAAATACCAAATAGCACCAACTACCATTACATATTTGCACAATCATGTTAAAACTGATCTCTGATGGTCTTTTTGTCTTTTATACTTCACAGGGCAAAAGCCTCCTTCAAGAATCATGTCAATCAAGAAACAAACAAAAACCATCTGCATCATTATCGCAATTTTTGTGTTTATCTTCTGGTATTACTACTACATTACAGGACGTAACATGGACTATAAAAAACCATTTATTATATACCCTAAAATAAAAAAACCAAAGGCTGCATGTGGCATACGAGTGGAAAATAATCCCATAATTAAAGTCGACAATTTCAAAACATACCTGGTCGGCTCCTACATAGAGCACCGTCTAGAGGTGAAAACCATAAAGACAAGTTATGCTATAGTGCTTCGTAGTGAAAAGGCAGAGTATCAGTGTTTCCTCGGCTGCAAAGAAACCAACATCTCTGTACCTGCCATGTACAGCATTCACTCCGACCACTTTGGTTTTGATTATGGAACGGCTGATATCACCTGCCAGGTGCCTGAAACGTGCACAACACCAATGCACGTAGCTATCACTTCTCCATCACCTCTAGGTAAAGCCTCACAGAATGTCCACGTCCTTCAACCGGTCAGAAATCAACAGACTTGTGATGACTTCCCTTATGATTTTACTGTCTGTATTTCCGCCATGTTTAATTACACTAATGTTTTGGGACTGGTGCAGGCCATGGAAATGTTCAAGATACTTGGTGTCCAGAGGGTGGCCATTTACAAGACAAGCTGTGATCCTGCTGTGCAGAAAGTGTTAGACTATTATGTCAAGCAGAACTTTGTGGAGATCATCCCCTGGACCATATCATCTTACCTCAAAGTGTCCAGAGGCTGGCAGAAGAGGGATTCACCAGGCGAGCTGCATTACTTTGGGCAAATTGCGGCACTGAATGACTGTGTGTATCGCTACATGTACCAGAGTCGCTATGTAGCCCTGCAGGACTTGGATGAATTTATTCTTCCTGTAAAGCTAAAGAACTGGGCAGAACTCCTTTCTAAACTGGAAAGGAAATATGGTCGAAACAAGGGATTTGAGTTTGAGAATAATTTTTTCCCACTTTCCATAAATGACACAAACACAAATTATTCACCAGATTTATGGAAGAAGGTCGTGGGGATAAACATTTTAGAACACATCTACAGATTAAGCAATCAAGATCTCAAGTATGAAAAATTTAAAGTCATTACAAATCCTCGCTTAGTGTTTTCACCATCAGTGCATGGTTTCCTGAAGTCAGTGAACGGTCTTGCTTGGGTAGACTGTAGCATTGCCAGAATGTATCACTTTCGAAATCTTTCAAGTAAAGAATTATCAACACATTCTCACATAAAAGATGAACATATAAGGGACTATGCAGACATGCTGATCCCTGCTGTTTCTCAACTGCTTCAGCAAGCACTGGGCATTAACTAAAATCTTAAGACGGTGTCTTCAACATGCATTTTGAGTAATGCTTCTTAGCCTGTCTTATTTTTAAATCAAACATAATTTTTATTTTATTTTATATAATTTCATTTTGCTTCATTGGGAAACAGGGTGCCATTTTAAAGCCCGGCTTCAGCATTTAACGACATAGCTAGTATGTTTGTGAAGACGCCCAGCAGGCCAATAACACTGAGGAGATTTGAACCACCATAACAGACCACTGTGCCACCTGAGAAAAACCTAAATAAAAAAAATCAATCAATTATTTGTACAAAGGAAAACATGTGTCCAGCCTGAGTGATATTGCCCCTATTCCAAAGAAATGATTAAACATCCAGTTATGCTTAAAACAGCCTTTACTCCTCTGAGAAGACTTTCCACAAAATTTTACTGTGTCTTTGGACTGTGGGAGGAAACCAAAGCACCCGGAGGAAACCCACACAAACATGGGGAGAACATGCAAATTTCACACAGAATGGAACCAGACCGCTAGACCAGAAAATCAAACCCAGGACCTTTTTGTCACCGGCTATGTAAGCTTTTCTTTCTATTTAAAAAAAAAACCAGGACTCATCACTGCCTCTGCAGTTTGGTCTTTCCTGTCTTTCCTGTACCATCTTAGTTCCCTCAGCAAAAAAAATCAGGGTGGGAGTACACCATACTGTTAAATACTTAACTTACCATTACAAATTGTTTTTAGTAGTAGTGAGGTTGATTGTAACAAAGGAACATCAACTCATATTTCACATGAATTCATGAATCATTAACTTATTTACTGACCTTTACTTTATTCTGCGAATAGCTCCAGAGAACTGAGAGAGAGAACATGCAAACTCCACACAGAAAAGGTCCTTCCTTCTGTAAGGCAACAGCTCTACACACCGCGCCACCCATTATTATTATTATACATAATTTCACCAATACTGATAATAATAATAAAATTTATTTATTTATTGATTGATTGATTTGTGGAAAAGGTCATCCAGCACCAACTGGGCCTGAGAGAAAGTATTCACCCCCTTACCTAGCCACTCAAAAAAACTAATTTAATATTTAAATGTAAAAAAAAATTGTAAATTTTTTTTTTACAAATGATAAAAATATTAAAACGAAAATCCTGGTGACCATATTTTGGTTGTCCAAAAAGAGGACACTTGGCTGGATGGCAGCATGGGCCTGATGGGCACCTACACTGGGTTGCACTGTGTATAGATGCGTGATTGGCTTTATTAACTAATACCATTACAAAAGCTTCTTTTGACTAACTGGGCAAAAATCCTCACATTTACTCCCCAAAAATGTGTGCAAAGCCTTTTCAGTGGTACCAAACTCACCAAAACAAAACAAATGTAGAAAAGCTCAGCTGCGTGTTAAAGTAAACAACAAAAAGTAAACATATAAAGCTAATAAGAATTAAACAGATTTATTAAGGACATTTTATATGTATTAAAGGGGCTTTTAGAAAAGCATATTTGATCTGGAATTACACTATAATGTACAGTATTGTCCTGTTAAACACGGACAGCCCCTCTGGTAAATAGGAGGGGCATAGAAAGAGGCGTCTTCAGATTATATCAGATGTGTCAACGTCCTGTGTGTGTGTGTTTCACTGCGTGTGTTTGTTACAGAGTATGAAAACGGACGCTACACATTTCAGGTATTATATTTGTTTATTGCGCTTTATTTACAGTTTAATTTCTGATTTATTAAACGTTACGCTGGTGGAATTCACAGCCTACACTTACGTTTCTCCCCCGGTAGTTCATAAACACTTTTGGTTTTGGGTGTAACGGTTTCTTTTTGGTTCGTCACAGGAAACCAGTTTATTTTAGTTAAGGGAACTTCTGCTCCATGACCAATAACATGAAAATTTACCCGAAGCTCAAAAAATAAATAAAATACATGAAAAATAAGGTTAAAAGTAAATGTTTCTAAACATTTGTGGGATTCCTGGTGGTTTTTTTTGCACCTCTAAAACACACAAAAACACCTAAATTTCTCTTAAAGGTCCAGATGTGCAAGTAAAGATAAAACCTAATAAAAACAAGCAGAACTTCTTACTGTTAATGTAATAAATCTGAAGTATCGAGGCTAACAGTGGCCTTGCAACATACTAATGCCTAAATACACGTTTTTACAATCTATACAGATCCATATTTTGTTGATATTTAAAGGTCTGATGTCAGATAGCATTAGCTGTAAGTTTAAAGTGAATTTATGTACTGTAAGTATATTAAAAGTTTATATTAAAAAAGCACAGGTGGTTGAATATGTGTCCCTTCATATACTGTATACAGTGTTCACAGTAAAAAACAAAAAAAGCTTTTTTTTTTCTTGAATTTAATACAGTATTTGTAATTGTGAAAAGCAAACCCTAATTTTTTAAACTTTTACAAAAAGAAAATGAAGAATTTCTGACTGTCAGGGACTGGAAGGTACTTAAAATAAATTAAGCTAAAATTAAAGCTTAAATCAAACTTAAGCTGACTTGTACTTATTTACTTATTTACAGTTTTCAGCAGATTTGTGTTCTTCGACTGTTGTTTACTTAAACTAGATAAATGAAATGTTTATAGAAGCACCTCTGTAAGTTGCTCTGGATAAGAGCGTCTGCTAAATGCCGAAAATGTAAATGTAAATAAATAGGATTTACACAAATCATACAAACACAATATTAAATTGAGCTGAAAGTTGTAATTAGCAAAAAAATAATTGGAGTTCTTCATTGTTCAGTCCAGTCTGTGATAAAGTCCGTTGTAAGTTCTGGACATTTTTGGTGCAAACATGCCAGGTTTCCATCCCATCTAACCACTAGTCTTTATAGTATAGCTGGATGAATTTTTTTGTTCAGTGTATGTATTAAGATAATTCTAGTCCTTGTTGTTATTCTGAGTGAGGGTCTGAATAGCTTGCAGGAAAAACTTTCTGATTCTCTGTGTTGGCCTTCAGGAAGTAAAATCGCTTCCCAGACCGCAAAAGAAACAGTAGTCCATTGTTAGGATGGATATTGTCCTTTATTAAATTCCTGGCCATGGACCTACACCATTGCCTATACTTGAACCCCAGGTAATGAAGCGGATGTGCTCAGCTGATCGCACCACCCTCTGTAGAGCCTGTCTGTCCTGTTTGGTGCTGTTCCCTAACCAGGATGTGATGTTTATTGTGATAATGCCTCCAGTGCTGCAGGTGTAGAGGTTCCTTAGCACATAGGAAGGCAGATTGAAGTCCCTAAGCATCTATAGTGATATAGACACTGACAGGCCCTCTTTGCCAGGGTGGTGGTGTGGCAGGACCATGACAGGTCCTTCAAGGACTATATTTCAACTGTTAAGTGGTCTGTGATCATTGTTGTCTGATTCTCCTCTTCATTGTGCACCAGACATTTCCAGAGAAGATCTTAACTGCAGACAGGCCAGTCAAGCACACTCGTTGTGTATCTACACTAGAGTGCCATGCTGTTGTTGTGTGTAAGAAAGGAGGCAGAGATTAAAGCTCTTGGTTGTTATGACAGATTTAATTACTGCCCTAACTGCAGATATATCCATGTTTACCCAGTAGCTATTTTGTAGCCATTGTCTGCTTATGAACGTGAACACGTCTCTTATTTGAATTGTGTGTTCTCTTGTCTTTCACATGTTGAAGAATTCATTGTCTGTTCTACCACCACCATCCTGTACTGGGTCATGGTGGGTACAATTTACCAAGCAAAAGGTCACCAATCCATCACAAGGCAAACACACACACACACCTAGGGTAATTTTTGTACCTCCAATTGGACTGACTGCATGTCTTTGGACTGTGGGAGGAAACCGGAGCACCCGGAGGAAACCCACACAGAAATGGGGAGAACATGCAAACTCCACACAGGACGCGAACCGCCCCATGCCACCCTGTTAAAGAATGACTAAGATAATTTTACTCTTTTCAGTGTAGTTACAGTTCTTTTTACACCAAACCTTGATGGTTCCAAATAATTTGTCAGGAGGTGGCATCTAAGGGTAGTTTTGGAAACTTTGTTTTCCACATGATCCTTGTTTGTTCCGTTACTAGCTAACAGTGATTCTTGGGGATTTTTGTTCTTTTCTGCTTTTTCTACCATTCTCCAGACTATTCTTGGGGCCAAAACAAACTTGTGTCCTCATCTAAACACTTTTGCTACATTTCTAGTTAACTGGAACTTTTTAGTAACTGCCCTCACTGTAGATATTGGCCTGTTTGGGAAAGTACTTATGTAGATGAACACACTTTCTTTGTTTGAACTCTGTTCTCTTGTTATTTACATGAGAATTCGAGTAAGAGAAACAGTAAGTCATGGATTAATAGTTAACAGTTGCTGTAAACCTTGATCAACCTAAAAAATCTAATTTAAATAAGAAACACCACACTTTCATTTTGTTGTAAGAAATTCTAGGGGTGGCAATTGTTAACCTGTTTATTGTTCTTGAACCCCCCAATTTACTCTAAAAAAGGTTGGATTGTTCTTAAATGTCAGTGTGAGAGTAAGCTAATGCACCAGAAGGTGAATTTCTTATCATCCTTTTTAATCATCAGCAAAATTGTGGAAAAGACTAAATATAATGCTCACCTCACTTTTTTACTAACAACTAATACATTATTACAACCTAAATTATTACTCACGCAGAAAACCAATGATGCCACAAAACAGCAACATTTTAAAAGTATTTGTTTATTTAATGCTGTATTTTTACCAACTTAACGTGCATCAGATGTGCTTTCTCTTTAAGTACAGTAGACCCTTGACTTACGAATGTAATTGGTTCCGATGGGCTGTTCTTAAGTCAAAATGTTCGTTAGTTAAACCTATTTTTCCCATAAGAAATCATGTAAATAGAATTAATCCGTGCCAGACCTCCCCCCCCCCCCCCCCATAACCTTTATAATGTCTTAAATGGGCTTTTTTGTTATAAATACAAGTATATTTTCCCTTACATTTTAAGATAATAGTGTAATAAACAATAATGAACAGCAATACACAGTAGTACTGTACATAAAAAACACACATCACATTTATTCTTCCTGAGCAGATTCTTTTAAGCTCTGTTAAATTGGCTGGTTGGTGTATGTAAACAGTTATCTTCAGGTTTTTTCCAAAGATATTTGGGGTTTAAGTGTGGGCTTTGTCTGGGCCACTAAGTGACACTCAGAGACTTAATAATAAATATTAATAATTATTAATAGAAATCACAGACCAAACCATATGTTGTACGAAAAATAATACTTACGTCAACAAGCTCAGTTGGGGATATTCAGCTAGCACTAGAGGTGGGCGATACCGGGAATTTTGGTATCGATCCGATACCAAGTAAATGCAGGGCCAGTATCGCCGATATCGATACCGATACCGATACTTTTTAATATTTAAGCTTCATAGATCAAAAGGATCCAAAAGACCTAGGATAGAATTTCGCCAAACATTGTACGTGACAACAAAATACTTTATTATCACAATCAACATTTTTGTTTAGAAACAATGAAACAGTAACAAAACAAAGTTTGCCTTAACATTAGGAAAATAAATCTTTTTTGAGGTAGAAAAGGAGAAACCACAATACAAAAATAAAATAAAAATTCTCCCCTCACTAGACATCTTTTCTAGTTCTTTCTTTCTTTGTTTCTTTTTTCAAATAGAATTGTTCTTAGGAAAAACAATAAAAAATAAGGAATTTTCTTCCTTTCAGTGCAATTCTGTTTTTTCTTAAATAAACAGAGTGTAAAAAAACCTCACTCAACACAACTTAAAACAAAATCTCCTGAGGTAGAGGGCTGACAAACCACAATACAACAAAAGTAACACACCACAACAAATACTGTAAACAGTTTCAAACTTATTCAGTTTTTTCTGAGGAGAGCGCTGAGTGGGCGGGCCAGGCTGAGCCTACCTGCATGGCTGTTTGGCTGGCGCCGCTGAGCCACGTGATGGTGCAACAACAAAAGACGAGAGGGGGGGTGCGCTGCTCCGTGCTGTGTGACACAGCGCAGCGCTACTCTTACAGACAGAGAGACTTTGATGAATACGCGTGCGCAGCAGTCAGTGCGTGCGGGAGAGAAAAAAAGCTTGAGTATCGATCTTTTTACACGAGTATTGCTCAATATCAATACCAGCGTTGGTATCGATATTATCGATATTTGGATCGATCCGCCCACCTCTAGCTAGCACACCAGCGCAGAGATTCTGAACTTCTCTGTGTTGCCACTGGTCAGCTGTCGTCATCTAGCGGGCATAATTTGCAGTGCCTGCCACGTCTCTGCTGGGGCGGGATGACCAGACTATGTGGGTGGGGTCAGATAGAGAGGCGTCTGTGCAGAGTGCATAGGTGAGAAAGGGTTCTGCTAAGGGCTGCACAGGTGTTGAAGGAGGCGTGAGCAGCAACATACCCACCTCGGCGGCAATCAGGGATCCCCCAGCAGCGGAAGACAAATTAACTATGCTAAATTGAAAGAAAATGCATAAATTAAATAGAAAAAAACAAGCTCATCAAACTTTGAGGTCTGGATCTCCTACCCTGTATGACATAGAGACAAAATTCTTTTTTCCACTGATTACTTGTCTCACGCCCTGCAAAAAAGCCTTAGGAAACACAAAGCTCCACCCACTTAGAATTCGCATTATATGCAAAATCACACATTGTTTTAAGTGTAAACTAGTTTCTGGACTATAACCAAACATACACAAATGTGGGATCAAGGAAACCGTGAGAACTTGAACTTTTAAAATTATTAATTCTTGAGAAAATGAATGAGTAATAATGTTGCAATTCTATAGTGTTGTTGCCAGATGTCAATCACAAACATGAGTGGAGCAAGTCAATCATTAAGCACACATATACTGCTCTAACTCAGCATTTTACAAATTGTCACCAAACTTCAAATCATATAGCAGGGGGTATATAAGGGGGTTCGTAAGCTATGACAAAAAATATGTAACTGCAGTTCTAGGTGGCGCTATAACATGCAAGATAATGTTACACAAAGATTGTCCAATTGACATGAAATTTGGCATTGTGCTTCTGTGTCCTATCCTACTTTGGGAATGGTCCCATACCTTTGGTGCACAGTGGGCTCATTTCTGCTTGAACCCCAGACATTATTGCTTGTATCAGTAATTTAATCAGTTTAATGTTAATCAGTTCTAATCAGTCTGATCAGTTTAAATAGCAACTAGACGTTCAACTGAGACACATTTCAAGGATAATTAAAGAAACCAGGATGCACCTGGGTTCGATCCCTAGGCGGGGCGGTCCGGGTCCTTTCTGTGCGGAGTTTGCATGTTCTCCCCGTGTCTGCGTGGGTTTCCTCCGAGAGCTCTGATTTCCTCCCACAGTTCAAAAACATGCAGTCAAATTAATTGGAGACACTAAATTGCCCTATAGGTGAATGGGTATGTGTGTGTGTGTGTGTGTGTGTGTGTCTGCCCTGCGATGGACTGGCGCCCTATCCAGGGTGTTACTGTGTGCCTTGCGCCCACTGAAAAGCTGGGATACGCTCCAGCACCCCCCCCCCCCCCCACCATAATTGTATAAGCGGTTAAGACAGTGAGTGAGTGAGTGAGTGAGGATGACCACAGTTCAGAGTGCCAAAATGGGTCTGAATACTTTTGTGAATAAAGAATTTCAGTTTACGGGTGATTAACTGTAGATTGACAACACATATACAGTACTGACTGCATCTTTTAACCTGCACGAGGCGGGTTCATACGTGAACCGATCTCCATCGTTCCCCGTCTCATTCAGGCACCATCAATCAGCCAGCAGAGGCCGTAATTGCAGCAGTGGGCTAACATATTTTACGGCTATTTTAAGCACCCAATCATTTGTAAATTAATTTAATACCAGACAAGTCGATGGGCTTTTAAATAATCACATCAGTTAGACAACAAATTTTAGTGCAATTTAAGATTTCTACAAAGCTTCTGATAAAAACATGGTCCTGTCTGATACATAAGTGGTTTTGATTAATCGGAAGTTGCTCATTGACTGATCATCATATCAGAAAAACATGTTCTGTGTCTAGCCTACTATTTGTTTATAGCATTGTGGATAGTTTATAACCTAGGTTTGATCAACCTTTTTATTATATAAGTATGAACTAGCAAGTCTTAAGTCAATAATTCTAATGTTTTTAACTTTTTCTACAGGCAGACATACATGCTAAACAGGCAAAAATATGTGGACACTTTTAATAGCTTAGTGGGTAGGGTTTTGGGCTATCAGCTGAAAGGTTAAGAGTTCAAATCCCAGCTCTGCCATGCAGCCACTGTTTGGCCCTTGAGCAAGGCCCCTAACCCTCTTAGCTCCAGGGGCTCCATACAGTGGCTGACCCTGCTCTCTGACCCCAGCTTCCAAACAAGCTGGGATATGCAAAGAAAGAATTTCGTTATACAGGACACATGTATGTGTATATATGACAATTGAAGGCATCCTGTTCTATTCTATTAATGATTGACTTCAGCTATTTTAGCCACACCCATTATAAAGAGGTGTGCATAATCAATTATACAAATATAAATTATATCCTTTTGACCATTTTGGGAAAAAAAACCTCAGTGGTCTGCACAGAGCCCTGACCTCAACCTTACTAAATAGGAAAAATAATTGCTCCACTTACCATATAGGAGCACTTTGTAGTTCTACAATTACTGACTGTAGTCCATCTGTTTCTTTGCATGCTTAGTTACCCCCCTTCAATGCTGTTCTTTAATGGTCAGGACTCTCCCAGGACCACCACAGAGCAGATATTATTTAGGTGGTGGATCATTCTCAGCACTGCAGTGACACTGACATGGTGGTGGTGTGTTAGTGTGTGTTGTGCTGGTATGAGTGGATAAGACACATTAATGCTGATGGAGTTTTAAACACCTCACTGTCCCTGCTGGACTGAGAATAGTCCACCAACCAAAATATATATAGCCAACAGCGCCCCGTCGGCAGCATCCTGTGACCACTGATGAAGGTCTAGAAAAGGACCGACTCAAACAGCAGCAATAGATGAGCGATAGTGTCTGACATTACACATACAAGGTGGACCAACTAGGTAGGAGTGTCTAATAGAGTGGACAGTGAGTGGACACGTATTTAAAAACTCCAGCAGCACTGCTGTGTCTTATCCACTCATACCAGCACAACACACACTAACACACCACCACTATGACATTGTTACTGCAGTGCTGAGAATGATCCACCACCCAAATAATATCTGCTCTCTGGTGGTCCTGGGAGAGTCCTGACCATTAAAGAACAGCATGAAAGGGGGCTAACTAAGCATGCAAAGAAACAGATGGACTACAGTCAGTAATTGTAGAACTACAAAGTGCTTCTATATGGTAAGTGGAGCAATTAATTAAGGGTTTATCGACCGTCTACAATGTATTCTTTAGTGAGATTATTTTGACAGGTTTGAGCATAAACACCACCCAAACACTGTGAACAAGCAAGATGGGTACCTTTGATTAGGTACATTGTAGCTACTCCTGACTATTGAAGGCACTCATGTGTACAAGTAGTTTCTTGCACTTGAAGGTTCCTCTATTATTACTATTACCTAAACCAAATGCATAATATATTATTTCATAAAAAAATATTCTGGCACAGACTGGAACAAACTAGTTGTTTTTCAGCAAATAGCACCAACTACCATTACATATTTGCACAATCATGTTAAAACTGCTCTCTGATGATCTTTTTGTCTTTTATACTTCACAGGGCAAAAGCCTCCTTCAAGAATCATGTCAGCAAAAACCATCTGCATCATTATCGCAATTTACTACTACATTACAGGACGTAACACGGACTATGCAAAACCATTTATTATGTACCCTAAAATAAAAAAACCAGAGTTTCCGACTGCATGTGGCATACGAGTGGAAAATAATCCCATGATTAAAGTCGACAATCTCAAAACATACCTGCTCGGCTCCTACATAGAGCACCGCCTAGAAGTGAAAACTTTAAAGACAATTGCTATAGTGCTTCGTAGTGAAAAGGCAGAGTATCAGTGTTTCCTCTGCTGCAACGGAACCAACATCTCTGTACCTGCCACGTACAGCATTCACTCTGACCACTTTGGTTATGATTATGGAACGGCTGATATCACCTGTCAGGTGCCTGAAACGTGCACAACACCAATGCACGTGGCTATCACCTCTCCATCACCTCCAGGTGAAGCCTCACAGAATGTCAAAGTCATTCAACCGGTCAGAAATCAACAGACTCGTGATAATTTTACTTAGAATTTTACTGTCTGTATTTCTGTCATGTATGATTACACCAACGTTTTGGAACTGGTGCAGACCATGGAAATGTTCAAGATACTCGGCATCCAGAGGGTGGCCATTTACAAGACGAACTGCGATCCTACTGTGCAGAAAGTGTTAGACTATTATGTCATGCAGAAATTTGTGGAGATCATCCCCTGGACCATATCATCTCACCTCAAAGTGTCCAGAGGCTGGAAGAATTGGGAGTCACCAGGCGAGCTGCATTACTTCGGGCAAATCCCGGCACTGAATGACTGTGTGTATCGCTACATGTACCAGAGTCGCTATGTAGCCCTGCAGGACTTGGATGAAATAATCCTTCCTGTTCCTGTAAGTCTAGAGAACTGGACAGAACTCCTGCGTGAACTGGAAAGGAAATACGGTCGAAATGTGGGATTTGAGTTTGAGAATAATTTTTTCCCACTCACCATCAAGGAAACAAACCCAGATTATTCACCAGATTCATGGAAGAATGTCGTGGGGGTAAACATTTTAAAATATATGAAGAAATTAAGAATTGACCCCTCCAAATTCAACAACTTTAAAGTCATTGTTAATCCTCGCTTAGTGTATAGGTCTACTGTACATGGTTTGCTGCAGTCTGTAGGAGGTACCATCCGTGTGGACTCTAATATTGCTCACTTGTACCGTTTTAGGAACATAACATTTAATGTACCGGAAAATTCCCTCATACAGGACACACGGCTTAGGGACTATGCAGGCAGGCTGATCCCTGCCATTTCTAATGTCCTCACAGAAGTGCTGGATGTTCAAAGAATTTAAAATTTCAGCAATCATATTTCTGTTGTGTCTTGAGGTAAGATGTGAGTCAACCTTTCCACATTAATTATTACATAATAATTCACTAGAGGTCACAAAACAGGAAACGGCATGGACTCCAAGTTTGCTTGTGGCGAACAAGAGCAGCTAAAAGAAGAAAAACGAATAAATCTAAACAAATTTTAAATGCTGAAATTGACACATTAGCTAAATCCCTTTGATATGTGAAGAATTTAGTATAATTTGCACCAGGCTTGGCAAAACAATAATTTTTACACAGTTTTAATTATTAAACACAAGAAGTACAGTACCTAATACTGGTGACACTTGTAAGAAGTAATAAATACTGAGCAATGTGTCCATAAAATTCAATCTATATCATCATTACCAGACGTTCAGGGGCTTTAACCATGAAGATAATTTAAGTTTAGAAGCACTTTAATGAGTAGTGTTTTGAAATGTTTTTTATGCATTTTCTCCCCATTTTACTCCAGATTTAGTGCACTCAATTTTGTCTTCCGCTGCTGAGAGATACCAGATTTCGGGGAGAGCATGTCGCTGTACACGCCTCTTCCGACACGTGTACAGCTCTCCTCTTCTCGCCCCTGCATTCTGCACAGGTTTCTCTTCTGCCAATCAGGGTCCTTACACAGCGTATGATGAACCACCCACCCACACATAGTCCTGCCCCCACCCTGGCCAGTTACTATCTGCTGCAGGCACTGCCAAGTATGCCCGCCAGATGGCGCCCAGCCGACCAGTGGTTTCGGGTTCGAAACTCGGTGCTGGCATGCTAGCGGAATATCCCGCTGCACCACCTGGACGCCGACCATTTGAACCTTATGCATATGATAATGTTGTTACCTATTGATTATGTTAAAAAAAGTGTGTGTGTGTTTGTCTGCAGTCATAAAACCACACACTGCTTCTTTCAATTTACTATTTGATTGAATCCTGTGATAATGCTAAGGTTTTTTTTTTAAATTTAAATAAAGATTTTATATATGTGTGTGTGTTTGTGTTTTTACCTTGTGATGGACTGGCAACCTGTCCAAGTGGTTTCTCACCTAGGAGGTTAAAGCGGTGCAACAGACAATAAATGAATGAACGAAAGTTATTAGTGATACATTTTATTTTACTGACAGCTAAAGCCAAAAAACATTTTTAGTATTTAGCAGATGCCTTTATCCAAAGCGATTTACATTACAGTTACTAGTTGTAGTACTAGTAACAGTATTATTGTTCTTATTATTATTATTATTAGTAGTAGTTGTAGTAGTAGTAGCAATAGTAGTAGTAACAGTATTATTGCTATTAGTAGTAGTTGTAGTAGGAGCAGTAGCAGTAACAGTATTATTGTTAGTAGTAGTAGTTGTAGTAGTAGTAGTAGTATTGCTATTAGCAGTTGTAGTAGTTGTAGTAGTAGTAGTATTGCTATTAGCAGTTGTAGTAGTAGTAACAGTATTATTGTTATTAGCAGAAGTATTATTAGTAGTAGTATTAACAGGCTTACCCTTTACACTGGCCAATCAGCAGCATAATAACTATGCTACTGGGGCTTGACCTAGGAATTGACATAAACAGTGTGAGCAGCACTTAGTATGACACAGCACATTTTATGACAGATTTAATGTCAAAATTATCTTCAGGATTTTGAATGTGGAAAAAAAAAACATTGGCTAGGTGAATTTTCTCAGTGAAATAATGCTGAGGCATGGGCTCATGGTGACCCTGACCAGGACAGAGCTGTAGTAAAACATTAAAAAGAATAAACCTAAAAAGACCTAAAAGTTTGCGGAAGATTTTTTGCTGTTTGAGACATTTTTCTGTGCTTATTGTTTGTTTCTTTCTCTAAGTACTGGGAGGAAGGATGTCATTCCTGTTCCTTAGGAAATTAAACCATTAGCTTGTTAGATAATCTATTTTAAAACCATGGGCAGTGGTGTATAAAGTACCTGGAGGCCATACTTGAGTAAAAGTACAAATATCTTACCAAAAATTTACTTTGATAGAAGTCACCTTTTAGAATATTACTTGAGTAAAAGTCAAAAAGTATCTGATGTTTAATGTACTTAAGTATCAAAAGTAATTTGCTGATATTAAATGTACTTAAGTATTAAAAGTAGAAGTAAAGTAAATGCTGTTAGTATAAACAAAAACTGTCATTTTGAAAAATATAAAGATTGTTGTTTTTAGCCTGTAAACCCCCTTAACAATTAACCTATTTTCTTCCTTCCATCTAACATGTTTGTGCCAAATCATGATTATAATCAGCGGTTGACATTACCTGTTTGAAATCATGTCATTATTTAGTTTTATTTTTTTACTTCATTACTAGCCCTAAATTGCCCTGTTCCAACTTTTTTAGAATGTGTTGTAGGCCTAAAATGCATGTTAAGTATGTATGTTAAGAACTGTAACGAAGTTGACCAGACAAAACATGAAATATTTTGGGTTCATATAAGATGAAATAAGAGTCTATGTAAATGTAAGAAACACTGCATCTATTTTATTAGCATTTTTTATACTGTCCCAATTTTTTTTTTTTAATTGGGTAGTACATCGAAGTCATCAACTGAAGCCTTAACTAAAATCTTAACAAGCAAACAGTGTCTTCAACATGCATTTTAAGTAATGCTTCTCATCCTGTCTTATTTTTAAATCATACATCTATTTTTTATTTTATTTCATATAATTTCATTTTGCTTCATTCAAAACAGGGTGCCAGTTCAAAGCCTAGCTTTAGCATTTAACGACATAGCCAAGTATGTTTGTGAAGATGCCCAGCGGCCAGTAACACTACTGAGATTCAAACCCCTTATAACAGACCACTGTAAAACCTGAGAACCACTTAAGTAAAAAATCAATCAATTATTTTTAGAAAAAAAAACATTCATGTCCAGCCTGAGTGATATTGCCCCTATCCCAAAGAAATTATTAAACATCCAGGTATACTTATAACAACTTTTACTTCTCTGAGAAGACTTTCCACAAAATGTTACTTTGTGTCTTTGGACTGTGGGAGGAAACCAAAGCACCCAGAGGAATTCCACACAAACATGGGGAGGACATGCAAATTTCACACAGAATGGAACCAGACCGCTAGACCAGAAAATCAAACCAATGACCTTTTTGCTGTGAGGCCGCTCATGCTAATGATTTTGTAAAAATATGTTTAAAACCTGGATTAGGTATTTTTTATACTAGTACAATTATTTATTTTTTTATACTAGTACAATTTTATACTAGTACAATTTTATACTAGTACAATTCAAGAGACTTATTTAATTAATTTCAAGACACGCTGAAGTTTTCTGTTTGCCATATGATAACCCAAAAGCACTTTTTACAAACATTTCCTTTTAATTTGTCACCGGCTATGTAAGCTTTTCTTTCTATTTAAAAATACCCACAGGACTCATCACTGCCTCTGCAGTTTGGTCTTTCCTGTACCATCTTTGTTCCAAATATTACAGAGGGAACTGTTACAAAATAGAGTTACAAAATAGAGTTCCCTCAGCAAAAAAAGGTCAGGGTAGGAGTATACCGTACTGTCCAATACTGAACTTACCATTACAAATTGGTTCTAGTAACTGTGGCATCTGTGTTATTGTTTTAACCTACCACATTATGTGTTACAAGCTTCCATAGTAGTGAGGTTGATTGTAACAAAGCAACATCAACTTATATTTGACATGAATTCATGAATCATTAACTAATGACCTTCACTTTATTCTGCAAATAGCTTCAGTTGAGAGGGAGAACATGCAAACTCCACACAGAAAAGGTCCTTCTTGCTGTGAGGCAACAGCTCTACACACCACACCACCCATTATTATTATTATTATTATTATTATTAATTTTACCATGACTGATAATAATAATAAAATGTATTTATTTATTGATTGATTGTTTTGTGGAAAAGGTCATCCAGCACCAACTGGCCCTGAGAGAACGAAAATCCTGGTGACCATATTTTGGTTGTCCAAAAAGAGGACACTTGGCAGGATGGCAGCATGGGTCTGATGGGCACCTACACTGGTTTGCACTGTGTATAGATGCGTGATTGGCATCATTAACTAATACTCACTGCCCCCAGCGCAACAAAAGTGAAGGCTTTTTTTCTTCTCCTATTAATGATCTCTGAACCTGAAACAGGGCGAGCAGCACTTGGTTATTATTTTAAGTAGTATTCACTTTTAGTCTAGGCAACGCCATGTGTGTGCAGGCTTATCAGCATAACAACCTCAGTATTACACAGCTGTTTGAGTGGAGCAAAAAAATGTTTGTCTTTGCTGGAGTTGTGCTTGGGGGCAATGAGAAAATCCTGGTGACCATATTTTGGTTGTCCAAAAAGAGGACACTTGGCAGGATGGCAGCATGGGCCTGATGGGCACCTACACTGGTTTGCACTGTGTATAGATGCGTGATTGGCTCCATTAACTAATACCATTACAAAAGCTTCTTTGACTAACTGGGCAAAAATCCTCACATTTACTCTCCAAAAATGTGTGCAAAGCCTTTTTAGTGGTACCAAACTGTACAAATGTTAGAAAAGCTCAGCTGCATGTTAAAGTAAACATCAAAAAGTAAACATATAAAGCTAATAAGGAATTAAACAGATTAATTATGGACATTTTATATGTATTAAAGGGGCTTTTAGAATAGAATATTTTATCTGGACTTACACTATAATGTATTGTCCTTTAAAACACGGACAGCCCCTCTGGTAAATAGGAGGACCGTGGTAAAGTTAGTTTTATATTGGACATTCGCCTGACATTCGACTTTCTTTCGGCTCGTTCTCGGCTAATAAACATCCAAAAACTAATTAATTGCACGAACTGATACCTCAGTAAACAAGGAACAAACTACAATTAATTTTGTTTAAAAAGGTTTTTCTAATAATTTTTATTTAACGTTATTTGGTAAATGTGAGGTGCATCCGCGCTGAAATGCTAAGGAAGTGCTAAGGGAGCGTCTATAAAGTTCCGAGGTGTAGTAATTACCCAGTGGCGTGTACCGTCAAATACACCTGTATTAAATCCTACAGTATGCTTACAGTAAACAGCGAGAAACGCAAATTTTGAGGTTGAAATACTTAACTAGTCTTCTGTACTAGTTAATACAGCCACAATAATAATTAAAAGTCCCCCAGTTTGGGTGCATTACAAAGGTTTTTAAAAAATTTAAAAAAATCAAGAAACACACATTTAAAAAAGACAAAGGTTGTAGTAGTTAACTAGTCACCTGTACTAGTTACTACAACCACAATATTAATTAAAAGTCCCACAGCATAATAGGTAATCAAAAAATAAATTTTTTTAACACAAATCGAGAAACGCACATCTGTGAAAAGACAAAGGTTGTAGTAGTTAACTAGTCCCCTGTACTAGTTACTACAACCACAATACAAGTTAAAAGCTCCACAGTATAGGTACAGTAATGAATCAAAATATTTAAAAAATGAACAAAAATTGAGGAACGCAAATTTTGATATGATGAGGATTGTAGTAGTTAACTAGTCACCTGTACTAGTTACTACAACCACATTAAAAATTATAAGTCCCACAGCATGAGTACAGTAACGAATCAAAAAATAAAAAATAAATTAACAAAAATCATGAAACGCAAATTTTGATAAGACAAAGGTTGTAGTAGTTAACTAGTTACCTGTGCTAGTTACTACAACCACAGTACAAATTAAAAGTCTCCCAACATGGGTACAGTAATGAGTCAAAGTTTTATAAAAATTAACAAAAATCGGGAAATGCAAATTTTGATAAGACAAAGGTTGTAGTAGTTAACTAGTCACCTATACTACTTACTACAACCACAGTACAAATTAAAAGTTTTACAGCATAGGTGCAGTAATGAATCAAATGTTTTAAAAAATTAACAAAAATCGTGAAACGCAAATTTTGATAAGACAAAGGTTGTAGAAGTTAACTAGTCACCTGCACTACTTACTACAACCACGTTTCAAATTAAAAGTCCCTCAGCAAGGGTACAGTAATGAATCAAAGTTTTATAAAAATTAACAAAAATCGTGAAACGCAAATTTTGATAAGACAAAGGTTGTAGTAGTTAACTAGTGACCTTTGCTAGTTACTACAACCACGTTTCAAATTATAAGTCCCCCAGTAAGGGTACAGTAATGAATCAAAGTTTTATAAAAATTAACAAAAATCGTGAAACGCAAATTTTGATAAGACAAAGGTTGTAGTAGTTAACTAGTGACCTGTGCTAGTTACTACAACTACGTTTCAAATTATAAGTCCCCCAGTAAGGGTACAGTAATGAATCAAAGTTTTATAAAAATTAACAAAAATCGTGAAACGCAAATTTTGATAAGACAAAGGTTGTAGTAGTTAACTAGTGACCTGTGCTAGTTACTACAACCACGTTTCAAATTATAAGTCCCCCAGTAAGGGTACAGTAATGAATCAAAGTTTTATAAAAATTAACAAAAATCGTGAAACGCAAATTTTGATAAGACAAAGGTTGTAGTAGTTAACTAGTGACCTGTTCTAGTTACTACAACCACAGTACAAAATAAAAGTCCCTCAGAATGGGTACAGTAAGTAATAAAAAAATTAAAAAAATTAACAAAAATCGTGAAACGCAAATTTTGATAAGACAAAGGTTGTAGTAGTTAACTAGTGACCTGTGCTAGTTACTACAACCACGTTTCAAATTAAAAGTCCCCCAGCAAGGGTACAGTAATGAATCAAAGTTTTATAAAAATTAACAAAAATCGTGAAACGCAAATTTTGATAAGACAAAAGTTGTAGTAGTTAACTAGTTACCTTTGCTAGTTACTACAACCACAATTCAAATTAAAAGTCCCCCAGCAAGGGTACAGTAATGAATCAAAGTTTTATAAAAATTAACAAAAATCGTGAAACGCAAATTTTGATAAGACAAAGGTTGTAGTAGTTAACTAGTCACCTTTGCTAGTTACTACAACCACGTTTCAAATTAAAAGTCCCCCAGCAAGGGTACAGTAATGAATCAAAGTTTTATAAAAATTAACAAAAATCGTGAAACGTAAATTTTGATAAGACAAAGGTTGTAGTAGTTAACTAGTGACCTGTGCTAGTTACTACAACCACGTTTCAATTTAAAAGTCCCCCAGCAAGGGTACAGTAATGAATCAAAGTTTTATAAAAATTAACAAAAATCGTGAAACGCAAATTTTGATAAGACAAAGGTTGTAGAAGTTAACTAGTCACCTGCACTACTTACTACAACCACGTTTCAATTTAAAAGTCCCTCAGCAAGGGTACAGTAATGAATCAAAGTTTTATACAAATTAACAAAAATCGGGAAACGCAAATTTTGATAAGACAAAGGTTGTAGTAGTTAACTAGTGACCTGTGCTAGTTACTACAACCACAGTACAAATTAAAAGTCCCCCAACATGGGTACAGTAATGAGTCAAAGTTTTATAAAAATTTACAAAAATCGGGAAACGCAAATTTTGATAAGACAAAGGTTGTAGTAGTTAACTAGTCACCTGTACTACTTACTACAACCAAAATACAAATTAAAAGTCCAAAGACATAGGTGCAGTAAGTAATAAAATATTTTTAAAAATTAACAAAAATTGTGAAATGCAAATTTTTTAATGACAAAAGTTGTAGTAGTTAACTAGTCACCTGTACTACTTACTACAACCAAAATACAAATTAAAATTCCCCCAGCATGGGTGCAGTAACTAATGAAAATTTTTTTTAAATTAACATAAATCAAGAAACGCCATTTTTTATAAAACTAAGGTTGTAGTAGTTAACTAGTCACCTGTTCTAGTTACTACAACCACAATATAAGTTAAAAGTCTCACAGCATTGGTACAGTAACGAATCAAACATTTAAAAAAATACAAATTAATAAATGAACATTTTGTTATAAGGAAGGTTGTATTACTCACTTAGTCATTTATACTACCTACTACAGTACAGTATTCAATCAAGGTGTAATAATATATTTTTATATAATTAATGTTTTGGTAATTACCCGAAAGGTGAACTACTTACTACAACTAACAATTGCACTTGAAAATTGCAATAATTACTATTCTTAGTTCACAAATGATCAACAATTTTCAATATTGCAAAAGGTTTTAAACATGTGTCCAACTTTTTTTTATGTATTGCAGTATGATCTGTATGCTGAACATACAAAGGAGAAGCTCTCTCAAACATTATTGTTACATCTATTAGATCATCTTTAATAAAAAACTTTTCACAAGCTTACCAGTCTTTGTTAATTTCAATTTCAATTTAATTTAATGTTTCCTTTAATACAATGTAATGTATCAGATAGTGCATACGTATTATTGGGAGTTAAAGGCATAAAACAATTGCAATAAAGCTACTGACTCACAAACTAAATGCATATTTAAGATTAAATCACAACATGCCTGGGCATCATAATTGGTAAGCTCCTTGTTGTTAACCAATTTGAAAGTGGATCTAATGTTTCTGATTTACAGCATTGGGCTAAGGAAAAGTAAGTTTGGAAGAATTAAAATCAGTTAATTAGTCCACACAAATTTGTTGCAAAATGTATTGTGTATGCTGTTTGCCTTAGTAGCATAAACACTTAATATGAGCAAGATTAAATGCAAAGTAAGAGGTTGCAGCAAACCAAAAGGTGACAGTAAACCAAGCCATATATAACAGAAGACTGACATGTCGAGATTTAACCAATCAACTCTCAGCTACC
The DNA here is from genome assembly GCF_030014385.1 of Trichomycterus rosablanca. Lineage (NCBI taxonomy): Eukaryota > Metazoa > Chordata > Actinopteri > Siluriformes > Trichomycteridae > Trichomycterus > Trichomycterus rosablanca. The sequence goes on along the minus strand of NC_085998.1, from coordinate 10,359,489 downwards.
ACTTCAGGCATTGTAAACACCCCTACACCTTAAGGTCATTAGGATTAGTAGCTGTCAGGCAGACAACATTTACATTTACATTTTCAGCATTTAGCAGACGCTTTAATCCAAAGCGACTTACACAATGAGCTGAACACAATGAGCAACTGAGGGTTAAGGGCCTTGCTCAGGGACCCAACAGTGGCAACTTGGTGGTGGCAGGGCTTGAACCGGCAACCTTCTGTTTACTAGTCCAGTACCTTAACCACTGAGCTACCACTGCCCCTGTGATAGCTCAGTGGTGGTCAGACAAAATGATACAGAGCCAACAATATATCATTAAGGAAAATCCGGATATTGGCATCTTTCTCAATGGATAAGGTAGGTTCTAGTAGACATTTTGTAATATTTATTTATTACTAATATTTGTTATTTATGTATTATTTGTATATCTGCTAAATGTTTCGTAATAATATGTTAATTACAATGTAATAAATGTAATAAATATTTTCCTGGCATATTAGCCTTAATTGTGAACACTTTGTGCAATTATAGCCAACTTAAGCCAAATAATATGATTATATAAAATAATATTTTGCTGTCTTTTAGTGATATGGAACAGTAATTAACAAATATCTTAATCAATTTTAATTAAACATTGACCTGGAAATAAATGTGTTATTTTGGGCAATGTCCATTACATGCTGCCATTTTTAAAGTTGAAATGTATTCCAAGATTAAAATAATTTTATTTCTCAATGAAATTAAAGTATTTAAAATCGTTAAAACAGTAAAGCATAATTATCGAAGATAGATACAGTGTATCACAAAAGTGAGTACACCCCTCACATTTCTGCAAATATTTCATTATATCTTTTCATGGGACAACACTATAGACATGAAACTTGGATATAACTTAGAGTAGTCAGTGTACAGCTTGTATAGCAGTGTAGATTTACTGTCTTCTGAAAATAACTCAACACACAGCCATTAATGTCTAAATAGCTGGCAACATATGTGAGTACACCCTACAGTGAACATGTCCAGATTGTTCCCAAATGTGTCGTTGTCCCTCCCTGGTGTCATGTGTCAAGGTCCCAGGTGTAAATGGGGAGCAGGGCTGTTAAATTTGGTGTTTTGGGTACAATTCTCTCATACTGGCCACTGGATATTCAACATGGCACCTCATGGCAAAGAACTCTCTGAGGATGTGAGAAATAGAATTGTTGCTCTCCACAAAGATGGCCTGGGCTATAAGAAGATTGCTAACACCCTGAAACTGAGCTACAGCATGGTGGCCAAGGTCATACAGCGATTTTCCAGGACAGGTTCCACTCGGAACAGGCTTCGCCAGGGTCGACCAAAGAAGGTGAGTCCACGTGTTCGGCGTCATATCCAGAGGTTGGCTTTAAAAAATAAACACATGAGTGCTGCCAGCATTGCTGCAGAGGTTGAAGACGTGGGAGGTCAGCCTGTCAGTGCTCAGACCATACGCCGCACACTGCATCAACTCGGTCTGCATGGTCGTCATCCCAGAAGGAAGCTGACGCACAAGAAAGCCCGCAAACAGTTTGCTGAAGACAAGCAGTCCAAGAACATGGATTACTGGAATGCCCTGTGGTCTGACGAGACCAAGATAAACTTGTTTGGCTCAGATGGTGTCCAGCATGTGTGGCGGCGCCCTGGTGAGAAGTACCAAGACAACTGTATCTTGCCTACAGTCAAGCATGGTGGTGGTAGCATCATGGTCTTGGGCTGCATGAGTGTTGCTGGCACTGGGGAGCTGCAGTTCATTGAGGGAAACATGAATTCCAACATGTACTGTGACATTCTGAAACAGAGCATGATCCCCTCCCTTCGAAAACTGGACCTCATGGCAGTTTTCCAACAGGATAACGACCCCAAACACAACCTCCAAGATGACAACTGCCTTGCTGAGAAAGCTGAAGGTAAAGGTGATGGACTAAACCCAATTGAGCACCTGTGGCACATCCTCAAGTGGAAGGTGGAGGAGTTCAAGGTGTCTAACATCCACCAGCTCCGTGATGTCATCATGGAGGAGTGGAAGAGGATTCCAGTAGCAACCTGTGCAGCTCTGGTGAATTCCATGCCCAGGAGGGTTAAGGCAGTGCTGGATAATAATGGTGGTCACACAAAATATTGACACTTTGGGCACAATTTGGACATGTTCACTGTGGGGTGTACTCACTTATGTTGCCAGCCATTTAGACATTAATGGCTGTGTGTTGAGTTATTTTCAGAAGACAGTAAATCTACACTGCTATACAAGCTGTACACTGACTACTCTAAGTTATATCCAAGTTTTATTTCTATAGTGTTGTTCCATGAAAAGATATAATAAAATATTTGCAGAAATGTGAGGGGTGTACTCACTTTTGTGATACACTGTATGTCTATATCACCTTAATATAATAATAACTTAGCATATTAACATATTACAATATAATCATGAATATGTTTAACTACACTTACGATACAGTTGCATTTTATTTATAAAGTTGGATTTAATCCACAGTGTAGCTTAATATTATAATGGAACTTGAAAATGCAAGATTTTCAAGTTTTTAATTATTTTACATGATTAAGTTTTTAAGTGGTGGATGTTGGTAAACAAACCAGTGACAAAGGATTGAAAGACTTTTGTACGTATTCTGGCAAGACTACAGAACACTCGCTGTATGGATGATGCATGTGACATTTTTCAATCATTTTGTACTGTGCTGTTAAACAAGAACAAGAATGATGATGTTCTCAGAAACATTAGAAGACTTGAAGATCTTATTGCTACAGCCAAAATATGTGACCTTGAAGAATTTCAGATGACAGAGCAGCTGAAATCGACCAGGATGAAGGATTGCAGAGATTTTCCAAAACCCATGTGGGAACTTCACCTTTCTCTGCTTGTTTCAGGCGTATTTCTGATTCTGTTAAGTTAAAGATTAATAAAGAGGAAGAGTCATCAGATAAAAATCCATGCTACTGTCCAGGCGTCATCAACTGTTTGAACATTATCTTTCAATATTTCCTCTTTGGAGTGGAATTATGTTGGGGAATCTACTGACAAAACAGAAAACACTGATGACATTTTCTCTGAAAAAAACAAGAGAGACGAATTGCCATGTTGAGGCATGGTTTGGTATAATCAAGCATAACATCCTAAACAAAAAGAAAGGATTGCATCCAGGACAGTTTGTGAGAAAAATGCACAGTTCTCTTCAGGGCAGGTACACTGAGCACATTGTCTACCACAGTTTCCCTGATGGCCTTCTTGTAAAACCACTTAAATTACAAGACATCAGCCTGTCTCAGGAAATGTGGGCCAAACGTCAGGAGACAAAAAGGACAGAGGTTTCTCAAGTCAAAATTTTGGGGCTTAAACCAGCAACCCTCTGATCACTGGTCAAGTACTTTAAACACTAGGCTACAGCTGGCTTAAATAACTACTACAACCTACTACAACCTTCGTCTTATCAAAATTTACATTTGTCAATTTTTATTAATTGTTTTATTTTTTTGATTACCCACTGTACATATGCAGTGGGACTATTAATTTGAAATGTGGTTGTAGTAAGTAGTACAGGTGACAAGTTAACTACTACAACCTTTGTCTTTTCTAAATGTGCGTTTCTCGATTTTTGTTAATTTTTTTAAATTTTTGATTACTTATTATACCCATGCTGTGAGACATTTATCTTATATTGTGGTTGTAGTAACTAGTACAGGTCACTAGTTAACTACTACAACCTTTGTCTTTTTAAAATTTGCCTTTCTCGATTTTTGTTAATGTTTTAATTTTTTTTATTACCTATTATACCCATGCTGTGGCACGTTTAACTTATATTTTGGTTGTAGTAAGTAGTGTAAGTGACTAGTTAACTACTACAACCTTTGTTTTATAAAAAATGGCGTTTCTTGATTTTTGTTAATTTTTTTAAATTTTTGATTAGTTACTGCACCCATGCTGGGGAAACTTTAATTTGTATTTTGGTTGTAGTAAGTAGTACAGGTGACTAGTTAACTACTACAACCTTTGTCTTATCAGAATTTGCGTTTTAAGATTTTTGTTCGTTTTTGTAAATATTTGATTCATTACTGCAACCATGTTTTTGGACTTTAAAATTTTTCTGTGGTTGTAGTAATTAGTACAGGTGACTAGTTAACTACTACAACCTTTGTCTTTTAAAAATTTGCATTTCACGATTTTTGTTAATTTTTTAAAATATTTGATTACTTACTGCACCCATGCTGGGGGACTTTTATTTTGTACTGTGGTTGTAGTAACTAGAACAGGTTACTAGTTAACTACTACAACCTTTGTCTTATCCAAATTTGCATTTCACGATTTTTGTTAATTAAAAAAAAAAAATTTGATTACTTACTGTACCCATTCTGAAGGGCCTTTTATTTTGTGCTGTGGTTGTAGTAACTAGAACAGGTTACTAGTTAACTACTACAACCTTTGTCTTATCAGAATTAGATTTTCTAGATTTTTGTTAATTTTTTTAATTATTTGATTCATTACTGTACCCATGTCTTTGGACTTTTAATTTTTATTTTGGTTGTAGTAAGTAGTACAGGTGACTAGTTAACTACTACAGCCTTTGTCTTATCAGAATTAGATTCTCTAGATTTTTGTTAATTTTTCAAATAATTTGATTCGTTACTGTACCCATGCTGGTGGACTTTTAATTTGTATTGTGGTTGTAGTAAGTATTTAAGGTAACTAGTTAACTATTACAACCTTTGTCTTATCAAAATTTTTTAAAAACCTTTGTAATGCACCCAAACTGGGGGACTTTTAATTATTATTGTGGTTTTATTAACTAGTACAGGAGACTAGTTAAGTATTTCAACCTCAAAATTTGCGTTTCTCGCTGTTTACTGTAAGCATACTGTAGGATTTAATACAGGTGTATTAGACGGTACACGCCACTGGGTAATTACTACACCTCGGAACTTTATAGACGCTCCCTTAGCACTTCCTTAGCATTTCAGCGCGGATGCACCTCACATTTACCAAATAACGTTAAATAAAAATTATTAGAAAAACCTTTTTAAACAAAATTAATTGTAGTTTGTTCCTTGTTTACTGAGGTATCAGTTCGTGCAATTTAATTAATTTTTTGGATTTTTATTAGTCGAGAACGAGCCGAAAGAAAGTCGAATGTCAGGCGAATGTCCAATATAAAGGGGCGTAGAAAGAGGCGTCTTCAGATTATATCAGATGTGTCAACGTCCTGTGTGTGTGTGTTTCACTGCGTGTGTTTGTTACACAGTATGAAAACGGACGCTACACATTTCAGGTATTATATTTGTTTATTGCGCTTTATTTACAGTTTAATTTCTGATTTATTAAACGTTACGCTGGTGGAATTCACAGCCTACACTTACGTTTCTCCCCCGGTAGTTCATAAACACTTTTGGTTTTGGGTGTAACGGTTTCTTTTTGGTTCGTCACAGGAAACCAGTTTATTTTAGTTAAGGGAACTTCTGCTCCATGACCAATAACATGAAAATTTACCCGAAGCTCAAAAAATAAATAAAATACATGGTAAATAAGGTTAAAAGTAAATGTTTCTAAACGTTTTGAACTTTCATAGATTAGTAACATAATTCCCTGGTATTGCTGGTGGTTTTTCTGCGCCTCTAAAACACACAAAAACACCTAAATTTCTCTTAAAGGTCCAGATGTGCAAGTAAAGATAAAACCTAATAAAAACAAGCAGAACTTCTTACTGTTAATGTAATAAATCTTAAGTATCGAGGCTAACAGTGGCCTTGCAACATACTAATGCCTAAATACACGTTTTTACAATCTATACAGATCCATATTTTGTTGATATTTAAAAGTCTGATGTCAGATAGCATTAGCTGTAAGTTTAAAGTGAATTTATGTACTGTAAGTATATTAAAAGTTTATTTTTAAAAAAAGCACAGGTGGTTGAATATGTGTCCCTTCATATACTGTATACAGTGTTCACAGTAAAAAACAAAAAAAGCTTCTGTTTTTGTTTTTCTTGAATTTAATACAGTATTTGTAATTGTGAAAAGCAAACCCTAATTTTTTAAAACATTTACATAAAGACCGAAGAAGATGAAGAATTTCTGACTGTCAGACTTTCCTGTACAGTCACATGACCTTAAACGGTCACACACATATGCACATCTACACAGTCAAGTCAAATTTATTTATATAGCGCTTTTTTACTATTGTAAAAGACAAAAAAAACTCTATTGAGCAAGCCGAGTGCGACTGTGGCAAGGAAAAACTCCTGTAAAATTACAGGAAAAAACTTTGACTCAACAGGGACTCATCCCCTTTGGGTGGCCTGGAAGGTACTTTAAATAAATTAAGCTTAAATTAAATCTTAAATTAAACTTGCTGACTTGTACTTATTTACTAACAATCTTTTCCATAAAAAAAAAAACAGGTTCTAACAGGTTTCAGCAGATTTGTGTTCTTCGAATGTTGTTTACTAGAGAAATGAAATGTTTACAGGTATGAATGTGTGTGTTAGAGAGAGAGTGAGCTGTGTGAATAAGATTGTCTGTATTGTATTTTTGTGCACTGCAAGCATCTGTGTAACCAAAAACAAATTCCTTGTATGTGTGAGCATACTTGGCCAATAAAGCCCGATTCTGATTCTGATTCTGATTCTGATTTATAGAAGCACTTCTGTAAGTCGCTCTGGATAAGAGCATCTGCTAAATGCAGAAAATGTAAATGTAAATAAATAGGATTTACACAAATCATACGAACACAATATTGAGCTGAAAGTTGTAATTAGCAAAAAATAATTGGAGTTCTTCATTGTTCAGTCCAGCCTGATAAAATCCGTTGTAAGTTCTGGACATTTTTGGTGCAAACATGCCAGGTTTCCATCCCATCTATCCACCAGTCTTTATAGTATAGCTGGATGAATTTTTTTGTTCACTGTAAGTATTAAGATAATTCTAGTCCTTGTTGTTATTCTGAGTAAGGGGCCGAATAGCTTGCAAAAAAACCCTCCTGATTTTCCCTTTGTTGGCCTTCAGGGAGTAAAATCGCTTCCCAGACCGCAACAGAAAAAGTAGTCCATTGTTGGGATGGATATTGTCCTTGTTATTAAATTGTATAAAATGTGTGGTATTAAATTCCTGGCCATGGACCTACACCATTGCCTATACTTGAACCCCAGGTCATGAAGCAGTTGTTGTTTATTTAATGCTGTATTTTTACCAACTTATCGTGCATCAGATGTGCTTTCTCTTTAAGTACAGTAGACCCTTGACTTACGAATTTAACTGGTTCCGAAGGGCTGTTCTTAAGTCAAAATGTTTGTTAGTTAAACCTATTTTTCCCATAAGAATTCATGTAAATGGAATTAATCCGTGCCAGACCTCCCAAACCACTCCCTTACCTAACCTTTCTAATGTCTTAAATGGTCTTTTTTGTTATAAATACAAGTATATTTTCTCTTAGTCTTAAATTATAGAATAGACATTACTGTAATAAACAATAATAAACATCAATACACAGCAGTACTGTACTGTACATAAAACACACACCACATTTCAGTACAGTATGTGTGCTTTACTATACACCATAATACATTTCCTTCTTTTTTAATAAAATGTATTTACCAGAAACAACAATAACTCTCATATTTCTGCATTATCTCCTTCTTTATTTCAATAGTGTTGTATTTTGTAGGTGTAATTGCACGAAAGAATAACTTCCTGTTTCTCTCTCACTCACTGTCCCCTCTGTCTGATACACAGTGACAGCTACTGGCAGAATAATTATACAACACAACAAATAGTAATAGATTGTTTTATTTTCTCACCACTAAGTTTTCTCTGCACATTCCTTGAGGCCATTTTAATATAGAATTTTACAAAATATAAAGAAAACACCAAAAAACACCGTCCGCTGTCTGAATGTTCTCTCACGGTATATATATATATGGAGAGAGAGAGAGAGAGAGAGAGAGAGAGACACGCTCAGAGTCAACTTGTTCATGACGTCACGTTTTTTGTGAATTTCTGTTCGTAATCTGAAATTTGTTTGGAGGTTAGGTTGAAAAAGATTGTTCGTAACGCAAAATGTTTGTTTGGTAAACCGTTTGTAACTCAAGGGTCTACTGCATTCAGTTTACTGTGAAACCTGTGAGTGCTATTTCCCCTGGCTAAATAGTATATACATGGTGTAGAGAAGCAACTGTTGTACCATTTGAAGTGCACATTTGCAGTGAAACTGGGATATATAAGACCAAGATATTTCATGAGCTGTTTCAAATTTAGTTTTTCATTTAGTATGGAATACGCATTAGACCGACTAATCTATGTATAATGAAATTTGTTGGCAGTTATTTTGATACTTGACTTTAGTTACTTTTTGTGAACTAGTACAGACGATTCAGTAAGAATTTCCTAACTTTACTTTGTTGTGATTTGATTTTAGATAAATGTAATTCTCATTTTTGCACACTTAATCACCCATCATAACAAAGTGAAAATAAAAAAAAAAATTTGGAATGTTTTCAAAAACTAAAATCTCTTATTCACAAAAGTATTGAAAACTTTCTAGAAGCCACTTTGGGAACAACTGCACCTGCAAGCCTTCTTGGATATGTCTCTACAAGCTTTGCACACCTGGCTTTAGGCAATTTATTTCATTCTTCCTGAGCAGTCCCTTTTAAGCTCGCTAAAATTGGCTGGCTGGTGTTTGTAAACAGTCATCTTCAGGTTTTTTCTGAAGATATTTGGTGTTTAAGTGTGGGTTTTGTCTGGGGAACTTAGTGACATTTAGAGACTTAATAATACTAAATAATAATGACTATTATTAGAAATGCACAGACAAAACCATACCATACTTGGTCAACAAGCTTAATTGGGGTGCCCAGGTGGCACAGCGGGATATTCAGCTAGCACACCAGGGCCGAGATTCTGAACTTCTCTGTGTTGCCACCAGTCGGCTGGGCGCCATCTAGCGGGCATAATTGGCAGTACCTGCCACGTCTCTGCTAGGGCAGAATAACCAGACTATGTGGGCGGGGTCTTCAAACGCTGTTTAAGGACCCTATTTGGCAGATAGAGAGGCATCTGTGCAGAGTGCAATCAGGCTGCAATCAGGGATCCCCCAGCAGCAGAAGACAAATTGAAAATGCATAAATTAAATAGGAAAAAAAACAAGCTCAATTGGCCTGATGGTGGTGCTAAAGTGTATCATCAAACTTTGAGGTCTGGATCTCCTACCCTGTATGACATAGAGACAAAATTCTTTCTTCCACTAATTACTTGTCTCGCACCCTGCAAAAAAGCCTTAGGAAACACAAAGCTCCGCCCACTTAGAATTCGAGCAAATTTGGATTATATGCAAAATCACACATTGTTTTAAGCGTAAACTAGTTTCTGGACTATAACCAAACATACACAAATGTGGGATCAAGGAAACCGTGAGAACTTGAACTTTTAAAATTATTATTAATTTTTAAGAAAATGAATGAGTAATAATGTTGCAATTCTATAGTGTTGTTGCCAGATGTCAATCACAAACATGGGTGGAGCAAGTCAATCTTAAAGCACACGTACTGCTCTAAATCAGAAAGCATTTTACAAATTGTCACCAAACTTCAAATCACATAGCATAAGGGGTTCGTAAGCTATGACAAAAAATATGTAACTGCAGTAGTAGGTGGCGCTATAACATGCAAATGTTACACAAAGATTGTCCGATTGACATTAAAATTGGGCATAGTGCTTCTGTGTCCTGTCCTACTTGGGGAATGGTCCCATACCTTTGGTCCACATGCACCTGGGTTCGATCCCCAGGCGGGACGGTCCGTGTCCTTTCTGTGCGGAGTTTGCATGTTCTCCCCGTGTCTGTGGGGTTTCCTCCGAGAGCTCTGATTTCCTCCCACAGTCCAAAAACATTCAGTCAAGATAGTTGGAGACACTGAATTGCCCCATTAATGAATAGGTGTGTTTGTATGTGTCTGCCCTGCGATGGACTGGTGCCCCGTCCAGAGTGTTACTTTGTGCCTTGCACCCACTGAAAAGCTGGGATAGGCTCCAGTACCCCCCCACCCCCCCCACCACCATAATTGGTTAAGCGGTTAAGACAGTGAGTGAGTGAGGATGACCACAGTTCAGAGTGCCAAAATGGGTCTGAATACTTTTGTGAATAAAGAATTTCAGTTTATGGGTGATTAACTGTAGATTGACATCACATATACAGTACTGACTGCATCTTTTAACCTGCACGAGGCGGGTTCATACGTGAACCGATCGCCATCAATCAGCATTAAGCACCAAATCATTTGTAAATTAATTTACTACCAGACAAGTTGATGGTCTTTTAAATAATCACATCAGTTACATGACAAATTTTAGTGCAATTTAAAATTTCTACAAAGCTTCTGATAAAAACATGGTCCTGTCTGATACATAAGTGGTTTTGATTAATCAAAAGTTGTTCATTGACTGATCATCATATAGAAGACGTGCTGTGTCCAAGCTACTATTTCTACATACAGTGTATCACAAAAGTGAGTACACCCCTCACATTTCTGCAGATATTTAAGTATATCTTTTCATGGGACAACACTGACAAAATGACACTTTGACACAATGAAAAGTAGTCTGTGTGCAGCTTATATAACAGTGTAAATTTATTCTTCCCTCAAAATAGCTTCATATACAGCCATTAATGTCTAAACCACCGCCAACAAAAGTGAGTACACCCCTTAGTGAAAGTTCCTGAAGTGTCAATATTTTGTGTGGCCACCATTATTTCCCAGAACTGCCTTAACTCTCCTGGGCATGGAGTTTACCAAATCTTCATAGGTTGCCACTGGAATGCTTTTCCACTCCTCCATGACGACATCACGGAGCTGGCGGAGATTCGAGACTTTGCGCTCCTCCACCTCCTCATCCGCCCCAAAGATGTTCTATTGGGTTTAGGTCTGGAGACATGCTTGGCCAGTCCATCACCTTTACCCTCAGCCTCTTCAATAAAGCAGTGGTCGTCTTAGAGATGTGTTTGGGGTCATTATCATGCTGGAACACTGCCCTGCGACCCAGTTTCCGGAGGGAGGGGATCATGCTCTGCTTCAGTATTTCACAGTACATATTGGAGTTCATGTGTCCCTCAATGAAATGTAACTCCCCAACACCTGCTGCACTCATGCAGCCCCAGACCATGGCATTCCCACCACCATGCTTGACTGTAGGCATGACACACTTATCTTTGTACTCCTCACCTGATTGCCGCCACACATGCTTGAGACCATCTGAACCAAACAAATTAATCTTGGTCTCATCAGACCATAGGACATGGTTCCAGTAATCCATGTCCTTTGTTGACATGTCTTCAGCAAACTGTTTGCGGGCTTTCTTGTGTAGAGACTTCAGAAGAGGCTTCCTTCTGGGGTGACAGCCATGCAGACCAATTTGATGTAGTGTGCGGCGTATGGTCTGAGCACTGACAGGCTGACCCCCCACCTTTTCAATCTCTGCAGCAATGCTGACAGCACTCCTGAGTCTATCTTTCAAAGACAGCAGTTGGATGTGACGCTGAGCACGTGCACTCAGCTTCTTTGGACGACCAACGCGAGGTCTGTTCTGAGTGGACCCTGCTCTTTTAAAACGCTGGATGATCTTGGCCACTGTGCTGCAGCTCAGTTTCAGGGTGTTGGCAATCTTCTTGTAGCCTTGGCCATCTTCATGTAGCGCAACGATTCGTCTTTTAAGATCCTCAGAGAGTTCTTTGCCATGAGGTGCCATGTTGGAACTTTCAGTGACCAGTATGAGAGAGTGTGAGAGCTGTACTACTAAATTGAACACACCTGCTGCCTATGCACACCTGAGACCTAGTAACACTAACGAGTCACATGACATTTTGGAGGGAAAATGACAAGCAGTGCTCAATTTGGACATTTAGGGGTGTAGTCTCTTAGGGGTGTACTCACTTTTGTTGCCGGTGGTTTAGACATTAATGGCTGTATATTGAGTTGTTTTGAGGGAAGAATAAATTTACACTGTTATATAAGCTGCACACAGACTACTTTTCATTGTGTCAAAGTGTCATTTTGTCAGTGTTGTCCCATGAAAAGATATACTTAAATATCTGCAGAAATGTGAGGGGTGTACTCACTTTTGTGATACACTGTAGCATTGTGGATAGTTTATAACCTAGGTTTGATAAACCTTTTTATTATATAAGTATGAACTAGCAAGTTTTAAGCCAATAATTCTAATGTTTTAAACTTTTTCTACAGGTAGACATACATGCTAAACAGGCAAAAATATGCAGCCACTGTTGGGTCCTTGAGCAAGGCCCTTAACCCTGTCTGCTCCAGTACGATGGCTGACCCTGCGCTCTGACCCCAGCTTCCAAACAAGCTGGGATATGCAAAGAAAGAATTTCATTGTACTGTACATCTGTATATGTATATATGACAAATAAAGTATATCATATCATATTGACTTCAGCTATTTTAGCCACACCTATTTCTAAGAGGTGTGCATAATCAATTATACAAATATAAATTTGACCCTTTTGATGTAGTAAAACCTCAGTGGTCTGCACAGAGCCCTGACCTCAACCTTACTGAATAGGATAAATAATTGAACTGTATTATACACTGATCAGCCATAACATTAAAACCATCTCCTTTTTGTACACACACTGTCCATTTTATCAGCTCCACTTACCATATAGGAGCATTCATGCTGTTCTTCAATGATCAGGACTCTCCCAGGACCACTACAGAGCAGATATTATTTGGGTGGTGGATCATTCTCAGCGCTGCAGTGACACTGACAGGGTAGTGGTGTGTTAGTGTGTCTTGTGCTGGTATGAGTGGATAAAACACATTAATTCTGATAGAGTTTTAAACACCTCATTGTCCCTGCTGGACTAAGAATAGTTCACCAACCAAAATATATCCAGCCAACAGCGCCCCGTGGGCAGCTTCCTGTGACCACTGATGAAGGTCTAGAAGATGACCAACTCAAACAGCAGCAATAGATGAATGATCGTGTCTGACTTGACATCTACAAGGTGAACCAACCAGGTAGGAGTGTCTAATAGAGTGGACAGTGAGTGGGCACGGTATTTAAAAACTCCAGCAGCACTGCTCTGTCTGATCCACTTATACCAGCACAACACACACCCCCAGGCGGGACGGTCCGGGTCCTTTCTGTGCGGAGTTTGCATGTTCTCCCCGTGTCTATCACACCACCACCATGTCAGTGTCACTGCAGTGCTGAGAGTGATCCACCACCTAAATAATACCTGCTCTGTAGTGGTCCTGTGTGGGTCCTGACCGTTGAAGAACAGAAGAAAGCAGGGTAAAAAAGTATGTAGAGAAATAGATGGACTACAGTTAGTAATTGTAGAACTACAAAGTGCTCCTATATGGTAAGTGGAGCTGATAAAATGGACCGTGAGTGTAGAAACAAGGAGGTGGTTTTAATGTTATGGCTGATCAGTGCATTACTGATAGATGCTGTTTTGAGTAAATAGTTACAGATCCCAAAGACACATTCCAAAATCCAAAGAGGGGAAACTTTATGAAAAGACCCACTGTTTTGGAATGGGATGTTAGTTTTAGTTTGCATAAAAGGGGAACTCCTCTAACAAGACGCTCAAGGGCTGCATTTTAATTGTTTGTTTGTTTGTTTGTTTATTAGGATTTTAATGTCATGTTTTACACTTTGGTTACATTCATGACAGGAACGGTAGTTATTCATTACACAAGGTTTTATCAGTTCACAAGGTTATATCAAGCACAGTCTTGGACAATTGAGTATCTTCAATTCATCTCACTTGCATGTCTTTGGACTGTGGGAGGAAACCGGAGCACCCGGAGTAAACCCACGCAGACACGGGGAGAACATGCAAACTCCACACAGAAAGGACCCGGACCGCCCCACCTGGGGTTCGAACCCAGGACCTTCTTGCTGTGAGGCGACAGTGCTACCCACTTAGCCCCCGTGCCGCCCCCTGCATTTTAATGAACAGCACCCTTTATGAGTTAAGGCTAATTAATTAAGGGTTTATTGACCGTCTACAATGTATTCTTTAGTGAGATTATTTTGACAGATTTGAGCATAAACACCACCCAAACACTGTGAACAAGCAAGAAGGCCTTTGATTAGGTACATTGTAGCTACTCCTGACTATTGAAGGCACTCATGCATACAAGTAGTTTCTTGCACTTGAAGGTTCCTCCATTATTACTATTACCTAAACCAAATGCATAATATATTATTTATTTCATAAAAAAATATTCTGGCACAGACTGGAACAAACTAGTTGTTTTTCAGCAAATAGCACCAACTACCATTACATATTTGCACAATCATGTTAAAACTGCTCTCTGATGATCTTTTTGTCTTTTATACTTCACAGGGCAAAAGCCTCAAGAATCATGTCAATCAAGAAACAAACAAAAACTATCTGCATCATCATCGTAATTTTTGTGTTTATCTTCTGGTATTACTACTACATTACAGGACGTAACACGGACGTAAAACCAGAGTTGCCGACTGCATGTGACATACGAGTGGAAAATAATCCCATAATTAAAGTCGACAATCTCAAAACATACCTCGTCGGCTCCTACATAGAGCACCGCCTAAAAGTGAAAACTTTAAAGACAATTGCTATAGTGCTTCGTAGTGAAAAGGCAGAGTATCAGTGTTTCCTCTGCTGCAACGGCACCAACATCTCTGTACCTGCCACGTACAGCATTCACTCTGACCACTTTGATTATGATTATGGAACGGCTGATATCACCTGTCAGGTGCCTGAAACGTGCACAACACCAATGCACGTAGCTATCACTTCTCCATCACCTCCAGGTGAAGCCTCACAGAATGTCCACGTCCTTCAACCGGTCAGAAATCAACAGACTCGTGATGTCTTTCCTTATGAGTTCACAGCTTGTATTTCTACCATGTTTTATTACACCAACGTTTTGGGACTGGTGCAGGCCATGGAAATGTTCAAGATACTCGGCGTCCAGTGGGTGGCCATTTACAAGACAAGCTGTGATCCTGCTGTGCAGAAAGTGTTAGACTATTATGTCAAGCAGAACTTTGTGGAGATCATCCCCTGGACCATATCATCTTACATCAAAGTGTCCAGAGGCTGGAACATTTCGGAGTCACCAGGCGAGCTGCATTACTTTGGGCAAATTGCGGCACTGAATGACTGTGTTTATCGCTACATGTACCAGAGTCGCTATGTAGCCCTGCAGGACTTGGATGAATTTATTCTTCCTTTAAAGCTAAAGAACTGGACAGAACTCTTTCCTGAACTGGAAAGGAAATACGGTCAAAACAAGGGATTCCAGTTTGAGAATAATTATTTCCCACTTTCCATAAATGACACAAACCCAGATTATTCATTAGATTTATGGAAGAAGGTCGTGGGGATAAACATTTTAGATCACATCTACAGATTAAGCAATCAAGATCTCAAGTATGAACAATATAAAGTCATTACAAATCCTCGCTTAGTGTTTTCACCATCAGTGCATGGTATCCAGAAGTCAGTGAACGGTCTTGCATGGGTAGACCGTAACATTGCCAGAATGTATCACTTTCGAAATCGTTCAAGTAAATAATTATCAACACATTCTCACATAAAAGATGAACATATAAGGGACTATGCAGACAGGCTGATCCCTGCTGTTTCTCAACTGCTTCAGCAAGCACTGGGCATTAACTAAAATCTTAACAAGCAAACAGTGTCTTCAACATGCATTTTAAGTAATGCTTCTCAGCCTGTCTTATTTTTAAATCATACATCTAGTTTGCTCCATTGGGAAACAGGGTGCCAGTTCAAAGCCCGGCTTCAGCATTTAACGACATAGCCAAGTATGTTTGTAAAGACGCCCAGCAGGCCAATAGCACTGCAGAGATTTGAACCCATAACAGACCACTGTGCCGCCTGAGAAAAAAAAATCTATTAATTATTTGTACAAAGGAAAACAACCATGTCCAGCCTGAGTGATATTGCCCCTATTCCAAAGAAATGATTAAACATCCAGTTATGCTTAAAACAGCCTTTACTCCTCTGAGAAGACTTTCCACAAAATTTTACTGTGTCTTTGGACTGTGGGAGGAAACCAAAGCACCCGGAGGAAATCCACACAAACATGGGGAGGACATACAATTTCACACAGAAAAGAACCAGACCACTAGACCAGAAAATCAAACCCAGGACCTTTTTACTGTTTGACAGTGCCGCCCATGCCAATGATTTTTGGGAACAATTTTGTAAAGACATGTTCAAAACCGGGATTAGGTATTTTTATACTAGTACAATTCAAGAGACTTATTTAATTAATTTCAAGACACGCTAACGTTTTTTGTTTGCCATATGATAACACAAAAGCACTTTTTACAAACATTTTCTTTTAATTTGTCACTGGCTATGTAAGCTTTTCTTTCTATTTAAAAAAAAACCCCCAGAACTCATCACTGCCTCTGCAGTTTGGTCTTTCCTGTCGTTCCTGGGGGGTATTCCAGAAAGCGGGTTAAGTGATTAAACCCGGTAAGTTAACTCAGAATTAAGGAAAACTCGGGGTTTTCCGTTCCGGAAACCGAGATTAAAGAGAGCCCGTGTCAGTTACTATAGCAACTTACGCTCTGAAGCTAACCTGCTCGCTGGCAGGTTAACTTAAACCTAACCCGCGGTTACTCACACTTCTCTCATGTAAACCTGGCGTGTTCTTTACTCCAGGATCCAGTGGATCCCGACACGCTAATTATTCGAAGAGATCTTAATCAGTAACGAGTCATTAAACTCAGATTAGTCATTTCCGGATGGATTTATTCGCAAACCTTTCCGTTTTTATCAGTCAGTCAATTCGGGGAGAGTGGAGACGGTTGCCACAAGGGGCAGCTGCAACATTATTAATCACAATAATCACAATATTAATAAAAAGGCTTGTTACAGCATTAATTATAACATTATGGATGGAATGTTATGGATTAATATACGTAGAATACCTTTAACACACACAGTTTAGTAAGCTAAAATAATTTGTGGTTTAAATTGATTGTAGTAATTAACCTCAAACATGGTTGTCACTTACATTATATATATAATTACTTATATACTGTATATAATTTTACTGCTAGCTATAATGATTGAAAACCCTATCTGTACAAAAAAAGTCTTTGCAAAATTATGTTAAAGAATGATTTTACTACATATCAATGAATGTTGCAACTGCCCTGTTATGGGTCTATTCAAGTATTATTTTTTACACATATTATCATATGCAAGATATGTTACAGCCGTGTGTGGGTGGGTAGCTGACATATGTGGATTTTATTTTATTACAATGTTGTCTTTTATTATTTGAACAGCAGACAGAATATCCCTCCACATACATGCAGCGACCATTATCTTTAAAAATGAACAAATGTCAAATAAAACAGTGTAACATTTAATACATGTTCTGCAACCTATTGTTTTCCATCTTATGGAGATGCTTTCAGTAAGATCTTATGTGATGCTACCCACATTACAAATATTGAAGCCAAATGGTCAGGCTCTGTGCATGATCACTGAAAATAAAACAATGCAACAAGTTAATTTCCTTGTCCTTATTCTTTAGTGAGAACATTTATATTTATACACCCTTAGCACTGACACCCATCTTAAATTCAAGCAACTGAATTTCTAGCCTTGTCTGTTTTATATGCTCCACCTGAGGATCACACTTTGCAGTTTGTTTCTCCAGATGGACCTTATATAGTCCATCTTATTTACACCCAACTTGAAAGAAAGAGACAAAAATAGCATGTTATGATCAAACATAGCTTAATGTGTTCTAAATATTTCAGATATTTGGTAAGACATTTTTACTGTTCTAAGCTGGGCTTTGGAGGTGGATGGTCCCTCATTTGATTCGGAACTGCTCATCACATTCTGTTAGAGGACAGTCACACACACACATTATCATGGTAGATCAAATGAAATGCCATGCTCTATGTTCAACATATCCTGTACCTCTGTAGGCCTCCCAGTATCATCCCACTCTGAGGCAGCGGAGATGGTTTCTTTATCGTCCTTCAACAGTGTTTTTTTTTTTGCATTAAAGAACATTATTTATATTTATTAGGATCTATAGGGACATTTAGGTCACTAACAATTGCAGAAGGCTCAAAACCACACCACCAATCACTGGAGAGATGGCAATAAAAAGTTAATAAAATAAAAAGACTGTACCAATGCAGTTCTTAATATTCCACAGTTTATGCACTACAGACTAATGATTTACATGTAATGAACATGCCTTGAACATAGACAGTTTTTGTGTTTCATTTTTATCTGCTGCCATGTGCATCTGATTCCACTTGGATTACACCTAGATTGAGTAAATGAAAGAAAAAACGTGTAAAATTTAGACAAATATTACAACTGACATATTAAACAATTTTGCCCTATCCTTCTGCTAAATGTTGAATAATGGTTAAGTTTTTTTATTAATTTAAACTCACGCATTAACTCTGTAAGCATTCTTTACCATTTGCGACGTCTTTTTTACGGACGATGCTGTATTACTATTACGTCTAAAACATTTTTATGATCTGCACATGCAAACATTAAAATGAACAGTTCTATTGGTGTAAAATATGACGGACTACTTTTTGTTTCATTCACATCCACTTTGAATCCATTTATCGCCACTCCATTGAGAATGCCTGTTTATAGTTAACCGTGAACACGCTTCTGCCGGGTTTAATATACTCAGAGTTGAGTAATCTAACCCTGAACCGCTTTTCTGGAACTGAAAACTCCGGCTATGACACGGCGAGATAAGTCAACTCGGAGTTCAGGTTTAAGTTTGAAGTTTGTTAAACCCGCTTTCTGGAATACCCCCCTGTACCGTCTTTGTCCCAAATATTATGGCAGGAACTGTATAAAATAGAGTTACAAGCAGTGGTGTATAGTAACGAAGTAATAATACTTCGTTACAGTACTTAAGTAGTTTTTTTAAGTATTTGTACTTTACTGGAGTATAAAAATTTTCGGCAACTTTCACTTTTACTCCACTACATTTTCTAAAGAAATTGTGTACCTTTACTCCGGTACATTCGCTGTATGTAAATTCGTTACTCGTTACTACAGAATGAAGTTAAATGATGTGAGATGTGTGACGGACTGCACGCTGGTTTGGTGAATCTGCGCCTGTGGTTAAACACATTTATGTGCATGTGCAAACATTCTCTAAAACAGGGGTCACCAACCTTTTCGAGACCGAGAGCTACTTCAAGGCTACTGAATAATGCGAAGGGCTACTTGGTGATACAAACTTCCTGAATAACATAAAGTTGCACGGTTCACCTTTAATGTTATTTATTATTATTATTATTTTTATTATTATTATCAATATTCATATATATGAAGAGACTGTCTGATATGTTAATGTTAATAATTCCTCAGGATAATTATTAACAACGATTTACCATGGTAGGAAACATATATTTCAACATGTAACATTATTTATCTCTATTAATCTAAATCTGTCAGAGCTATCACATTTTTTATATTTTTTTATAACTGTCTTGACAGTTTTGTATGAATGAGCACATATGTAGCATTTTGATCAAGATCACACAATTTTTTTTTTTTTACAAATGATCATCACACATTATGGATTTACTGATCTTTATTATATTTTAATATAAAATAAATATAAAAGGATTTTAAAAAAAACAATGTTTGTAGGAAGTAAGGGACGTTAATTTTGTATATAAAAATAGTTTGACATTCATGAAATTATACAAGATTTTAATAGATTTATTTATTTGCACAATAAACTTATTATAAAATAAATATAAAAATAATTTAAAAACAAGGTTTGTAGTAGGTGAGGAAGATTGATTGTATATAAAAATGCTAAAAAAAAAATTATTGAGATCTTTATAGATTTATTCATCTCCATTATAAATCTTTGACAAATTTTTTCATACTTTATTGATACTTTAAAATGAATGGAAAATAAATACAAACGTTATTTTTGAAAAAATATGGTTTGTAGTATTTAATGTGTTTGTATAAAAATAGTTTGACATTAATCCATCAAATCATTACAAGACTTTAATGGATTTATTTATCTGTAATAAGTGCAGAGTAAACGTCTCCTGGGAGCACAGTCACCAAGAAAACCATTAGTAACACACTTCGCCGTAATGGATTGAGATCCTGCAGTGCCCGCAAAGTCCCTCTGCTCAAGAAGGCTCATGTACAGGCCCGTCTGAAGTTTGTCAATGAACACCTGAATGATTCAGAGAAAGCTTGGGAGAATGTGATATGGTCAGATGAGACCAAAATTGAGCTCTATGGCATCAACTCCACTTGCCGTGTTTGGAGGCAGAGAAATGCCCAGTGGGGATGGTGTTCTTGGGGTCATATCCAGCATTTCTCTGCTCCCAGGTCCCTTGAGATCATTGACAAGCTCCTCCTGTGTAATTCTGGGCTGACCTCACCTTTCTCAGAATCATTCTTACCCCACCAGGTGAGATCTTGCATGGAGCTCCAGAGCGAGGGCGATTGACTTGTATTTCTTCCCTTTTCGAATTATCGTGCCAACAGTGGTCTCTTTCTCACCAAGCTTCTTGCTGATGGTCTTGTAGCCCATTCCAGCCTGTCTACAATCTTGTGCAGGTCTACAATCTTGTCCCTGACGTCCTTTGATAGCTCTTTGGTCTTGCCCATGGTGGTCAAGAGATTTGAACGGAAGAAACTGATTCTGTGACAGGAGTCTTTTATACAGGGACAGGACTAATTTGTGTGCCTCATGGGCACATAACCGGTCTGTGGGGGTCAGAATTCTTGCTGGTTGGTAGGGGATCAAATACTTATTTCCCTTAATTAAATACAAATTAATTTATAACTTTTATTTAATGTTTTTTTTCTGGATTTTTTGTTGATATTCTGTCTCTCTCTGTTAAAATAAACCTTCCATAAAAATTATAGACTGTTCAAGTCAGTAGGGGATCAAATACTTATTTCCCCCACTGTGTATATATATATACAGTGTATCACAAAAGTGAGTACACCCCTCACATTTCTGCAAATATTTTATTATATCTTTTCATGGGACAACACTATAGAAATAAAACTTGGATATAACTTAGAGTAGTCAGTGTACAACTTGTATAGCAGTGTAGATTTACTGTCTTCTGAAAATAACTCAACACACAGCCATTAATGTCTAAATGGCTGGCAACATAAGTGAGTACACCCCACAGTGAACATGTCCAAATTGTGCCCAAAGTGTCAATATTTTGTGTGACCACCATTATTATCCAGCACTGCCTTAACCCTCCTGGGCATGGAGTTCACCAGAGCTGCACAGGTTGCTACTGGAATCCTCTTCCACTCCTCCATGATGACATCACGGAGCTGGTGGATGTTAGACACCTTGAACTCCTCCACCTTCCACTTGAGGATGCGCCACAGGTGCTCAATTGGGTTTAGTCCATCACCTTTACCTTCAGCTTCCTCAGCAAGGCAGTTGTCATCTTGGAGGTTGTGTTTGGGGTCGTTATCCTGTTGGAAAACTGTCATGAGGCCCAGTTTTCGAAGGGAGGGGATCATGCTCTGTTTCAGAATGTCACAGTACATGTTGGAATTCATGTTTCCCTCAATGAACTGCAGCTCCCCAGTGCCAGCAACACTCATGCAGCCCAAGACCATGATGCTACCACCACCATGCTTGACTGTAGGCAAGATACAGTTGTCTTGGTACTTCTCACCAGGGCGCCGCCACACATGCTGGACACCATCTGAGCCAAACAAGTTTATCTTGGTCTCGTCAGACCACAGGGCATTCCAGTAATCCATGTTCTTGGACTGCTTGTTTTCAGCAAACTGTTTGCGGGCTTTCTTGTGCGTCAGCTTCCTTCTGGGATGACGACCATGCAGACCGAGTTGATGCAGTGTGCGGCGTATGGTCTGAGCACTGACAGGCTGACCTCCCACGTCTTCAACCTCTGCAGCAATGCTGGCAGCACTCATGTGTCTATTTTTTAAAGCCAACCTCTGGATATGACGCCGAACACGTGGACTCAACTTCTTTGGTCGACCCTGGCGAAGCCTGTTCCGAGTGGAACCTGTCCTGGAAAACCGCTGTATGACCTTGGCCACCATGCTGTAGCTCAGTTTTAGGGTGTTAGCAATCTTCTTATAGCCCAGGCCATCTTTGTGGAGAGCAACAATTCTATTTCTCACATCCTCAGAGAGTTCTTTGCCATGAGGTGCCATGTTGAATATCCAGTGGCCAGTATGAGAGAATTGTACCCAAAACACCAAATTTAACAGCCCTGCTCCCCATTTACACCTGGGACCTTGACACATGACACCAGGGAGGGACAACGACACATTTGGGCACAATTTGGACATGTTCACTGTGGGGTGTACTCACTTATGTTGCCAGCTATTTAGACATTAATGGCTGTGTGTTGAGTTATTTTCAGAAGACAGTAAATCTACACTGCTATACAAGCTGTACACTGACTACTCTAAGTTACAGTGTATCACAAAAGTGAGTACACCCCTCACATTTCTGCAGATATTTAAGTATTTTTTTCATGGGACAACTCTGACAAAATGACACTTTGACACAATGAAAAGTAGTCTGTGTGCAGCTTATATAACAGTGTAAATTTATTCTTCCCTCAAAATAACTCAATATACAGCCATTAATGTCTAAACCACTGGCAACAAAAGTGAGTACACCCCTAAGAGACTACACCCCTAAATGTCCAAATTGAGCACTGCTTGTCATTTTCCCTCCAAAATGTCATGTGACTCGTTAGTGTTACTAGGTCTCAGGTGTGCATAGGGAGCAGTTGTGTTCAATTTAGTAGTACAGCTCTCACACTCTCTCATACTGGTCACTGAAAGTTCCAACATGGCACCTCATGGCAAATAACTCTCTGAGGATCTTAAAAGACGAATTGTTGCACTACATGAAGATGGCCAAGGCTACAAGAAGATTACCAACACCCTGAAACTGAGCTGCAGCACAGTGGCCAAGATCATCCAGCGTTTTTAAAGAGCAGGGTCCACTCAGAACAGACCTCGCGTTGGTCGTCCAAAGAAGCAGAGTGCACGTGCTCAGCGTCACATCCAACTGCTGTCTTTGAAAGATAGGCGCAGGAGTGCTGTCAGCATTGCTGCAGAGATTGAAAAGGTGGGGGCTCAGCCTGTCAGTGCTCAGACCATACGCCACACACTACATCAAATTGGTCTGCATGGCTGTCACCCCAGAAGGAAGCCTCTTCTGAAGTCTCTACACAAGAAAGCCCCCAAACAGTTTGCTGAAGACATGTCAACAAAGGACATGGATTACTGGAACCATGTCCTATGGTCTGATGAGACCAAGATTAATTTGTTTGGTTCAGATGGTCTCAAGCATGTGTGGCGGCAATCAGGTGAGGAGTACAAAGATAAGTGTGTCATGCCTACAGTCAAGCATGGTGGTGGGAATGCCATGGTCTGGGGCTGCATGAGTGCAGCAGGTGTTGGGGAGTTACATTTCATTGAGGGACACATGAACTCCAATATGTACTGTGAAATACTGAAGCAGAGCATGATCCCCTCCCTCCAGAAACTGGGTCGCAGGGCAGTGTTCCAGCATGATAATGACCCCAAACACACCTCTAAGACGACCACTGCTTTATTGAAGAGGCTGAGGGTAAAGGTGATGGACTGGCCAAGCATGTCTCCAGACCTAAACCCAATAGAACATCTTTGGGGCATCCTCAAGTGGAAGGTGGAGGAGCGCAAAGTCTCGAATATCCGCCAGCTCCATGATGTCGTCATGGAGGAGTGGAAAAGCATTCCAGTGGCAACCTGTGAAGCTCTGGTAAACTCCATGCCCAGGAGAGTTAAGGCAGTTCTGCGAAATAATGGTGGCCACACAAAATATTGACACTTCAGGAACTTTCGCTAAGGGGTGTACTCACTTTTGTTGCCGGTGGTTTAGACATTAATAGCTGTATATTGAGTTATTTTGAGGGAAGAATAAATTTACACTGTTATATAAGCTGCACACAGACTACTTTTCATTGTGTCAAAGTGTCATTTTGTCAGTGTTGTCCCATGAAAAGATGTACTTAAATATCTGCTGAAATGTGAGGGGTGTACTCACTTTTGTGATACACTGTATATATATATATATATATATATATATATATACACTGCTCAAAAAAATAAAGGGAACACTAAAATAACACATCCTAGATCTCAATTAATGAAATATTCCAGTTGAAAATCTTTATTCATCACATAGTGGAATGCGTTGAGAACAAAATAACATAAAATTGATCAATGTAATTACAAATTATTATCCCATGGAGGTCTGGATTTGGAATCATACTCAAAATCAAAGTGGAAAATCCAATTACAGGCTGATCCAACTTCAGTGGAAATTCCTCAAGACAAGTTAAAATGAGGCTCAGTAGTGTGTGTGGCCTCCACGTGCTAGAGGTAGCATGAGACGGTGTCTACAACCCACAAAAGTTGCTCAGGTAGTGCAGCTCATCCAGGATGGCACATCAATGCGAGCTGTGGCAAAGAAGGTTTGCTGTGTCTGTCAGCACAGTGTCCAGAGCATGAAGCAGATACCAGGAGACAGGCAATACACCAGGAGACATGGAGGAGGCCGTAGGAGGGCATCAATCCAGCAGCAGGACCGCTACCTCCTCCTTTGTGCCAGGAGGAACAGGAGGAGCAGTGTCAGAGCCCTGCAAAATGACCTCCAGCAGGCCACTAATATCCATGTTTCTGCTCAAACTGTCAGAAACAGACTCCATGAAGGTGGTATGAGGGCCCGACGTCCACAAGTGGGGCTTGTGTTTACAGCCCAACACCGTGCAGGGCGATTGGCATTTGGCAGAAATCACCAAGATTGGCAGATTCGCTATTGGTGCCCTGTGCTTTTGATGGATGAGAACAGGTTCACAGTGAGCACGTGACAGACTTGACAGAGTCTGGAGACGCCGTGGAGAACGTTCTGCTGCCTGCAACATCCTCCAGCATGACCGGTTTGGCAGTGGGTCAGTAATGGTGTGGGGAGGCATTTCATTGGAGGGCCGCACAGCCCTCCATGGGCTAACGAGGGGTACCCTAACTGCTATTAGGTACCGGGATAAGATCCTCAGACCCATTGTGAGACCATATGCTGGTGCAGTGGGCCCTGGGTTTCTTCTGATGCATGACAATGCTAGGCCTCATGTGGCTGAAGTGTGTCAGCAGTTCCTGCATGATGAAGGCATTGAAGCTATGTACTGGCCTGCCCGTTCCCCAGACCTGAATCCAATCGAGCACATCTGGGACATCATCCACCAATGCCACGTTGCACCACAGACTGTCCAGGAGTTGACTGATGCTTTAATCCAGGTCTGGGAGGAGATCCCTCAGAAGAACATCCGCTGCCTCATCAGGAGCATGCCCAGGCGTTGTAGGGAGGTCATACAAGTACGTGGAGGCCACACACACTACTGAGCCTCATTTTAACTTGTCTTGAGGAATTTCCACTGAAGTTGGATCAGCCTGTAAATGGATTTTCCACTTTGATTTTGAGTATGATTCCAAATCCAGACCTCCATGGGATAATAATTTTGATTTACATTGATCATTTTTTATTAATTGAGATCTAGGATGTGTTATTTTAGTGTTCCCTTAATTTTTTTGAGCAGTGTATATATACACACACATATATATATATATATATATATATTTACATTATTCAATTCAACATCAATGATTACCATATACAAAAACTACTATAACAGACAACATTTTTTGTCAAACTTTTTTATTTGTTTTGCTCAAATAATGGAAATGCATTTTCACTTACAGTTCAGTGGACAAAATGTCTTTCAAACAGCGTGTTTTCTAAATTCTCACTCGCTACACAAAAGTAAAAACTGTAAATGGAAAACAAACTATAAAAGGGTCACAGTGTAAGGACAAAATAAATAATATCAATCTTTCAAATATTTTTCTGAAAACTTGCAGTAAAAAATAAAATAGATGCAAGTAAAAGTGCAAGAGAAACCCTCGCTGAAGGTGGACTGTAGATCTCCTGAACTCATCTTTCATATTATAATTCAATTTTACTTTCTCAAGGTTTACTCACGGGTCGCCTAATAATGCACATTTGTATTTGAAAGACCCGGGACTACAGCCTCATACAGATTTATTTTTAAATAGCAAAATCTGCTTTCATAATCATGAGACAAAAGAACTATTTTAGCCCACGTACATTAAACTGAACATGTTATCACGATTAATATAACTACATAACATTAATTCTGCCATGCTAACAGACGCTAATTTGGAGTCACTAGTGTAGAAAGATAAACAATTTTTTTTAAATATTTATAATATTAACTGGCACAGTAATATTATAAAATTTCTTAAAAAGTTACAACTTACAGTCCCCTTTGGCCAAAGTATGTCCTCAACAACTGAAAAACTTTGTGGTGTGAAGACTTAAGAACATTTAAAAATCAGCAGCTCGTTTTGCACTCCGTGTGTGAAACATATCCGAACTTGCTAGGCAATGCGCATGCGTGGAACATATAATAATATTTACTAGAAGTTTTCAGTTTTGCTTTGCTTCAATCCAAGAAATAAAATACATAGTTAATTTTACTTGGTATTTAGAATAAAATTTACTAATGTATTTGATGACAAATAGTTACAAAGAAACACCAAGTAACACACTAAATTATATGTGACATTCTTAAGTAGCAACACTGTACTAGAAAATTCTTGTAAAAAGTACTTTAAAAATCTTCACTCTATTTACTAGTCACTCTATTTATTAGTCAAAAAAATAATTTTTTGCATTGAATGAATGATATAAAACACAAATGAAATGAGACAAAGTGGACTGTGGGAGAAAACCACCGTACCACCCAGATTCATTCAACTATGTTAAGTTATTTTAATATTCAAGTGTCCAGGTTTAGAGAGCCTGTGCCCACTGTAGCCTCAGATTCTGTTTTTGGTTGGCAGGAACGGAATCTGATTTGGTTCTGTGCTGTTGTAACCTGTTCTGTCTAATTGTTCATTGTGTTTTTGCACAATGTGCATTTTGTTATTTAGTTTATCAGAGAAAATCCTGGTGACCATAGTTTGGTTGTCCAAAAAGAGGACACTTGGCAGGATGGCAGCATGGACCTGATGGGCACCTGCACTAGGTTGCACTGTGTATAGATGCGTGATTGGCTTCATTAACTAATACCATTACAAAAGCTTCTTTTGACTAACTGGGCAAAAATCCTCGCATCTCCCCTCAAAATTTGTGCAAAGCCTTTTCAGTGGTACCAAACTCTGTACAAATGTTAAAGTAAACAGCAACACATTTCCTTAAAGTTAATAAGGAATTAAAAAGATTCATTAGAGACATTTTATATGTATTACCCAATCAAACAATTCAGAAAAGTATATTTTATCTGGAATTATGCTTGAACGTATTGTCCTTTAAAACACGGACAGCCCCTCTGCTACATAGGAGAGGCGTAGATAGAGGAGTCTTCAGAGTATATCAGATGTGTCAACGTCCTTTACATGTGTTTTACTGCGTGTCTGTTACAGAATATGAAAACGGACTCTACACATTTCAGGTATTATATTTGTGTATTGTGCTTTTTTTTATTAAACATTTATTTGTGCTGATTTATTAAGCATTGCGCTGGCGAAATTCACAGCCTACATTTACGTTTCTACCCCGGTAGTTCATAAACACTTTGGTTTGGGGTGTAAACATTTTTTCCACTGATTACTTGTCTTACACCCTGCATCAAAGCCTTAGGAACCACATAGTTCTGCCCAATTAGAATTTGAGCTAGTTAGCATTATATGCAAAATCACACATTGTTTTAAGCGTAAACTAGTTTCTGGACTTTAACCAAACATACACAAATGTGGGATCAAAGAAACCGTGAGAATTTGAACTTTAATAATTATCATAAAAATAATAATGTTGCAATTCTATACAATGTTGTTGCCAGATGTCCATCAAAAACATGGGTGGCGCAAGTCAATCATAAAGCATACATACTGCTCTAACTCAAAAAGCATTTCACAGATTGTCACCAAACTTCAAATCACATAGCAAAGGGGGTTCATAAGCTATGACAAAAAATATGTAGCTGCAGTTCTAGGTGGCGCTATAACATGCCAGATAATGTTACACAAAGATTGTCCAATCAACATGAAATTTGGCATTGTGCTTCTGTGTCCTATCCTACTTCAGGAATGGTCCCATACCTTTGGTCTACATTAGGTTAATCAACACTTGAGCCCCAGAAATTATTGCTTGTAGCAGTAATTTAATCAGTTTAATGTTCATCATTTCTAATCAGTCTGATCAGTTCAACTATACCTTTTGACAAAAACTGAGACACATTAACTGTAGATTGACAAAACATATACAGTACTGACTGCTTATTTTAAACTGCATGAGGCTGGTTCATCTCCATCACTCCCCATCTCATTACCATCAGGCACCATCAATCAGCCAGCAGAGTGCAGCTAAAGTTAAAGGTCTTTTAAAGAATCACATCAGTTAGATAACAAATTTAAGTGCAATTTAAAATTTCTACTAAGCCTCTGATAAAAACATGGTCCTGTCTGATACATACAGTAGTGTTAAAAAAAATAGCAGTGATTTTAAAAAAGTGAATAAAGCACAAAATCATTATAATATCTTTTAATTCCATAAATGCAAATGCACTGAAAATACTACACTTTCAATTCTAAATCAAAACATTAACAACATTTAGCCAGTTTGTGTTAATCCTTTACAGAAAGTTAAGAAAAATGAATATTAGGCTGTTCAAAAAAATAGCAGTGCAGCATTTTTTTTTTTAAACTCAAAAAATGGATCTATGAACTGAAAATGTTTGAGGTTTCACTTTACTTTAAATTACTGAACTAATATTTAGTGGCATAACAATTGTTTCCGAGATCCGTGTTGCATGGAGTTGACCAACTTCTGGCACCTCTGAACAGGTATTCCAGTCCAGGATGATTAGACTACATTCCACAGTTCTTCTGCAATTTTGGGTTTTGCCTAAAAAAAAAACGTGTTTCAGACGTCAGCGCACAAGTTCTCTCTGGGATTGAAGTCAGGGGATTGTGCTGGCCACTCTATTACCTCAATCTTGTTTGTCTGTAATCAAGATGTTTTGGGTCATTGTCATGTTGAAACACCCATTTTAAGGACGTTTCTTTTTCGACATAGGGCAACATGATCTCCTCAAGTATTCTGATATATTTAAACTGATCCATGATCCCTCATATGTGATAACTAGACGTAACACCATGGTATGAAAAACATCCTCATATCATCATTTAGTACCACCATGCTTTACTGTCTTCACAGTGAACTTTGGCTTGAATTTAGTGCTCAAGGGGCGTCAGACATACTGTCTACGGCCACTAGACCAAAAAAGAAAAATTTTGCTTTCATCAGTCCACAAATGTTGAGCCATTTCTCTTTGGAACAGTCAATGTGTTCCTTGGCAAATTTGAACCCATTCAGGACACGTCTTTATCTTAACAACGGGACTTTGCAAGGAGTTCTTGCTGGTAAATTGGCTTCACTTAATCATCTTCTGTACTCACTAGTAACTTCACATGTTCCTTGATCTTTCTGGAGGTGATCATTGGCTGAGTATTTGCCATTTTGGCTATTCTTCGATCCTTTCGAACAGTAGTTCCACGCTTCTTTCTGCGTCTTTCAGGTTGTGGTTGTCACTTCAAGGCATTTGAGATCATTTTAGCTGAGCAGCCGATAATTTGCTGCACTTCTCTGTATGTTTTTTTCCTCTACAATCAATGTTTTAATCAAAGTATGCTGTTCATCAGAACAATGTCTGGAACAACTCATTTCACCGAGTATTTCAGAAGGAAATGCGCTATGACCAACCTGTGCAACATTTGCCACCCTCCTACCTTAAATAAGGGCCAAAATTGACACCCGTTCTTCTGCAGAATGAATGACTTCACCAATTGAACTCCTCACTGCTATTATTTTGAACAACCCCCTTTAAATCAATGCTTCGATTACTTAGAATGAGCGGCATGCATGTCCTAATTGTTTGGTTTGTTTTGTTTTCAATACTTTACTACACTTTCAAGTAAATTTTTTGCTATGTAGAAATATCACTTCTACTAAAAACAGTGATTTATCAGGTTAATGGTTCTGTACTGCTATTTTTTTTAACACCACTGTAAGTGGTTTTGATTAATCAAAAGTTGCTCATAGTCTGGTCATCATAGCAGAAGTGTAGGTTAGTGTGCTGTGTCTAACCTACTATTTCTATATGGCTGGGATATGCAAAGAAATAATTTTGTTGAACTGTACATGTGTATATATATATGACAAATAAAGGTGTTCAGTTCTATAAGGCATTCTATTCTATTAATGATTGACTTCAGCTATTTTAGCCACACACATTGCTAAGAGGTGTGCATAATAAATTATACAAATATAAATTATATCCCTTTGACCCTACTGGTGTAGACCTCAGTGGTCTGCACAGAGCCCGGACTTAAGCCCTATTGAATAGGATATTCAGTGGCATGCAAAAGTTTGGGCACCCCTGGTCAAAATTACTGTTACTGTGAACAGTTAAGCAAGTTGAAGATTAAATGATATCCAAAAGGCATAAAGTTAAAGATAAAACACACTTTTTCAATATCAATGTAGTATTTTGATTTTGTAAAATTTTAGAGTGAAAAAAAGGAAAGGAGTACCTTGCAAAATTATGGGAACCCTAGGAGATTTGAGCACTCGGATAACTTTGACAGAGGTCTCAGACCTTAATTAGTCTGTTAGGGTTATGGCTTTTTCACAATCATTGTTAGGAAAGGCCAGATGATACAAATTTCATAGCTTTATAAGCTACCAGACTCCTCTAATCGTGTCCTAAAAAACAGCAGCCATGGATTCTTCTAAGCAGCTGCCTAGCACTTTGAAAATGAAAATGGTTGAGGCCCACAAAGCAGGAGAAGGTGATAAGAAGGTAGCAAAGCGTTTTCAGGTTTACATTTCCCCAGTTCGAAATGTAATTAAGAAATGGCAGTTAACAGGAACAGTGGAGGTCAAGATAAGGTCTGGAAGACCAAGAAACATTTCAGAAAGAGCTGCTTGTAGGATTGCTAGAAAGGCAAATCAGAACCCCCGCTTGACAGCAAAAGACCTTCAGGAAGATTTAGCAGACTCTGGACTTGTGGTACATTGTTCTACTGTTCAGCAACACCTGCACAAATATGGCCTTCATGAAAGAGTCATCAGAAGAAAACCTCTCCTGCGTTCTTACCACAAAATTCAGCTTTTGCAAAAGAACATCTAAACAAGCCTGATGCATTTTGGAAACAAGTCCTGTGGACCGATGAGTTTAAAATAGAAGTCTTTGGCCGCAATGAGCAAAGGTATGTTTGGAGGAAAAAGGGCACATAATTTCATGAAAAGAACACCTCTCCAACCATTAAGCATTACACAGCAAGGGACATTTCATGGGTAGAGGAAGGAATGGATTCAATGAAATTCCAGCAAATTCTAGAAGCAAACACACCACCATCTGTAAAAAGCTGAAGTTAAAAAGAGGATGGTGTCTACAAATGGATAATGATTCTAAACACACCTCAAAAATCACGATAGACTACCTCAAAAGGTGCAAGCTGAAAGTTTTACCATGGCCCTCACAGTCCCCTGATCTGAACATCATTGAAAATCTGTGAATAGACCTCAAAAGAGCAGTGCATGCAAGACGCCCCAGGAATCTCACAGAACTGAAAAAAGGGAAGAGTGGATGGAAATCCCACAAACAAGAATTAAAAGACTCTTGGCTGGCTACAGAAAGCATTTACAAGCTTTGATACTTGCCAAAGGGGGTGCTATGGCGTCACATCAATGTCAAAACTAGAGGGCGCAACTTTTAACATTTCGCGTGTGTAAATATCCCTCTCGCGAGTGCAAATGTGAAACTCGCGAGCACAAAAAGAGGAATTGCGTGCGCACTGATCATAAAATCGCTCTCAAACTGTCTTTTTCACTCTCGAATGTTGTTTTGCTGCTCGATTTCATTGTTGTGCGCGCGCGCGAAAGCAAATTGCGCTCGGCTGTTCTTTCTGTGCGAGAGAAGATTTTGCGCTCGCGTTTTCAAAGAGGCGGTTTTGACAGTTTGGGGGCGGAGTCAGGGCCGGCTCTATCAGCGAATGCTATTGGCTCTATGCATGCAAGCTCTGTGACGTGTTTCCGTTTAGCCTTAGTCGGACAGTCTAGCTTCTGTTTTGTGAGAACCCCCAGCAAAGTTCTAAACACAACATGTCGTATAGCGGTGAATATGTAGAGTTTGCGTTTTCAAACACAAGATCGAGGTGGATCGGAACATTCTCAGGGTTCATTTTTGAACGCTGCATTCGACGGGTAAAAGAGCATAAGTTGTTCGACACGGTGATTGCTATGTCCATTTCTGTTTACTGTGTTTTGCCTGCATGTGAACTATCGGACTGGACCACTTGACAAGGCATGAAGCTAAACACTCGCCTTTATCTGCAATTTTTTTTTTTTAAATAACGTGTACATTTAAATATTGTAAATATATATTATAGTTTATACTCTATTTCTGTGTTAAACAAAAGCATAAAAACCAACAAAAGCCTCTTTATTATGTAAACATCTTTTATATCTACACTCTGATTATTTTATCAGTTCTACAATTACAGACTGTAGTTCATCTGTTTCTCTCTATACTGTGTTAGCCTCATTTCTGTTCTTAATAATCAGGACCCCCACAGAGCAGGTATTATTTAGGTGGTGGATGATTCTCAGCACTGCAGTGACACTGACATGGTGGTGGTGTGTTAGTGTGTGTTGTGCTGGTATGAGTGGATCAGACACAGCAGCGCTGCTGGAGTTTTTTAATATCATGTCCACTTACTGTCCACTTTATTAGACACTTCTACCTAGTTGGTCCACCTTCGCTCATCTATTGCTGCTGTTTGAGTTGGTCATCTTCTAGACCTTCATCAGTGGTCACAGGACGCTGCCCACCGGGCGCTGTATTTATCGTCTTATTTACTCATACCAGCACAACACACACTAACACACCACCACCATGTCAGTGTCACTGCAGTGCTGAGAATGATCCACCACCTAAATAATACCTGCTCTGTGGTGGTCCTGATTATTAAGAACAGGGTGAAAGGGGGGCTAACAATGCATGCAAAGAAACAGATTACAGGCAGTAATTGTAGAACTACAAAGTGCTTCTATATGGTAAGTGGAGCTGATAAAATGGACAGTGAGTGTAGAAACAAGGAGGTGGTTTTAATGTAATGGCTGATCAGTGATAGATGGATGGATCGATCGATATCAGAAGAAACAATAAATGAGCTGGTGTTTCAATACTTGTCCATATTGAGTGTGTAAAACAGTTTATCTCCACCTTTGCCGTTTCTCATGTTTTGTGAATCTGGCAGTTGTTTAGCATTTATTTCATGATGAATAGACCACTTGAATGGTGTTAAAGACTTGAAATAAAATCTTTTTACATTTAACTTTAAATGAAAGTCATTTTTTTTCTCTTTTGTAACATGATACAAGGTTTTGAATTGAACAGCATATTGCTGCCAGCTTGACACTGATAAATTCTGTAATGATTATGTATTGATAACCTGCCGTAAGAAACATAAAAAAAAATAAAAAATCAAGTTCACCCTTACATTTACTACAAAAATGTTTTTTTTGGAGAAAGACATGTTAATACTGTAACATCAAATTAATTAAATGACATGAAAATGTAAAGGTCTGACATATAACATTTGATAATAAATAAAAGATAACTCATTAATATATTGGCAAACAAAACTTTTTACACTTAATAAAAAGATTGAGGGTAAATTGGTAATATATTCAGTTAGATATGTTAAGTTTGTTTTATGTTTTATTAGGAATTTAAAGTCATGTTTTACACTTTGGTTACATTCATGACAGAAACGGTAGTTACTCATTACACAAGATCCATCAGTTCAATTCATCAATATCAATTAATTAATATAAATTATATTAATATAATAAATAATTAATATCAAACAGTCATGGACAATTTAGTGTCTCCAATTCACCTCACTTACACACTTCTGGACTGTGGGAGGAAACACGGAGGAGCACCCGGAGGAAACCCACATGGATACAGGGAGAACATGCAAACTCCACACAGAATATCAAACTCCACCTCGCCAAACACTCTGCATTGACACTTTCAGAGAACACTTGGACACCTTACACTTACGCACAATAAGACACTGTCTTTGCACCTTGCACTTGGACACTTCATTATGCTGCTACTCAGTTCTACTACCCATGCTTATAAGTTAAATGCACTCTTATTGTTCATGTTGCTGCTACATTTCTACATTTTTACATTTCTACATTTTTACATTGCTACATTTACTTCTACTTTTTATATTTGTAAATATTTTTCATATTCATGATTATTCTTTTGTATTGTATATATTAGATTATTTTATTGGGTGTAACTGGGACCTTGGGTCATAATTTCGTTCCACCTCATGTACCACATGTGATGTGAATGACAATAAACCCTCCTTGAATCCTTGAAAGAACCCAGACCACTCCACCTGGGAACTGAACACACACACATACATTATATATACATATACCTGACACTGTGCAAGGAGAAGATGCATCAAAATGAAATTGTAATGGTATGCTTCAAAGCTAACTAAAACATAAATCTCAATACTGGTCTGTCAAGCTAGATGTAGTGTTTGTCTAGTCTAGCAAAACAACCACTAACCAGTTTACAACCAGCCTACTTGCATGGTTATAAGGAAATACTTGCAAACGTACTTACCTTCGTATTTGTCAATGTAGCTGGTGTTGTACATTTAAAATCGTTCACCATCAGACGAGATTAATCTTGAAGAGAACAAGTGTAAAAGAGAGAGCCACGATATCTGCTTGTTGACAACCGGCGTCTGAATACCGGAAGTTGATCTGTCCCGTACACGAGAACCCGGACGTAAGGCGTGCATAGAGCCGGCCCTGACTCCGCCCCCAAACTGTCAAAACCGCCCCTTTGAAAACTCGAGCGCAAAATCTTCTCTCGCGCAGAAAGAGCAGCCGAGCGCAATTTGCTTTCGCGCGTGCGCACAACAATGAAATCGAGCAGAAAAACAACATTCGAGAGTGAAAAAGACAGTTTAAGAGCGATTTTATGATCAGTGTGCACGCAATTCCTCTTTTTGTGCTCGCGAGAGGGATATTTACACACGCGAAATGTTAAAAGTTGCGCCCTCTAGTTTTGACATTGATGTGACGCCATAGGGTGCTACTAGGTACTAACCATGCAGGGTGCCCACACTTTTGCTTCAGGCCCTTTTCCTTTTTTGCTATTTTGAAAATGTCAAAGATGAAAATAAAAAAAAATTGTTTTTGCTTAAAATACAAAGTGAATGTGTCGTCTTTAACTTTATGCCTTTTGGAGATCATTTCATCTTCAACCTGCTTAACTGTTCACAGTAACAGTAATTTTGACCAGGGGTGCCCAAACTTTTGCATGCCACTGTATAATTAAACTGTAATATATCACTGATAGATCATACAAATGCTGTTTGTATGCTAAATAGATACACACTATAGAGACACACTCTGAAATGCAAGGAAGAAGTGCAACTGCCTATTGTTTTGGAATGGAGTGTCAGTTTTAGTTTGCATAAAGAAGGGAAAACCTGTAAGACACTCCAGGGCTGCATTTTAGAGGAATAGAGGAATGTCTTTATTTGTCATATACTGTATACATATACAGGTGTACAGTACAGTGAATTTAAACACCACCCAATCACTTTGGTTCAGCAAGAATCAAAGCCATGAATCAGGTACACTGTAGCTACTCCTGACTATTAAAGGCACTCATGCGTACAAGTAGTTTCTTGTAAATGAAGGTTCCTCCATTATTACTAATACCTAAACCCAATGCAAAATATATGTCATAAAAAAAAATATTCTGGCACAGACTGGAACAAACTAGTTGTTTTTCAGCAAATGGCACCAACTACCATTACATATTTGCACAATCATTTTAAAACTGCTCTCTGGTGGTCTTTTTGTCTTTCATACTTCACAGGGCAAAAGCCTCCTTCAAGAATCATGTCAATCAAGAAACAAGCAAAAAAATTTTTTGTGTTCTTCTTCTGGTATTACTACTACATTACAGGACGTAACACGGACTATAAAAAACCATTTGTTATGTGGCGTACGAGTGGAAAATAATCCCATAATTAAAGTCGACAATCTCAAAACATACCTCGTCGGTTCCTACATAGATCACCGCCTAGAGGTGAAAACCATAAAGACAATTGCTATAGTGCTTCGTAGTGAAAAGGCAGAGTATCAGTGTGTCCTCTACTGCAATGGCACCAACATCTCTGTACCTGCCACGTACAGCATGCACATTTCTGAACCATGCACAACACCAGCACACGTGGCTATCACTTCTCCATCACCTCTAGGTGAAGCCTCACAGAATGTCCACGTCCTTCAACCGGTCAGAAATCAACAGACTCGTGATGTCTTCCCTTATGAGTTTACAGCTTGTATTTCCACCATGTTTGATTACACCAATGTTTTGGGACTGGTGCAGGCCATGGAAATGTTGTGGAGATCATCCCCTGGACCATATCATCTTACATCAAAGTGTCCAGAGGCTGGCAGAAGAGGGATTCACCAGGCGAGCTGCATTACTTTGGGCAAATTGCGGCACTGAACGACTGTGTGTGTCGCTACATGTACCAGAGTCGCTATGTAGCCCTGCAAGAATTGGATTAATTTATTCTTCCTATAAGTCTAAAGAACTGGACAGAACTCCTGCCTGAACTGGAAAGGAAATACGGTCGAAACAAGGGATTTGAGTTTGAGAATAATTTTTTCCCACTTTCCATAAATGACACAAACCCAGATTATTCACCTGAATTTTGGAAGAAGGTCGTGGGGATGAACATTTTAGATCACATCTACAAATTAAGCAATCAAGATCTCAAGTATGAAAAATTTAAAGTCATCACAAATCCTCGCTTAGTGTTTTCACCATCAGTGCATGGTTTCCAGAAGTCAGTTAATGGTCTTGCTTGGGTTGACCGTAACATTGCCAGAATGTATCACTTTCGAAATCTTTCAAGTAAAGAATTATCAACACACTCTCACATAAAAGATGAACGTATAAGGGATTTTTCAGACAGACTGATCCCTGCTGTTTCTCAACTGCTTCAGCAAGCACTGGGCATTAACTAAAATTTTAACAAGCAAACAGTGTCTTCAACATGCATTTTGAGTAATGCTTCTCAGGGAAACAGGGTGCCAGTTCAAAGCTCGGCTTCAGCATTTAATCATATGTTTGTGAAGACGCCCAGCAGGCCAATAACACTGCGGAGATTTGAACCCCCATAACAGACCACTGTGCAACCTAAGAAAAACTTAAATAAAAAAAATCAATTAATTATTTGTTCAAAGGAAAATGTGTTCAAAGGAAAACTGAGTGATATTGCCCCTATTCCAAAAAAAATGATTAAACATCCAGTTATGCTTAAAACAGTCTTTACTCCTTTACAGTCTTTGAACTGTGGGAGGAAACCAAAGCATCCGGAGGAAGCCCACAAAAACATAGGACATACAAATTTCACACAGAAAGGAACCAGAACGGTAGACCAGAAAATCAAACCAAAGACCTTTTTGCTGTGAGGGCGCCCATGCCAATCATTTTGAAAAAATATTTTCAAAACCTGGATTAGGTATTTTTTTATACTAGTACAATTCAAGAGACTTATTTAATTAATTTCAAAACATGCTAAAGTTTTCTGTTTGCCATATGATAACCCAAAAGCACTTTTTACAAAAAATTTCTTTTAATTTGTCACCGGCTATGTAAGCTTTTCTTTCTATTTAAAAATACCCCCAGAACTCATCGCTACCTCTGCAGTTTGGTCTTTCCTGTCTTTCCTGTATCGTCTTTGCCCCAAATATTATGCAGGGAACTGTATAAAATAGAGTTACAAAATAAGTTCCTTCAGCAAAAAAGGTCAGGGTGGGAGTACTTCGTACTGTTAAATACTGAACATACCATTACAAATTGGTTCTAGTAACCGTGGCATCTGTCTTATTGTTTTAACCTACCACGCTATGCTTCCATGGTAGTGAGGTTGATTGTAACAAAGGAACATCAACTCATATTTGACATGAATTCATGAATCATTAACTAATTTATTGACCTTCACTTTATTCTGCGAATAGCTTCAGTTGAGAGGGAGAACATGCAAACTCCACACAGAAAAGGTCCTTCTTGCTGTGAGGCAACAGCTCTACACACCGCGCCACCCATTATTATTATTAATAATTTTACCAATAATGATAATAATAATAAAATGTATTTATTTATTGATTGATTTGTGGAAAAGGTCATCCAGCACCAACTGGCCCTGAGAGAAAGTATTCACCCTCTTACCTAGCCATTCAAATAACCAAATGTAATATTTAAATGGGTTTAAATATTAAATATTAAAAAATGTTAATAATTTTTTAAAAAATATAATAAAAACATTTAAAAGAAAATCCTGGTTGACCATATTTTGTTTGTCCAAAAAGAGGACACGGCAGGATGGCAGCATGGGCCTGATGGGCACCTGCACTGGTTTGCACTGTGTATAGATGCGTGATTGGCTTCATTAACTAATACTCACTGCCCCCAGAGCAACACAAGTGAAGGCTTTTTTTTTCTTTTAATTATCTC
The DNA here is from genome assembly GCF_030014385.1 of Trichomycterus rosablanca. Lineage (NCBI taxonomy): Eukaryota > Metazoa > Chordata > Actinopteri > Siluriformes > Trichomycteridae > Trichomycterus > Trichomycterus rosablanca. The sequence goes on along the minus strand of NC_085998.1, from coordinate 10,320,639 downwards.
TAAACCTGTAACAGGGTGAGCGGTGTTTGGTTATTATTTTAAGTAGTGTTCACTTTTAGTCTTAGCACCGCTAAGTGTGCAGGCACATCAGCATAACAACCTCAGTATTACTCAGCTGTTTGAGTGGAGCAAAAAAATTTTGTCTTTGCTTGTGTTGTGCTTGGGGGGCAGTGAGAAAATCCTGATGACCATATTTTGGTTGTCCAAAAAGAGGACACTTGGCAGGATGGCAGCATCCCAGCTAACACAGAACGTTCCCGTAACGTTAGATTTTGGTTCCCCTATGGTTATTTTTAGGGAACCATCCCATAACGTTATGGACAGTGGTAGCTCAGTGGTTAAGGTACTGGACTAGTAATCTGAAGGTTGCCGATTCGAGCCCCACCACTGCCAGGTGGCCACTGTTGGGCCCTTGAGCAAGGCCCTTAACCCTCAATTGCTTAAAATAAATTGTGTACAGTCATAATTGTAAGTCGCTTTGGATAAAAGCGTCTGCTAAATGCTGAAAATGTAAATGTTATGGTAACGTTCTATTTTCGTTAAAGAAATCAGCGCTGTTCCCGGAACGTTCCGGGAACTATGAAACCTATGAAACGTTCTCTTATGGTTTTATGAAAACTAACAGAGAACGTTATCTAAAAGTTGCCTTAAGGTTTTCTTTCTTATGTGTTTAAAGTAACGTTCCAGTAACGTTCCCGGGAAGGTTTTGCTTGAGACGGTCCATGTAGATCAACCTTTACTTACAAGTACCAACTATAAAACTATGAAACGCGTCATGTCTGCGTCATGGTCGGGTGAGAGTACGCTGGCGTCCCTTTGTTGACTGCTGCTTCTCCCCATGTCTGAACTGTATTTGTTGTGTTGTCTTTGTCTTTGTCTATAGTGTTTATGTTTTAATTTTAAGTTTTTGTTTTGGGTTTGGCGTGTTTGTTGCTGCCACGCGGCTGTTCTACTCTGCTGAACCTGGCTGTTAGCACCGCTGCTATCGTGCTCTGCTGAACCTGGCTGTTAGCACCGCTGCTATCGTGCTCTGCTGAACCTGGCTGTTAGCACTGAGGCTATTCTACTCTGCTGAACCTGGCTGTTAGCACCACTGCTATCGTGCTCTGCTGAACCTGGCTGTTAGCACTGAGGCTATTCTACTCTGCTGAACCTGGCTGTTAGCACCACTGCTATCGTGCTCTGCTGAACCTGGCTGTTAGCACTGAGGCTATTCTACTCTGCTGAACCTGGCTGTTAGCACCACTGCTATCGTGCTCTGCTGAACCTGGCTGTTAGCACTGAGGCTATTCTACTCTGCTGAACCTGGCTGTTAGCACCACTGCTATCGTGCTCTGCTGAACCTGGCTGTTAGCACTGAGGCTATTATACTCTGCTGAACCTGGCTGTTAGCACCGCTGCTATCGTGCTCTGCTGAACCTGGCTGTTAGCACTGAGGCTATTCTACTCTGCTGATCCTGGCTGTTAGCACCGCTGCTATCGTGTTCTGCTGAACCTGACTGTTGGCACCGCTGCTGTCGTGCTCTGCTGAACCTGGCTGTTGGCACTGCGGCTATTCTACTCTGCTGATCCTGGCTGTTAGCACTGCGGCTATTCTACTCTACTCGGCTGTATCGGGCTGTTAGCACCGCTGCTATCGTGCTCTGCTGATCCTGGCTGTTGGCACCGCGACTATTCTACTCTCCTGAACCGGGCTGTTGGCTCCGTGGCTATCATGTTCTGCACAAGTGTTGTTGTTGTCATTTTCTGTTCTTTGTATTACTAATTGTTAAGCGACCTTGGGTTTTGTGAAAGGCGCTATATAAGTGTAATTTAATATTATTATTATTATTATTATTATATATACAGTGTATCACAAAAGTGAGTACACCCCTCACATTTCTGCAAATATTTAAGTATATCTTTTCATGGGACAACACTGTCAAAATGACACTTTGACACAATGAAAAGTAGTCTGTGTGCAGCTTATATAACAGTGTAAATTTATTCTTCCCTCAAAATAACTCAATATACAGCCATTAATGTCTAAACCACCGGCAACAAAAGTGAGTACACCCCTTAGTGAATGTTCCTGAAGTGTCAATATTTTGTGTGGCCACCATTATTTCCCAGAACTGCCTTAACTCTCCTGGGCATGGAGTTCACCAGAGCTTCACAGGTTGCCACTGGAATGCTTTTCCACTCCTCCATGACGACATCACGGAGCTGGCGGATATTCGAGACTTTGCGCTCCTCCACCTTCCGCTTGAGGATGCCCCAAAGATGTTCTATTGGGTTTAGGTCTGGAGACATGCTTGGTCAGTCCATCACCTTTACTCTCAGCCTCTTCAATAAAGCAGTGGTCGTCTTAGAGGTGTGTTTGGGGTCATTATCATGCTGGAACACTGCCCTGCGCCCCAGTTTCCGGAGGGAGGGGATCATCCTCTGCTTCAGTATTTCACAGTACATATTGGAGTTCATGTGTCCCTCAATGAAATGTAACTCCCCAACACCTGCTGCACTCATGCAGCCCCAGACCATGGCATTCCCACCACCATGCTTGACTGTAGGCATGACACACTTATCTTTGTACTCCTCACCTGATTGCCGCCACACATGCTTGAGACCATCTGAACCAAACAAATTAATCTTGGTCTCATCAGACCATAGGACATGGTTCCAGTAATCCATGTCCTTTGTTGACATGTCTTCAGCAAACTGTTTGCGGGCTTTCTTGTGTAGAGACTTCAGAAGAGGCTTCCTTCTGGGGTGACAGCCATGCAGACCAATTTGATGTAGTGTGCGGCGTATGGTCTGAGCACTGACAGGCTGACCTTTTCAATCTCTGCAGCAATGCTGACAGCACTCCTGAGTCTATCTTTCAAAGACAGCAGTTGGATGTGACGCTGAGCACGTGAACTCAGCTTCTTTGGACGACCAATGCGAGGTCTGTTCTGAGTGGACCCTGCTCTTTTAAAACGCTGGATGATCTTGGCCACTGTGCTGCAGCTCAGTTTCAGGGTGTTGGCAATCTTCTTGTAGCCTTGGCCATCTTCATGTAGCGCAACAATTCGTCTTTTAAGATCCTCAGAGAGTTCTTTGCCATGAGGTGCCATGTGGGAACTTTCAGTGACCAGTATGAGAGAGTGTGAGAGCTTTACTACTAAATTGAACACACCTGCTCCCTATACACACCTGAGACCTAGTAACACTAACGAGTCACATGACATTTTGGAATGAAAATGACAAGCAGTGCTCAATTTGGACATTTAGGGGTGTAGTCTCTTAGGGGTGTACTCACTTTTGTTGCCGGTGGTTTAGACATTAATGGCTGTATATTGAGTTATTTTGAGGGAAGAATAAATTTACACTGTTATATAAGCTGCACACAGACTACTTTTCATTGTGTCAAAGTGTCATTTTGTCAGTGTTGTGCCATGAAAAGATATACTTAAAAATCTGCAGAAATGTGAGGGGTGTACTCACTTTTGTGATACACTGTATATAGCAAGCAGAACTCTCCATTCCCAGCTAGCACAACCATCTGGCCCAGTTCCCACTTTTCTATCGGCACAGTCGACAGAGTGTCAGAATCGACCAGAATCAATGTAGCCAGATCCGGCCCAGTTGTTAACACAGCTGGGTTTGGCTGGTGTTCGTAGAAACGCGTGCGCACCGACGCTGGTTGTCCGGCTGTGGCCCAGCGTCCAGTCTCTGATTCAGCGGTGGCAGAACGAGCATCATCATAGCAACAGCGACGCGAGCCGTTGAAAAAGAGGAATCGTTCGTTCGTGTGAGGTAAATAAACATTTAATCTTAACAACTTTTTACATAGCGATGCTGTGTCTGATCCACTCATAACAGCACAACACACACTAACACACCACCACCACGTCAGTGTCACTGCAGTGCTGAGAATGATCCACCACCTAAATAATACCTGCTCTGAGGTGATCCTGGGAGTCCTGACCATTGAAGAATAAGGTAAAAGAGGGCTAACAAAGTATGCAGTGGAACTGATGGACAACAGTGGAACTGTAGAGCTACAAAGTGCTTCTATAGATAGATAACTTTATTAATCCCATAGGGAAAGTCAGTAAATGGTTAGTAAACTTTATGGTTAGTGGAGCTGATAGAAAAAGAGTATACATACAATCAGAATCAGAATACTTTATTGATCCCAGAGGGAAATTGCAGAAGGAGGTGGTTTTAATGTTATGGCTGATCGTATATAATTTTATAACCCAAAGGTTGTCCCTTGTATTTTTTGTAGATATTCAAGTGTCCACTACCATCACTGAGCCACATTTGCTTATTCACCTCTCATACATGAGTGAAAACTATGAACACTACTCTGCAGCATCTAACATCCGGCGTAGATCATCAACCAAGGTCACAAGATCCAGCAAGAAGGTCCTGGGTTCGATCCCCAGGTGGGGCGGTCTGGGTCCTTTCTGTGTGGAGTTTGCATGTTTCCTCTGTTTGGAGGTTTCATCCGGGTGCTCCGGTTTCCTCCCACAGTCCAAAGACATGCAAGTGAGGTGAATTGGAGACACTAAATTGTCCATGACTGTGTTTGACATAACCTTGTGAATTGATGAATCTAGTGTAATGAGTAAACTGCCTGTCCTGTCATGAATGTAACCTAAGTTTAAAACATTAAAATCCTAATAAACAAACAAACAAACTGTAATTTATATTGTTTTTTATATATTTTATATATTGTTCACTTTTTTAATTATTATTCTTCTATGCTATTATAAATTTTATTTTCTATATATAATATTCAATTAGCTGTCATTTTGGTTCACTTTTATAATTGGTCTTATTTATAATATTCTGATTATTATTTTAAATAGTATACTACTTGCTGCAATTATCTTAATAAAATACTTTCTGCTGCACAATCTGTAGTTAATCTGTAGCATAAATCTACTATTTTATCTATGATGATGTAAAGGAGAAGAAAACGGGAAATAAATAGTATCGCAGTGCTTTGGGGGCTATTCCGGCCCAGTTATGAAAGAGTCGGCGGAGATCCGGCATCCGGATTTGGGCCAGTGTATTTGGCCCGATTCTGGGCAGTCATTCAAAAAGAGTCAGAGCCGACACGGGGTGCCGGCACTGAACCAGATGCGGCAGGCTCGGCTCGGCTGGCAGGAGCTGCGCCGGAAGTGGGCCACAATTACAAGGCTAGCTGGGAAGGTTTCAATAATTTTAAGGTTACGGGAACGTTTCCAGAACTATAATGCACAACCAAACGGGAACGTTCTATTTCCGTAAATAAAACTTTCCTGGGGAACCAAAGGGCAACCAAAATGAACGTTCTGGGAACCAAAAACTAACGAAAAATTGTTAGCTGGGATGGGCCTGATGGGCACCTGCACTGGGTTGCACTGTGTATAGATGCGTGATTGGCTTTATTAACTAATACCATTACATTTACAGCATTTAGCAGACACCTTTATCCAAAGCGACTTACATTACAGTTACAGTATACAGTCTGAGCAACTGAGGGTTAAGGGCCTTGCTCAAGGGCCCAACAGCAGCAACCTAGCAGTGGGTTTCCTCCAGGTGCTCCGGTTTCCTCGCACAGTCCAAAAACATTCCACCAGGCTAATTTGTAACACTGAATTGTCCTATAGATACCTAGCCGCTAGATGCACAAACCAGTGCATTGTAGTGCCGGTCCCAAGCCCGGATGAATAGGGAGGGTTGTGTCAGGAAGGGCAAAATCCCGCCGGCGACCCCTAACGGGAAGAAGCCGGAAATGCCTACACCGTAATCGAAAAACGGCACAAAGGCTGAGGAACAAGAAGAGACTTAATAATACTAAATAATAATGACTTATTATTAGAAATGCACAGACCAAACCATAAGTCGTACGAAAAATAATACTTGGTCAACAAGCTCAATTGGGGCGCTCAGGTGGCACAGCGGGATATTCATCTAGCACACCAGCGCCGAGATTTTGAACTTCTCAGTGTAACCACCGGTCGGCTGAGCGCCATGTAGTGGGCATAATTGGCAGTGCCTGCCACGTCTCTGCTAGGGCGGGCACTACTATGTGGGTGGGGTCTTCAAATGCTGTGTAAGGACCCTATCTGGCAGATAGAGAGGTGCCTGTGCAGAGTGCATAGGTGAGAAAGGGTTCTGCTAAGGGCTGCACGGGGGTCGAAGGAGGCGTGAGCAGCAACATACCCACCTCGGCGGCAATCAGGGATCCCCCAGCAGCGGAAGACAAATTGAGTATGCTAAATTGGAAGAAAATGCATAAATTAAATAGGAAAAAAAAGCTCAATTGGCCTGATGGTGGCGCTAAAGTGTATCATCAAACTTTGAGGTCTGGATCTCCTACCCTGTATGACATAGAGACAAAATTCTTTTTTCCACTGATTACTTGTCTCGCACCCTGCAAAAAAGCCTTAGGAAACACAAAGCTCCGCCCACTTAGAATTCGAGCAAATTTGCATTATATGCAAAATCACACATTGTTTTAAGTGTAAACTAGTTTCTGGACTATAACCAAACATACACAAATGTGGGATCAAAGAAACCGTGAGAACTTGAACTTTTAAAATTATTATTAATTCTTAAGAAAATGAATGAGTAATAATGTTGCAATTCTATAGTGTTGTTGCCAGATGTCAATCACAAACATGAGTGGAGCAAGTCAATCATTAAGCATACATACTGCTCTAACTCAGAAATCATTTCACAAATTGTCACCAAACTTCAAATCACATAGCAAAGGGGGTTCAAAAGCTATGACAAAAAATATGTAACTGCAGTTCTAGGTGGCGCTATAACATGCCAGATAATGTTACACAAAGATTGTCCAATTGACATGAAATTTGGCATTGTGCTTCTGTGTCCTATCCTACTTTGGGAATGGTCCCATACCTTTGGTGCACAGTGGGCACATTTTTGCTTGAACCCCAGACATTATTGCTTGTATCAGTAATTTAATCAGTTTAATGTTAATCAGTTCTAACCAGTCTGATCAGTTTAAATAGCAACTAGACGTTCAACTGAGACAAATTGCAAGGATAATAAAAAAAAAAACAGGATGCACCTGGGTTTGATCCCCAGGCGGGACGGTCCAGGTCCTTTCTGTGCGAAGTTTGCATGTTCTTCCCGTGTCTGCGTGGGTTTTCTCCGAGAGCTCTGATTTCCTCCCACAGTCCAAAAACATGCAGTCAAGTTAATTGGAGACACTAAATTGCCCTATAGGTGAATGGGTATGTGTGTGTGTGTCTACCCTGCAATGGACTGGCGCCCTGTACAGGGTGTTACTGTGTGCCTTGCGCCTATTGAAAAGCTGGGATAGGCTCCAGAACCCTCCCGACCCTAATTGGATAAGCGGTTAAGACAGTGAGTGCCACAACAAATGGGTCTGAATACTTTTGTGAATAAAGAATTTCAGTGTATGGGTGATTAACTGTAGCCTGACAATATACAGTACTGGCTGCATCTTTTAACCTGCACGAGGCGGGTTCATACGTGAACCGATCTCCATCGTTCCCCGTCTCACTATGCAGGCACCATCAATCAGCCAGCAGAGGCCGTAATTGCAGCAGTGGGCTAACATATTTTACGGCTATTTTAAGCACCCAATCATTTGTAAATTAATTTAATACCAGACAAGTCGATAATCTTTTAAATAATCACATCAGATAACAAATTTTAGTGCAATTTAAGATTTCTACAAAGCTTCTGATAAAAACATGGTCCTGTCTGATACATAAGTGGTTTTGATTAATCGAAAGTTGCTCATTGCCTGATCATCATATCAGAAGAACATGTTCTGTGCCTAGCCTACTATTTGTATATGGTACTGTGGATAGTTTACAACCTAGGTTTGATGAACATTTTTATTATAAAAGTATGAAACAATCAATATAGAAGCCAATAATTCTAATGTTTTCAGCCTTTTCTACAGGTAGACATACATGCTAAACAGGCAAAAATATGTGGACACTTTTAATAGCCTAGTGGGTAGGGCAGGGGTTTTCACCGAGGGCCACATCAGCATTATTGTGGCCCTCAAAGGGCCGATTGTAACGTATTCTGCTGAGATTGCAGTCTGTTGTTTTTCTTGGAGGCTAAATTCTGCATTTATATTGTCCTCCTTTACCACAGACACAGCCTCATAACACAAGAGACGCAACGTTTTCTCTTCCTGAAGCACAAACTTGTTTTCATTTTCATTAAATTTCCTCCTTCTGCTTAATTTTCTTACTTATCTTCTTGTACATTTTGGGATTATGTGTAAATATTTCTTAACATCATCTACAGGCGGGATGTGTCACTTTGCAGGTCACAAAATCAGCCTGCATTTTGAGAGATGCAGTTATTGTAGGCTTTTACAGTGTATTTTAAGACAATTGTTTTGCCCTCGCTAATAGTTTATCCCCCTTTCTCAGCTAGACAGACAGACAGACAGACAGACAGCTCTCTTCAGAATACAGTCAGTTTATTTGCTTTCCAGCTGTGTGATACACTGTGTGCACCAGAATGAAGTAAAAATACAAACAATAAAAACAATAAAGAACTTAATACAGTACAAGCACACAGCTGTAGTCAAGTGTTACATCTGGTACAATATGAGATTTAACCAAACGTAAAATAGCGCTAACGAGTTAGCATTTTGTGTAAAGATACTAATTGCTATAGTAACGGTAACAACTGCATTTAATTATGGTAAATTTGTAACTAAAACACTGTGATATACTCACTAAACATTAACAAACAACTGAGAATATAAACGCCACTACCTACAGACAATGCTTCTGTATTATACTGCAAGATAATTATTTATATTTATTATTATTGTTTACATTACTACCCGCGTTCTTTTGCCGTAAAAGTCACATGGCTTCTCAGCGAAGGTCAAAGTTAGTTGCCATGACTACGATGTCGCCAGTTGCACTTAAAGGCGCAGGTGTCTCATTAAATTATAACCGCGTCTCTGTAACGACTCGAACCATCACAACAATCATACAGTCGTTTAAGCTCTCGCGGGCCACATGAAATGACGTGGCGGGCCGGAGCTGGCCCGCGGGCCGTGAGTTTGACAGCCCTGGGGTAGGGTTTTGGGCTATCAACTGAAAGGTTAAAAGTTTGAGTCCCAGCTCTACCATGCAGCCACTGTTTGGCCCTTGAGCAAGGCCCTTAACCCTCTCAGCTTCAGGGGCTCCATACAATGGCTGACCTTGCTCTCTGACCCCAGCTTTCAAACAAGCTGGGATATGCGAAGAAAGAATTTTATTATACTGTACACATGTATGTGTATATATGACAAATAAAGGCATTCTATTATATTCTATTTTATTCTATTAATGATAGCTATTTTAGCCACACCCATTTCTAAGAGGTGTGCATAATCAATTATACAAATATAAATTATATCCTTTTGACCCTTTTGATGTAGTAAAACCTCAGTGGCAACCACAGAGCCCTGACCTCAACCTTACTGAATAGGATAAATAATTGCTCCACTTACCTTATAGGAGCACTTGGTAGTTCTACAATTACTGACTGTAGTCCATCTGTTTTTTGTTTTTTTTGCATGCTTTGTTAGCCCACTTTCATGCTGTTCTTCAATGGTCAGGACTCTCCCAGGACCACCACAGAGCAGGTATTATTTAGGTGGTGGATCATTCTCAGCACTGCAGTGACACTGACATGGTGGTGGTGTGTTAGTGTGTGTTGTGCTGGTATGAGTGGATAAGACATATTTACATGTTCGGCATTTAGCGGACGCCTTTATCCAAAGCGACTTACAGTACAGTTACAGTACAGTCTGAGCAATTTAGGGTTAAGGGCCTTGCTCAAAGGCCCAACAGCAGCAACCTGGCAGTGGTGCACTTGGTACCACCATAAGTGGTGGGGCTTGAACCAGCGACCTTCTGATTACTAGTCCAGTACCTTAACCACTAGGCTACGGCATGCCCACATTAATGCTGATGGAGTTTTTAAACACCTCACTGTCCCTGCTGGACTGAGAATAGCCCACCAACCAAAATATATCCAGCCAGCAGTGCCCCGTGGGCAGCTTCCTGTGACCACTGATGAAGGTCTTGAAGACCAACTCAAACAGCAGCAATAGATGAGCGATCGTCTCTGACTTTACATCTACGAGGTGAATCAACTAGGTAGGAGTGTCTAATAGAGTGGACAGTGAGTGGACATGGTATTTAAAAACTCCAGCAGTGCTGCTGTGTCTGATCCACTCATACCAGCATAACACACACTAACACACCACCACCATGTCAGTGTCACTGCAATCCACCACCTAAATAATACCTGCTCTGTGGGGGTCCTGACCATTGAAGAACAGGGTGAAAGCAGGCTAAAAAAAGGTATGTAGAGAAATAGATGGACTACAGTCAGTAATTGTAGTACTACAAATTGCTCTTATATGATAAGTGGAGCTGATAAAATGGACAGTAAGTGTAGAAACAAGGAGGTGGGTTTTAATGTTATGGCTGATCAGTGTATCACTGATAGATCTTACAAATGCTGTTTTGAGTAAATAGTTACAGATCCGCAAGGCAAGACAAGTTTATACACACCTTTCATACACAGTGGCAATTCAAAGTGCTTTGGAATGTGTCCAAAGACACATTCCAAAATCCAAAGAGGGGCAACTTTATGAATAAAAGGGGAACTCCTTTTAAATTTCCTCCTTCTGCTTAATTTTCTTACTTATCTTCTTGTACATTTTAGGATCATGTGTAAATATTTCTTAACATCATCTACAGGCGGGATGTGTCACTTTGCAGGTCACAAAATCAGCCTGCATTTTGAGAGATGCAGTTAATGTAGGCTTTTACAGTGTATTTGAAGACAATTGTTTTGCCCTCGCTAATAGTTTATCCCCCTTTCTCAGCTAGACAGACAGACAGACAGCTCTCTTCAGAATACAGTCAGTTTATTTGCTTTCCAGCTGTGTGATACACTGTGTGCACCAGAATGAAGTAAAAATACAAACAATAAAAACAATAAAGAACTTAATACAGTACAAGCACACAGCTGTAGTCAAGTGTTACATCTGGTACAATATGAGATTTAACCAAACGTAAAATAGCGCTAACGAGTTAGCATTTTGTGTAAAGATACTAATTGCTATAGTAACGGTAACAACTGCATTTAATTATGGTAAATTTGTAACTAAAACACTGTGATATACTCACTAAACATTAACAAACAACTGAGAATATAAACGCCACTACCTACAGACAATGCTTCTGTATTATACTGCAAGATAATTATTTATATTTATTATTATTGTTTACATTACTACCCGCGTTCTTTTGCCGTAAAAGTCACATGGCTTCTCAGCGAAGGTCAAAGTTAGTTGCCATGACTACGATGTCGCCAGTTGCACTTAAAGGCGCAGGTGTCTCATTAAATTATAACCGCGTCTCTGTAACGACTCGAACCATCACAACAATCATACAGTCGTTTAAGCTCTCGCGGGCCACATGAAATGACGTGGCGGGCCGGAGCTGGCCCGCGGGCCGTGAGTTTGACAGCCCTGGGGTAGGGTTTTGGGCTATCAACTGAAAGGTTAAAAGTTTGAGTCCCAGCTCTACCATGCAGCCACTGTTTGGCCCTTGAGCAAGGCCCTTAACCCTCTCAGCTTCAGGGGCTCCATACAATGGCTGACCCTGCTCTCTGACCCCAGCTTTCAAACAAGCTGGGATATGCGAAGAAAGAATTTTGTTATACTGTACACATGTATGTGTATATATGACAAATAAAGGCATTCTATTATATTCTATTTTATTCTATTAATGATAGCTATTTTAGCCACACCCATTTCTAAGAGGTGTGCATAATCAATTATACAAATATAAATTATATCCTTTTGACCCTTTTGATGTAGTAAAACCTCAGTGGCAACCACAGAGCCCTGACCTCAACCTTACTGAATAGGATAAATAATTGCTCCACTTACCTTATAGGAGCACTTGGTAGTTCTACAATTACTGACTGTAGTCCATCTGTTTTTTGTTTTTTTTGCATGCTTTGTTAGCCCACTTTCATGCTGTTCTTCAATGGTCAGGACTCTCCCAGGACCACCACAGAGCAGGTATTATTTAGGTGGTGGATCATTCTCAGCACTGCAGTGACACTGACATGGTGGTGGTGTGTTAGTGTGTGTTGTGCTGGTATGAGTGGATAAGACATATTTACATGTTCGGCATTTAGCGGACGCCTTTATCCAAAGCGACTTACAGTACAGTTACAGTACAGTCTGAGCAATTTAGGGTTAAGGGCCTTGCTCAAAGGCCCAACAGCAGCAACCTGGCAGTGGTGCACTTGGTACCACCATAAGTGGTGGGGCTTGAACCAGCGACCTTCTGATTACTAGTCCAGTACCTTAACCACTAGGCTACGGCATGCCCACATTAATGCTGATGGAGTTTTTAAACACCTCACTGTCCCTGCTGGACTGAGAATAGCCCACCAACCAAAATATATCCAGCCAGCAGTGCCCCGTGGGCAGCTTCCTGTGACCACTGATGAAGGTCTTGAAGACCAACTCAAACAGCAGCAATAGATGAGCGATCGTCTCTGACTTTACATCTACGAGGTGAATCAACTAGGTAGGAGTGTCTAATAGAGTGGACAGTGAGTGGACATGGTATTTAAAAACTCCAGCAGTGCTGCTGTGTCTGATCCACTCATACCAGCATAACACACACTAACACACCACCACCATGTCAGTGTCACTGCAATCCACCACCTAAATAATACCTGCTCTGTGGGGGTCCTGACCATTGAAGAACAGGGTGAAAGCAGGCTAAAAAAAGGTATGTAGAGAAATAGATGGACTACAGTCAGTAATTGTAGTACTACAAATTGCTCTTATATGATAAGTGGAGCTGATAAAATGGACAGTAAGTGTAGAAACAAGGAGGTGGGTTTTAATGTTATGGCTGATCAGTGTATCACTGATAGATCTTACAAATGCTGTTTTGAGTAAATAGTTACAGATCCGCAAGGCAAGACAAGTTTATACACACCTTTCATACACAGTGGCAATTCAAAGTGCTTTGGAATGTGTCCAAAGACACATTCCAAAATCCAAAGAGGGGCAACTTTATGAATAAAAGGGGAACTCCTTTTAAATTTCCTCCTTCTGCTTAATTTTCTTACTTATCTTCTTGTACATTTTAGGATCATGTGTAAATATTTCTTAACATCATCTACAGGCGGGATGTGTCACTTTGCAGGTCACAAAATCAGCCTGCATTTTGAGAGATGCAGTTAATGTAGGCTTTTACAGTGTATTTGAAGACAATTGTTTTGCCCTCGCTAATAGTTTATCCCCCTTTCTCAGCTAGACAGACAGACAGACAGCTCTCTTCAGAATACAGTCAGTTTATTTGCTTTCCAGCTGTGTGATACACTGTGTGCACCAGAATGAAGTAAAAATACAAACAATAAAAACAATAAAGAACTTAATACAGTACAAGCACACAGCTGTAGTCAAGTGTTACATCTGGTACAATATGAGATTTAACCAAACGTAAAATAGCGCTAACGAGTTAGCATTTTGTGTAAAGATACTAATTGCTATAGTAACGATAACAACTGCATTTAATTATGGTAAATTTGTAACTAAAACACTGTGATATACTCACTAAACATTAACAAACAACTGAGAATATAAACGCCACTACCTACAGACAATGCTTCTGTATTATACTGCAAGATAATTATTTATATTTATTATTATTGTTTACATTACTACCCGCGTTCTTTTGCCGTAAAAGTCACATGGCTTCTCAGCGAAGGTCAAAGTTAGTTGCCATGACTACGATGTCGCCAGTTGCACTTAAAGGCGCAGGTGTCTCATTAAATTATAACCGCGTCTCTGTAACGACTCGAACCATCACAACAATCATACAGTCGTTTAAGCTCTCGCGGGCCACATGAAATGACGTGGCGGGCCGGAGCTGGCCCGCGGGCCGTGAGTTTGACAGCCCTGGGGTAGGGTTTTGGGCTATCAACTGAAAGGTTAAAAGTTTGAGTCCCAGCTCTACCATGCAGCCACTGTTTGGCCCTTGAGCAAGGCCCTTAACCCTCTCAGCTTCAGGGGCTCCATACAATGGCTGACCCTGCTCTCTGACCCCAGCTTTCAAACAAGCTGGGATATGCGAAGAAAGAATTTTGTTATACTGTACACATGTATGTGTATATATGACAAATAAAGGCATTCTATTATATTCTATTTTATTCTATTAATGATAGCTATTTTAGCCACACCCATTTCTAAGAGGTGTGCATAATCAATTATACAAATATAAATTATATCCTTTTGACCCTTTTGATGTAGTAAAACCTCAGTGGCAACCACAGAGCCCTGACCTCAACCTTACTGAATAGGATAAATAATTGCTCCACTTACCTTATAGGAGCACTTGGTAGTTCTACAATTACTGACTGTAGTCCATCTGTTTTTTGTTTTTTTTGCATGCTTTGTTAGCCCACTTTCATGCTGTTCTTCAATGGTCAGGACTCTCCCAGGACCACCACAGAGCAGGTATTATTTAGGTGGTGGATCATTCTCAGCACTGCAGTGACACTGACATGGTGGTGGTGTGTTAGTGTGTGTTGTGCTGGTATGAGTGGATAAGACATATTTACATGTTCGGCATTTAGCGGACGCCTTTATCCAAAGCGACTTACAGTACAGTTACAGTACAGTCTGAGCAATTTAGGGTTAAGGGCCTTGCTCAAAGGCCCAACAGCAGCAACCTGGCAGTGGTGCACTTGGTACCACCATAAGTGGTGGGGCTTCAACCAGCGACCTTCTGATTACTAGTCCAGTACCTTAACCACTAGGCTACGGCATGCCCACATTAATGCTGATGGAGTTTTTAAACACCTCACTGTCCCTGCTGGACTGAGAATAGCCCACCAACCAAAATATATCCAGCCAGCAGTGCCCCGTGGGCAGCTTCCTGTGACCACTGATGAAGGTCTTGAAGACCAACTCAAACAGCAGCAATAGATGAGCGATCGTCTCTGACTTTACATCTACGAGGTGAATCAACTAGGTAGGAGTGTCTAATAGAGTGGACAGTGAGTGGACATGGTATTTAAAAACTCCAGCAGTGCTGCTGTGTCTGATCCACTCATACCAGCATAACACACACTAACACACCACCACCATGTCAGTGTCACTGCAATCCACCACCTAAATAATACCTGCTCTGTGGGGGTCCTGACCATTGAAGAACAGGTTGAAAGCAGGCTAAAAAAAGGTATGTAGAGAAATAGATGGACTACAGTCAGTAATTGTAGTACTACAAATTGCTCTTATATGATAAGTGGAGCTGATAAAATGGACAGTAAGTGTAGAAACAAGGAGGTGGTTTTAATGTTATGGCTGATCAGTGTATCACTGATAGATCTTACAAATGCTGTTTTGAGTAAATAGTTACAGATCCGCAAGGCAAGACAAGTTTATACACACCTTTCATACACAGTGGCAATTCAAAGTGCTTTGGAATGTGTCCAAAGACACATTCCAAAATCCAAAGAGGGGCAACTTTATGAATAAAAGGGGAACTCCTCTAACAAACTGCAATTTATTGAACAGCACCCTTCATGAGTTAAGGCTAATTAATTAAGGGTTTATCGACCGTCTACACTGTATTCTTTAGTGAGATTATTTTGACAAGTTTGAGCATAAACACCACCCAAACACTGTGGACAAGCAAGAAGGCCTTTGATTAGGTACATTGTAGCTACTCCTGACTATTGAAGGCACTCATGCGTACAAGTAGTTTCTTGCACTTGAAGGTTCCTCTATTATTACTATTACCTAAACCAAATGCATAATATATTATTTATTTCATAAAAAAAATATTCTGGCACAGACTGGAACAAACTAGTTTTTTTTTTTTAGCAAATAGCACCAACTACCATTACATATTTGCACAATCATGTTAAAACTGCTCTCTGATGATATTTTTGTCTTTTATACTTCACAGGGCAAAAGCCTCCTTCAAGAATCATGTCAATCAAGAAACAAGCAAAAACTATCTGCATCATTAGCGCAATTTTTGTGTTCTTCTTCTGGTATTACTACTACATTACAGGACGTAACACGGACTATAAAAAACCATTTATTATATACCCTAAAATAAAAAAACCAGAGTTTCCGACTGCATGTGGCATACGAGTGGAAAATAATCCCATGCTTAAAGTCGACAATCTCAAAACATACCTGCTCGGCTCCTACATAGAGCACCGCCTAGAAGTGAAAACTTTAAAGACAATTGCTATAGTGCTTCGTAGTGAAAAGGCAGAGTATCGGTGTTTCCTCTGCTGCAACGGAACCAACATCTCTGTACCTGCCACGTACAGCATTCACTCCGACCACTTTGGTTATGATTATGGAACGGCTGATATCACCTGTCAGGTGCCTGAAACGTGCACAACACCAATGCACGTGGCTATCACCTCTCCATCACCTCTAGGTAAAGCCTCACAGAATGTCAAAGTCATTCAACCGGTCAGAAATCAACAGACTCGTGATAATTTTACTTATAATTTTACTGTCTGTATTTCTGTCATGTATGATTACACCAACGTTTTGGAACTGGTGCAGACCATGGAAATGTTCAAGATACTCGGCATCCAGAGGGTGGCCATTTACAAGACGAACTGCGATCCTAATGTGCAGAAAGTGTTAGACTATTATGTCATGCAGAAATTTGTGGAGGTCATCCCCTGGACCATATCATCTCACCTCAAAGTGTCCAGAGGCTGGAAGAATTGGGAGTCACCAGGCGAGCTGCATTACTTCGGGCAAATCCCGGCACTGAATGACTGTGTTTATCGCTACATGTACCAGAGTCGCTATGTAGCCCTGCAGGACTTGGATGAAATAATCCTTCCCGTTCCTAAAGGTCTAGAGAACTGGACAGAACTCCTGCATGAACTGGAAAGGAAATACGGTCGAAATGTGGGATTTGAGTTTGAGAATAATTTTTTCCCACTCATCATCAAGGAAACAAACCCAGCTTATTCACCAGATTTATGGAAGAATGTCATGGGGGTAAACATTTTACAATATGTGAAAAAATTAAGAATTGACCCCACCACATTCAACAACTTTAAAGTCATTGTTAATCCTCGTTCAGTGTATAGCGCTTCTGTGCATGGTTTGCTGCAGTCTAAAGGAGGTACCATCCGTGTGGACTCTAATATTGCCCACATGTATCATTTCAGAAACATGACAATAAATTGTACCGGAAAATTTCCTCTTACAGGACACACGACTTAGGGACTATGCAGGCAGGCTGATCCCTGCCATTTCTAATGTCCTCACAGAAGTGCTGGATGTTCAAAGAATTTACAATTTCAGCAATCATATTTCTGTTGTGTCTTGAGGTAAGATGTGAGTCAACCTTTCCACATTACTTATTACATAATAATTCACTAGAGGTCACAAAATAGGAAACGGCATAGACTCCAAGTTTGCTTGTGGCGAACAAGAGCAGCTAAAAGAAGAAAAACGAATAAATCTAAACAAATTTTAAATGCTGAAATTGACACATTAGCTAAATCCTTTTGATATGTGAAGAATTTAGTATAATTTGCACCAGGCTTGGCAAAACAATAATTTTTACACAGTTTTAATTATTAAACACAAGAAGTACAGTACCTAATACTGGTGACACTTGTAAGAAGTAATACATACTGAGCAATGTGTCCATAAAATTCAATCTATATCATCATTACCAGATGTTCAGGGGTTTTAACCATGAAGATAATTTAAGTTTAGAAGCACTTTAATGATTAGTGGTTTGAAATGTTTGAAATTGTAATAAAAGTAATGTAAATGTGAGATTTATAATGCTGGACCATTTTAACCTTTTTTATGCATTTTCTCCCCATTTTCCTCCAGATTTAGTGCACTCAATTTGGTCTTCCGCTGCTGAGAGATACCAGATTGCATCCAAGGAGAGCATGTCGCTGTACACGCCTCTTCCGACACGTGTACAGCTCTCCTCTTCTGTGCATTCTGCACAGGTTTCTCTTCTGCCAATCAGGGTCCTTACACAGCGTATGATGAACCACCCACCCACACATAGTCCTGCCCCCACCCTGGCCAGTTATTATCTGCTGCAGGCACTGCCAAGTATGCCCGCCAGATGGCGCCCAGCTGACCGGTGGTTTCGGTTCGAAACTCTGTGCTGGCATGCTAGCGGAATATCCCGCTGCACCACCAAATGGCTTCGACCATTTAAACCTTATGCATATGATAATGTTGTTACCTATTGATTATGTTATAAAAAAGTGTGTGTGTGTTTGTGTGTGTGTGTGTGTTTGTGTGTGTGTGTGTATTTTACTGCAGTCATAAAATCACACACTGCTTCTTTCAATTTACTATTTGATTGAATCCTGTGATAATGCTGAGGTTTTTTTATTTTATTTAAATAAAGATTTTATATATGTGTGTGTGTGTTTGTGTTTTTGCCTTGTGATGGACTGGCAACTTGTCCAAGTGGTTTCTCACCTAGGAGGTTAAAGCGGTGCAACAGACAATAAATGAATGAATGAAAGTTATTAGTGGTACACTTATTTAACTGACAGCTAAAGCCAAAACCCAAATGCTGTATTATTATTATTAGTAGTAGTTGTAGTAGTAATAGTAGCAATAGTAGTAGTAGTAGTAACAGTATTGTTATTATTATTATTAGTAGTAGTAGCAGCAGTAGTAGTAGTAACAGTATTATTATTAGTAGTAGTAGTAGTTGTAGTAGTAGTAGCAATAGTAGTAGTAACAGTATTATTGTTATTAGTAGTAGTAGTAGTTGTTGTAGTAGTAGTAGTAACAGTATTTTTGTTATTACTATTAGTAGTAGTAGTTGTTGTTGTTGTAGTAGCAATAGTAGTAGTACCAGTAGTAGTAGTAACAGTATTATTGTTATTATTATTACATTTTTAGTATTTAGCAGATGCCTTTATCCAAAGCGACTTACATTACAGTTACTAGTTGTAGTACTAGTAACAGTATTATTGTTCTTATTATTATTATTATTAGAAGTAGTAGTAGTAGCAATAGTAGTAGTAACAGTATTATTGCTATTAGTAGTAGTTGTAGTAGTAGTAGCAGTAGTAGTAACAGTAGTATTGTTATTATTATTATTATTGTTATTAGCAGAAGTAGTATTAGTAGTAGTATTAACAGGCTTACCCTTTACACTGGCCAATCATCAGCATAATAACTATGCTACTGGGGCTTGACCTAGGAATTGACATAAACAGTGTGAGCAGCACTTAGTATGACACAGCACATTTTATGACAGATTTAATGTCAAAATTATCTTCAGGATTTTGAATGTGGAAAAAAAAACATTGGCTAGGTGAATTTTCTCAGTGAAATAATGCTGAGGCATGGGCTCATGGTGACCCTGACCAGGACAGAGCTGTAGTAAAACATTAAAAAGAATAAACCTAAAAAGACCTGAAAGTTTGGGGAAGATCTTTTGCTGTTTGAGACATTTTTCTGTGCTTATTGTTTGTTTCTTTCTCTAAGTACTGGGAGGAAGGATGTCATTCCTGTTCCTTAGGAAATTAAACCATTAGCTTGTTAGATAATCTATTTTAAAACCATGGGTAGTGGTATATAAAGTACAAAGCAATGATTAACCCTTAAAAGATCCTTTAATATTCTGACGCATTTGTCCCTAAGGACAAAAAATGGCCTCTTCCCAAAAACTGCTGTAAAAATATCATACATTAATATTTTTTTCCACTTTAAACGAGTCAGACTTTTAGATTTACTTCTGCCTGAAACATACATACCAAATATTAATGATATTTTTGGAATTTTTAACCCTTTACATGCCAGTTTGTTTACATAGCACCACTGTTTTTTTATCAAAAAAAAGCAAAAAACTAAAATAATTTTCATAAAATGCATTTCAAGGAGCATTTGATTCTTATTATTATTAGGCCCTGAGGTGGGTCAATGATTGGCAGCAACATTGATTTTGGTGCATTTTTATTTTTTTTGCAGTGTCAGATTTAGAGAAAAACTCACACTCGTGGTCCTAAGGACAAAAAATGGCCTCTTCCCAAAAACTGCTGTAAAAATATCATACATTAACATTTTTTTCCACTTTAAATGAGTCAAACTTTTAAATCTACTTCTGCCTGAAACATACATACCAAATATTAATGATATTTTTGGATTTTTTTAACCCTTTACATGCCAGTTTGTTTACATAGCACCATTGTTTTTTATGGAAAAAAAACAAAAAACTAAAATAATTTCCATAAAATACATTTCAAGGAGCATTTGATTCTTATTATTATTAGGCCCTGAGGTGGGTCAATGATTGGCAGCAACATTGATTTTGGTGCATTTTTATTTTTTTTGCAGTGTCAGATTAAAAGAAAAACTCACACTCGTGGTCCCAAGGACAAAAAATGGCCTCTTCCCAAAAACCGCTGTAAAAATATCATACATTAATATTTTTTTCCACTTTAAATGAGTCAAACTTTTAAATCTACTTCTGCCTGAAACATACATACCAAATATTAATGATATTTTTGGATTTTTTAACCCTTTTACATGCCAGTTTGTTTACATAGCACCACTGTTTTTCATAGAAAAAAAAAACAAAAAACTAAAATAATTTCCATAAAATACATTTCAGGGAGCATTTGATTCTTATTATTATTAGGCCCTGAGGTGGGTCATTGATTGGCAGTAACATTGATTTTGGTGCATTTTTATTTTTTTGCAATGTCAGATTTAAAGAAAAACTCACACTCGTGGTCCTAAGAACAAAAAATGGCCTCTTCCCAAAAACCGCTGTAAAATATATATTTTTTAATTTAAATAAGTAAACCAAAAAAGGGGAGAGGGCAAAAGAGAGAGAGAGAGAGAGAGAGAGAGAGAGAGAGAGCGCAAGTAAGAGAAAGGGGGAGAGACAGAGAGGGTGTTATGGTGGGGTCGTAACCCACCAAGAACCGGGGGGGAAAAGAACCCAAAAGGCGAGTGCACAAACAACCAAAACCCAGAAGTAATAACACAAAGACTTTATTAAACAATATAAATGAGGACCAAAACAAACAACCAAAAGGAAAACCAAAACGAGAGGGGGGCAGCAGGAGCGGTACTGGTAGCGCCGGGGAACTGCAGGGCGGACAGGTGACCAGGAGCGATGAACCGGGATGCAGGGAACGAACGATGAGTAGAGGAACCGGAGTGCAGGATGTAGGTGGAGAACGGATGCAGGAACGCAGGAAGACCAGGAACGGTGGGACCAGAAAACAGGAAGCCGTAGGAACGCAGGAGAACCAGGAGCGGCGGAACCAGGAGCGGGGGGGAAGGTCGTATGGTGAGCAGACAATCTGGCGAGGAATGCAGGAAAAGCCGGCGTATAAATGCAGGAGTTGATGAGATGAGGAATGAGGCGCAGGTGTGTGTGGAGTCCGCCCTCCAGCGATCTATTGGCTGGTTACCGCAGCAACCTCCGAAAACAGTACCGCTCCAGGCCGCTAGGGGGAGCAGGGAGCAAAACGGGAAAACAAACGCAAAACAACACCAAGAACAAAAGCGATCGGGGGAAACTAAAGAAAACCGAGAAAAACTAAATACACCCCGGGATAAAACAAAACGCTGGGAAACCCTGAAAATAAAAGGTAAGTGCTGGCGGATCCTAACAGTACCCCCCCCTCAACGGCCACCTCTAGGTGGCCTACCGGGTCTATCGGGATGTAGACGGTGGAACTCACGGACCAGGTTGGAGTCAAGGATGGCAACCCGGGGAACCCACGACCGCTCCTCAGGCCCATAACCCTCCCAGTCCACCAGGTATTGGAGGCCCCGACCACGCCTACGGACATCCAGCAACCGGCGAACCGTGTACGCCGGATGCCCATCGACAAGCCGGGGGGGTGGTGGGGGTTCGGCCGGAGGGTTCAAGGGAGAGGAAACCACGGGTTTGAGTTGGGAGACGTGGAATGTGGGATGGATCCGCATGTGGCGGGGGAGTTTCAGTCGCACTGACGTGGGGTTGATGATCTTCTCGACAGTGTAGGGGCCGATGTAGCGGGGGGAAAGTTTCCTAGACTCAGCACGCAGGGGGATGTGAAGGGTGGACAACCAGACAGCTTGACCAGGAGTATAGGGGGGGGCCGGTCTTCTATGAAGATCGGCCGACTGCCGGTTGGCGTCCCGAGTGCGCAGGAGGGCGGTCCTGGTTGCGCGCCAGAGTCTTCTGCACCTGTGAAGGTGGTGCCTAACTGAGGGGACTGCCACATCGGCTTCTTGTTCGGGGAACAGGGGTGGCTGGTAGCCTAGGGAGGCCTCGAAGGGGGACAGTCCTGTGGCAGATGACACTAGAGAGTTGTGGGCGTACTCGACCCAGGCCAGGTGGGAGCTCCAGGCCTTGGGGTTGCGAGCAGCCATGCACCGTAAGGCCGACTCCAGGCCCTGGTTGGTCCTCTCCGCCTGACCGTTGGACTGTGGGTGGAAGCCGGAGGAAAGGCTGACTGTGGCGCCCAGTGCCCTGCAGAAGGCCTTCCAAACCTGGGAGGTGAATTGGGGCCCTCGGTCCGACACAATGTCCAACGGAATACCGTGCACGCGGAAAACTAAATTTACTAAAAGTTCTGCTGTTTGGAAGGCTGTGGGAAGCTTCGGCAGAGCGGCAAAGTGCACGGCCTTGGAAAACCGGTCCACAATGGTGAGGATGACTGTGTTCCCGTTGGAGTCCGGAAGGCCCGTGACGAAGTCCAAAGCAATATGGGACCATGGGCGACCCGGGATAGGAAGAGGCTGGAGTAGCCCCGCAGGAGACTGATGGGATGCTTTGCTGCGTGCACAGGTGGTACAGGCCGCCACAAATTCCCTAACATCCTTCTCCAAGGATGGCCACCAGAAATGCCTCCTTAGGAGGGATAAGGTACGACTCGTCCCGGGATGGCAGGCGATGCGGGACTCATGGGCCCATTGAAGGACCGGCGAGCGAGCTGTGGCCGGGACGAAGAGACGGGTTTGGGTTCCTGTCCTGGGGTCTGGTTCCTGGGCCTGGGCTTCGGTGACTAGACGGCGAACGTCCCAAGTGAGGAGCCCAATAAGTCGACTCGGCGGGAGGATCGTCTCGGAAGAGGTGAGGGCTTCCTTCGGGGCAAACTGGCGAGAGAGAGCGTCCGGTTTGATGTTCCGGGATCCAGGCCGGTAGGTCAAAGTAAAATAAAAACGGGCGAAGAACAGTGCCCATCTGGCTTGCCTGGCGTTCAGCCTCTTTGCCGTCTGGACGTAAGACAAATTCTTGTGATCCGTCCAGACGACAAAGGGCTGAGCGGCCCCCTCCAGCCAGTGCCTCCACTCCTCCAAGGCCAGTTTCACCGCCAGTAGCTCACGGTCCCCGACATCGTAATTGGCCTCAGCAGAAGAAAGGCGACGTGAAAAAAAAGCACAAGGGTGCAGAGGGTTCTCGGGACTCGCCCACTGGGAGAGCACAGCCCCTACCCCCGTATCGGATGCATCTACCTCCACCACGAATTGCTTGTCGGGGTCGGCCTGGATGAGGATGGGGGCGGAAGTGAATAAGGTCTTGAGTCGGAGAAAAGCCTCCTCTGCCTCCCGGGGCCAGGTGAAGGAAATCTTAGTAGAGGTGAGGCGAGTGAGAGGTGCTGCAACGTGGCTGTAGTTTCGGATGAATCGTCGGTAGAAGTTTGCGAAACCCAGGAAGCGTTGGAGCTCCTTCCGAGTGGTAGGGGTAGGCCACTCTGTGACCGCTCGGATCTTGTGGGGGTCGGCTCTAACCTGGCCGCTCTCCAGAATGACCCCGAGGAATTCCACAGAGCCGACGTGGAACTCGCACTTCTCGACCTTGACGAACAATCTGTTCTCTAATAACCGAGAGAGGACCCTCCGGACATGCGCTCCGTGTTCCTCCCGGGACTTGGAAAAAATCAAGATGTCATCAAGGTAGACGAACACGAACCGGTTGAGGAAGTCTCTGAGCACATCGTTGACCAAGGCTTGGAAGACTGCTGGGGCGTTACAAAGCCCGAAGGGCATCACGAGGTACTCGAAGTGGCCGAGCGGGGTGTTGAACGCCGTCTTCCACTCGTCGCCTTCTCGGATCCGCACCAGGTGATACGCGTTACGCAGGTCCAACTTTGTGAAGATGGTAGCACCGTGCAGGGGTTCAAAGGCCGATGATATCAAAGGCAGGGGATACCGGTTCTTGACCGTGATCTGGTTGAGGCCCCGGTAGTCGATGCATGGCCGCAGGGTCTTATCCTTCTTTTCGACAAAGAAGAAACCAGCTCCTAAGGGAGATGATGAGGGGCGGATGATCCCGGCGGCCAGAGACTCAGAGATGTAGCTCTCCATCGTGCTCCTCTCGGCACGAGAGAGGTTATAGAGCCGACTGGTAGGCAGTGGAGCACCAGGCAGCAAGTCGATGGCACAATCGTAGGGTCGGTGAGGGGGTAGAGACTGGGCCCGGTCTTTGCTGAACACCTCGCGGAGGAAGTGGTACTCCCGGGGCACCTTGGACAGGTCAGAGGATGCTGCAGAGGGGGTGGTGCTTGTCCCGTTCCCCGGCTGAGGGATGGCGGAGACCAGACAGTTGGCGTGGCAAAAGTCGCTCCAAGCCACAACTCGTCCACGAGCCCAGTCGATGTGGGGGTTGTGACGTGCCAACCAGGGGTAGCCCAGGACTAGGGGGGTCTGAGGAGCCTTGATAACTACGAAGGAGAGGGTCTCCCGGTGGTTCCCTGAGAGGATCAGGGACAAAGGTGCGGTACGGTGGGTCACCCGGGCAATGATCCGTCCATCCAGGGCTCGCGCAGTGATAGGAGGGTCCAGGGGCTCCAGGGTCCCCCCCAGCTGACTAGCCAGCCCTTCGTCTAACAGGTTGTCCTCCGCACCCGAGTCCACTAAGACCTGGAGAGGGATCGAGCAGCCATGGCAGCAGAGGGTTGCCTGCATGCGGAGGTTGCGTTGCCGGGAGGAATGGGATAGGTGGGGGAGAGGGGATAGCTGAGAGTCGCCCGCCAGTACCCCCACGGCTACTGACGGGCGCCCTCTTTTGGCCGGACCGGGCATGCCCGGAGCATATGGCCTGCCTGACCACAATAAAGGCATTGCCCGGCCCTGAAGCGGTTAGCCCGCTCCTGGGGGGTTAACCGGGCACGCCCCAACTGCATGGGTTCAGGCATGGGTACCAAGGGTCTAGGGACAAAACTGGAGGCACCTGAGGGCTCTGAGGGGCTCGAACAGGTCAAAAGGGAAGGTAGCCCGGAACCGGGTCTGGCCACCCTTTCATGGCGGCGGCCGCGGAGGCGGTTATCCAGGCGGATGGTCAGAGCTACCAGGGAGTGGAGGTCGGGACTCTCGTCCCTTACCGCCAACTCATCCCTAAGGGAGTCAATGAGGCCCCGCTGGAAGGCCTCCCGGAGGGCCTCGTCGTTCCACCCGGAGTCGGCGGCCAAGGTCCAGAACTCAATAGAGTATTCCGCCACGGACCGGGAACCTTGACGCAGGGAAAATAGTCGGGAAGAAGCACTCCCCGAATAATCCGGGTGGTCAAACACTGTTCTGAACCGGGCGAGGAAGTCAACAAACGAGCCCTCTCGAGGGTCCGTCTGTGACTGTACCGCTTCAGCCCAGGTCAGGGCCCTGCCTCTCAGGTGACCAATAATAAAGGCCACCTTACTGGCCTCGGTGGCAAAGGTAGTGGGACGCTGACGGAAAATGGATTCACATTGGAACAAAAACCCTCTGCACCTCTCCAGGTCTCCACTGAAAGGCTCGGGGTTGGGGACAGGTGTTTCCACGGAGGACCCCGGAACCACGGGACCCGTCGGAGGTACGACCGGAGCCTGGGAAGGAGCAAGAGGTACAGTGTTAGGAGGTATTAGACGTGCTACTTGTTGGGTCAAGTCAGCGAGCTGCTGGCTGAGTGTCCCCAGCATCTGGTTATGGCGGGTCAGGACCATCTCAACGGTCAGGTCCTCACCCGTTTGTGCACCCGTGGGTTCCAGGTTGGCCAGATTGTACTGTTATGGTGGGGTCGTAACCCACCAAGAACCGGGGGGGAAAAGAACCCAAAAGGCGAGTGCACAAACAACCAAAACCCAGAAGTAATAACACAAAGACTTTATTAAACAATATAAATGAGGACCAAAACAAACAACCAAAAGGAAAACCAAAACGAGAGGGGGGCAGCAGGAGCGGTACTGGTAGCGCCGGGGAACTGCAGGGCGGACAGGTGACCAGGAGCGATGAACCGGGATGCAGGGAACGAACGATGAGTAGAGGAACCGGAGTGCAGGATGTAGGTGGAGAACGGATGCAGGAACGCAGGAAGACCAGGAACGGTGGGACCAGAAAACAGGAAGCCGTAGGAACGCAGGAGAACCAGGAGCGGCGGAACCAGGAGCGGGGGGGAAGGTCGTATGGTGAGCAGACAATCTGGCGAGGAATGCAGGAAAAGCCGGCGTATAAATGCAGGAGTTGATGAGATGAGGAATGAGGCGCAGGTGTGTGTGGAGTCCGCCCTCCAGCGATCTATTGGCTGGTTACCGCAGCAACCTCCGAAAACAGTACCGCTCCAGGCCGCTAGGGGGAGCAGGGAGCAAAACGGGAAAACAAACGCAAAACAACACCAAGAACAAAAGCGATCGGGGAAAACTAAAGAAAACCGAGAAAAACTAAATACACCCCGGGATAAAACAAAACGCTGGGAAACCCTGAAAATAAAAGGTAAGTGCTGGCGGATCCTAACAGAGGGCAAGAAAGAGAGAGACAGACAGACATACAGAGAGTATGTCTGAGTGTGAAAGTCCAGCTCAGGTGGCGCCGAGGCTGCAAACGGACAGAATGTGGTCTTTGCATGTAAATATTACACAGTAATACACAGTAAAGTATACAGCAGGTGCTCCCAACTCTTCTCTTTCTGTCTGTGCAGAAGTCGAACTGCCTCCTGCCTTATATTCATGAATGAAAGAGGGGCCTGCAGCAGCACCCTGCATATCTGCACCTATCCCTGCAGCAGCTGATGAGCGGGGAAAACACCCTGTCTTTTTGTTGTGTGGGGTGTTAGGTTTTTCAGAACATAAAAACGTACATTTAATATGGGAAGTTTTACGGCAGTTTCCAAGTTTTACGACATTCATGCCGCATGGCCTTTTGTTCAAAATGGCGGCTGCCATGATCTCTTGGCAGAGGTCCTCTAGACCCCCACCTAGGGGGTGGGCGGAGCCTGGGCTTTTTTAGCACATTTCATTGGCTCCAACAGCAG
Organism: Trichomycterus rosablanca; assembly: GCF_030014385.1. Lineage (NCBI taxonomy): Eukaryota > Metazoa > Chordata > Actinopteri > Siluriformes > Trichomycteridae > Trichomycterus > Trichomycterus rosablanca. The sequence continues at coordinate 10,293,349 of NC_085998.1, read as the reverse complement.
CGGCGGAGGAGGAGCCTAGACTAGTTTAAAAGAAGGGCGGGCTCAGACGCCGGGTCTCTTTCTTGGTGGTTGTGTTTCTAGACTGCAGGAGAAAGGAGCGCCCATTGGCTTAGCTCTGACCTATATTCACAGATCATTTTTACACTTTAATAAAGTGTTTTAAAGAGTACTTTCTGGACTTCCCGACTGCTTTCTTCAGGACCTTTTGAAACAAAAGATTCATCCTAACAGATGGTAGCAGAGGATGGTTCAAGAGGCCTGAGGTAGCATCAGATCGATTCAGCTGATCAAGCTAAGACCGGAGATTCTGAGGATCTTTTGTACTCAATACAAGACGCGTCTATACAAGGTAAACAGATGTTCTCTGTATATATATTAGCTGCATTTATTATTTAGCGTATTGAGTGTGAAAGTGAATCTCAGAATCCGTAAGTGTCTGATTAAATTACTAAAGTATCATTAGATAGTTTAAAACTGTGAATATATGTTGGAGCTAAAATGTATGTGTCCTGATTGCTGAATTTGAACCAGACCGGCTAAAATAAACAGTAGAGGGCGCCATGTGTTCGGCAGGGCTCCACCCGGAACACCATTGGAGCGAAACGTGTCTGTCTGTTTCAAAAGCAGGGGTGCGTGATTCGAATGAACTAAGTTTTAACGAGTCTGGGACTGGGTTAATTCTATAGATCTAAAATAATTCGAGCGTTGTAAAACCTAGAATCTGGCAGCTCAAAGAGCGGGATTCTATGAATGAGCGAGCGTTGGAAATCTAAGAGTCTGGCAGTTCAAAGGACGGGATTCTATGATTTGAGCGTGGAAATCTTAAGAATCTGGCAGTTCAAAGAACGGGGTTCTATGAATAAGATTGTCCTAAAATCCAGACTTGACTGTTATGGGAGCGGAGTTCGGTTAATTAGACTACTTTAAATTCTAAATTCGGTTCGAAAATAGTACATCAGGAGTTTGTTTGTCAGTGTTTCTGTGTGTATTTGTATGTAACCTTTTGTTTGTCCGCCATTTTTGTCTTGGGAACGCAGCGTGGTTTCCCGTCTATCCGCCATTTTGGTCTTGGGAACGCAGCGTGCTTTTCTGTCTATCCGCCATTTTGGCTCTGGGAGCGCTGCGCGTGTTTTCTGTCTGTCCGCCATTTTGGCTCTGTCTCTCCACCATTTTGGCTCTGGGAGAGCTGCGCGTGTTTTCTGTCTATCCGCCATTTTTGTCTTGGGAACGCAGCGTGGTTTCCCGTCTATCCGCCATTTTGGTCTTGGGAACGCAGCGGTGTTTTCTGTCTATCCGCCATTTTGGCTCTGGGAGCGCTGCGCGTGTTTTCTGTCTGTCCGCCATTTTGGCTCTGTCTGTCCACCATTTTGGCTCTGGGAGAGCTGCGCGTGTTTTCTGTCTATCCGCCATTTCGGTCTTGGGAACGCAGCGTGGTTTTCTGTCTATCCGCCATTTTGGCTCTATGTGCGCAGCGTGTTATGGTTGTCCAACGACCGTTTTGTCTTTGTATGCCTGGATTGGGTAAGTGCTGCAGTTAATTTTATAATTTAATTTAATTTTATAATCTTAAGATAACTGAGTTAAGATGAAGTATTTGTTATGGTACCTTATTAAGTGTGTTTTAATGTGGGTGGCGTCTGAAAGAATCCAGTGAGTTTTGCGACGGGGAGTCGAGTCTTTTGTCTCGGTTCCTTTTGAAGAGCTGCGTATTTACATGGCGACTCCCGGAAGAGTCGGTTCCTTTGTTTCGGTTAGAAGAGCCGGTTCATAGATTCGAATCATTTTGCGACACATCGCTAGTGATTATACAGTTTGAAAAAGCTTTATGTCATTTGAAATGACACATTACACATCCCTAACTGTTTTAATTGTTGCATCAACATGTTTCTTCTATTGCATTTGAGTTAAGGACAACGTTTCTTCTATTGCATTTGAATTAAAAACTACTGTTGAGGTTTGTATCCACTCCTGTTTACATTACACAGAGGAGACCCCCTGCTGTTTACTCGGTGAGTACATTTTAAATGTTACTTTCTACTTTTTACTTGAGTAGATTTTCAGAGTAGTAACTTTACTCGTAATTAGGTGGAGATTCATTAAGGTAATAGTACTTTTGATTGAATACACTTTTTGGTACTCTTTCCACCTCTGATTAAGACATGTGTTGATATATTGGATTATATACTGTCAAAGCTTGTGTTTATTTGTGAGTGATGTCGTGTTTTTCTCTGTGTACAAATGCTGAATACAAGTAAAAGGTAAAAGCTAATATGTTACTGTTTCTAAAATACTGTGTAGTTGTAAAGAGTGAGATTTCATAGACTGTTGCAGGGTTCAGAAGTTTACAGGATACAAAGTCAACAAAGCCAAACTGCAGATATGCCGACCTGTCGTGACATTTCTAGGATGGAGGGTTTCCAGCAAGGGTCACTCCCTGACTGCTGACACCAGAGGTTGCATCCTGAAGCACCCGAAGCCAACTACCGTGAGTCACCTTCTGTCTTTTCTTGGCTTGACAGGTTATTCCAGGAACTACATCCCTAATTACTCAGGCTTGGTTGCACCTTTGAGGGCTGAAATTACCAGGTTAGGTCAAAGAAACCTAACAACCTAAGTAGAGTGGGCCAAGCCCCTTGAGGCTGCTTTTATTGAATTAAAACAGCAACTGACCTTAGCCAGTGACCTACAACAACCGAAATACTCTGACCCTTTCTATTTGGATGTTTCTGAAAAGAATGGCATTATAAATGCAGTTCTTTTTCAGAAAAGGGGGGAGTGGAGAGCTGTACCCTTGTACCATAGCTCAAACAGCACATTTGGTCATGTCATCCTCTTATTGTCAATACAAGTCATGGTGTGACTGCATTTTTGATTTCCACAGCCTTTACCCTGTCAAGAGCGAGAAAAGACAGAATCAATAGTATTCTCACTCAACCTCATATCTCATACACTACAGGGAAGATGGTGAACATCATGACTGTATTACTCTATCTATTTTTTCTGGGCCTGATAGGAATCCTGAATTGGAAATGTTTGTGAAAGGATTTGCATCCAGAGATGCTGCAACAGACAGGAAACAAGTGGGCTTAGTTAAAATTTTAGCAAATGATACTTTGTGTCATTGTCCCTCCTATTCAATTTATTGGCTTAAACTGTTGAACTACATGCTTTAATAACAGCCTCTAGACTGGCTGAAAGCAAAACTGCTTACATGTTTATGAACTAAACTTTGACATATGGAATCGAACAATTGGTTGTATTTGGTGGGAGAGTGTCTTGTTTTGACTAATTTAAATTTGGAAATCGCCCACCATACCTTGTTGCACAACTTGTGGATGCAATTCTGCTGCCCAAACAGAGAGCCATTTTGTAAATTGTGCATATTCTAAAGTTTTGTTCCAATTTTACAGGACAATGCCAGAGGTGACACTGCCGACAAAGCTGTTGCACACCTTCCACTGCTCACTAACGACAATATTTGTTTACAGGTCCAGCTAACACCAGACTTTGATTGAACTAACTTTAAAATTCTGTGCTTTCCAACAGGATAAACACATTTAGAAGGTTCTGATTGTGTGTCTCCTGATGTTTGGAGATGTCCAGTGGGCAAACCATGTCTTACTAAAATACTATACCATACCAAATTGACCCATGAGTAGAACCATGTGTCAAACAGGGGGGACACAATAAAACAATCTATGCAAATCTAGATAATAAAAACCTGCCAAATGCAACAAGGGCTCCTAGTGAAGGACATCCTGTCTCTAATAATCTTTTGAACTGAGACAACATTGTGTCTATTACCCAGCTACTGGAGGAGCTGTGGGAGGAAACCGGAGCACCCGGGGGAAACCCACACGACAACATGCGGGCTCCGCGGAGGGGGAACCTTCTTGCTGTGACAGTGCGCGACGGTGCTACCCACTGAACCACCGTGTCGCCCAACTAATAAGGTTAAAAACAAAAGGAATAGGAAAAATGCATTGAAAAAATCAAAGCTCGGGTCTCAGGAGATTAAATATAATTGCTTACACGGACTCCGGTAAGATTCAATTTAATTGGTAATATTTTTTGGAAATTGTTAATTGGCAATTGTTAATATTTGATGCTTGTGTTGTATCCTATGAATCTTTTCTAGCTAATTGATCAGGTCAACTCACTCATTTTATATTATATAGTTTATTGAAGAAGTTAGATTGGTTCAATGTGGTGCAGTAAACCTTGTGGCAATACTATGCATGATCATAGATGAGTGCAGTTTAAAGATTGAGGGAACAGTGAAGAAAATAACTTGGTAGGTGAGAAGTATCGAATAGTCTAGTAGACAGTTAACTAAGTGGAACTATTTAAGTAGAGTTTAATGTGATTCAAGAAAGCCAAAGTGGATCAAAGCGCTGGTGATGATGAGCATGAGGGATTGGCTGACTAGGAGCAGGAGATGGTCATGTGAGAGTCTGTTGGATTGTGGGAAATGGAGTCTGTATTGTTAGAAGCAGGAGGTGTGTTAGTACCAGTGACCAAAAGTTGGGGTAAAAATCTGAATGAATAAATAATATAAGTCAGGGGTTTGTAGGACTGATGGAAGTTGATATAGCAGAGCTGTTGTTATTTTAAGTATGGCAGAGTAAATAATAAATAGTGGATTGGTGATTTTGTATTGGGAAAAATGTGATTTAGAAAATTTGAAGGCTCTCTAGCATGCGGCGATGATGAAGTAGAATAAGTGTAGAAAATGTTAGATGTAATGTGTATGCACCTTCTGCTCTGATCAGTTTGAACTGTTTGAAGTGGAATTTTATATAGCAGGAAGGGTTAATGCAGTATGAGAGACAAATAATGAAGTATATGTTTGTTTCCATAGGACCATTGTCGGTCGCTGTGAAGTAATTGTTTGTTTCCAGGGGATCACTGTCGATTGCCCTGAAGTATATGTTTGTTTCCATAGGACCATTGTCGGTCGCTGTGAAGTGACTGTTTGTTTCCAGGGGATCACTGTCGATTGCCCTGAAGTATATGTTTGTTTCCATAGGACCATTGTCGGTCGCTGTGAAGTGACTGTTTGTTTCCAGGGGATCACTGTCGATTGCCCTGAAGTATATGTTTGTTTCCATAGGACCATTGTCGGTCGCTGTGAAGTGACTGTTTGTTTCCAGGGGATCACTGTCGATTGCCCTGAAGTATATGTTTGTTTCCATAGGGCCATTGTAGGTCGCTGTGAAGCAATTGTTTGTTTCCAGTGGACACTGTTGTTGTACTGAGGTTTACGTTCTTTTGTCTGAGTTGTGTTTGGACAACCGAGTGAGTTGTGCCAGTGAATGTTAAAAGAATACTCGTATTCTTCGACTAGGCAGGAATCTTCTGTTCTAGGGTGTGTCTCGTTAAAACCTATCAGTTTATCTTTTTCTTAATACGTGTTACAGATTTTGCTCGAAAGGTTGTTTAAAGCGGTCTAAAATGTCTAATTTAACACATAGAGAATTGAAACAAGTAGTTGTCAAGCGACTGGTGGAAACCTCCTCTGTCAAAGAGAAGGCGAAAACAGGCGCAAAAGTTGAGGAACTGAGTTGGACAGAGGTTGGTCTCTATCCAATGGAAACTAAAGCCCCACCTGGTTCTAAACAACGTATAAAAATTTTTCTAAATTTATCTAAAACATAAAGTTGACAAATGTAAAAGGGAATTGGAAGGTGCTCCTGCAGTAAAGAAATTGAGCGTGGAAAAGCCCTTAGCGAAAGTCGTATGCGCAGCTGCAAAACCTAATTTGGCCACACATCCAGTAACTTCAGGAAATTGGACATGCCTACTCTCATTGTTCAATGAGATTGAGCCAGTAGGGTGTGAGAATTTATCCATGTCTCACCCACTAACTCAGGAACCAACCCCCACTAACATCAAAGCCTATAAAGGCAATTACACCTGTTTCAGGAGCAACAAACCAGGACCGATTACCAGGGGACATTTTTCAGAAGGTTGGTGTAAGGAAACCATTATCCTGGATAGTGATGGGAATTATACAGGCAGCCAGCTGAATGCACAAAAATTCAGTAGGGCGGATTTAGTATGGTTGTGTGGAGATATGAGAATCCGGCGAAGATTGCATGGGGATTGGTCTGGGGAGTGTGCGTTGGTCTTTCTGATTATGCCTTTCAGAATTTACAAGCAGCACGGAGTGGAGGATGCCGCGGACGTCCTGACCAATCACCACAGCCATCGAAGAGACACCCGAGAGGTCAAACCTGGCGGATCCTTCGACAAGACCGTGTGGATTGATGGTAAAACCGACCAGACAAGATGAGGAGAGAGGACCAGCACTACTGATCACACACCATGATGAAGGAAGGAGACTTGGAAGGACTGGCAGAGGCAGACACTGAGGGGACTGGAAGACCCACTCCAAGGGACAGAAGTGCCACTAACTGGACCTGCCTACAGGGAACAAAAACACAGCAGAAAGCCCGACGAAACCAACCATGCGGAAGACGAGTCCAGAGGAGCCATCGGAACAAGAAGAAGAGAAAGAATTTAGTTAGACTAGGAGACAAAAACATAAACATATAGTTCGCAGACACATAGACCATCTTTGAAAACACTAGTTAAGTGCAACACACATAGTTTAGCTACAAAACGCAAGGGATTAGTTCAGGATTGTTTACGATGTATGTATGTTTTGATACTCTGCTATTTTTAGGAGGGATATTCTCTGTGTTTCATCGTTTAAATGTTTGTGCTGCTGCGGAAACAGGTAAGACCGACAGGGGAGAATCCATGAGACAGTAGAAGATATGCAGAAAAACAGGAGCTATGGGCCCCTTCTGAATATCTGCAGCTCCGTCTGGTGGAGGACAACCTGAACGGACTTCCTGTAGAAGCCACGCACCCATTGTTTTTATTTTATTTTTCTCGTTTTTGATTTCCTATTTTTAAATTGCTTTATTTTGTTTTCCTATTCTTATTTTATTTACTATTTTTGTTTGTTTGTTTGGTTTAAGGGTAGGAGCTGTTGCGATAGGTACGGTTCCTTTAGTTTAACTGGTAGCCTTTTATTTTTTAGATACCTTTTATTGTAAAAATTCAGCCCAGTGGCCATGTAAGTCAGAAGGGGTTAAATTGGGGGGTTGCTGACAGCTATCCTTATCTCCTGGAATCTAGAAAACACCTAACCTATAGTTAAAAGTTAATGTGAAAGCATTAAGATGCTTTCAAGGGGGGACTGTTAGGTTTTTAAGAACATAAAAACGTACATTTAATATGGGAAGTTTTACGGCAGTTTCCAAGTTTTACGACATTCATGCCGCATGGCCTTTTGTTCAAAATAGCGGCTGCCATGATCTCTTGGCAGAGGTCCTCTAGACCCCCACCTAGGGGGTGGGCGGAGCCTGGGCTTTTTTAGCACATTTCATTGGCTCCAACAGCAGCGGCGGAGGAGGAGCCTAGACTAGTTTAAAAGAAGGGCGGGCTCAGACGCCGGGTCTCTTTCTTGGTGGTTGTGTTTCTAGACTGCAGGAGAAAGGAGCGCCGATTGGCTTAGCTCTGACCTATATTCACAGATAATTTTTACACTTAATAAAGTGTTTTAAAGAGTACTTTCTGGACTTCCCGACTGCTTTCTTCAGGACCTTTTGAAACAAAAGATTCATCCTAACAGGGGCATTCCTCCCACCTTGTGCGGTGTTCGTGTTTAGGAGCAGCACAATCCTGCCCCGTCAAGGGATGTAAGAGACCAACGTGTGGGTCTTCGTAAAAGTAAAGGTGGAGGAGAAGAGCGCTCTCGCTCTTGCCTGGTGCAATTGAGTGGAAGCTCAGGCTTGTGTCGGCAATTTGTGCCAACCAGGTCCAGTTTCCTTCTGAGCAGCTCCTCTGCCAGTGCGAAAATTGTCACAGGTAATGATGTGTCCCTGGAGTCCCTCTGTCATCTCCAGGACCACCCTCACCCCCTGGTTGACTTTAGTTGGATTGCCAGAGGCTAAGGGTGGATTCATTTTTTTACCTGTAAACACCGGCCTAAATGAGCAGCCCTACATAAGCCTACAGTTCCTCTGTGTCCACATCTCGCCAGTCTGTGATTGAACGTCTCCAATGAAGGTGTGTCATGGCCACAATATGCTGCAGGATTTCATTCGTCAGCAGCAGTAAAAAGCTGGACGTCGAGTCACTGATCCAGGCAGCGGCATAGTGTGTGGGTCCCAGGATCAAACCTGGCTTCGGGGATGTAATGGAGCGCCTCAGTGTTGGAGGGAGACCAAAATATTTTACCATTCTTTTAATCCAATCCACCGCTGCTTCATTCATGTCCTCTCTGCTGGCATCTTCAGATAGCTGGTCATTTTCTACCTCCGAGGCCTCCTCCCCATCCAACTCAGAGTCCTCGGAGGAGGTTGAGGAGCCATTATCGCACTCCGAGTGCATGATCAATCCCAGCGCCTCCTGGGTGCTGTAATGACTTGCCATCTCCAAAATGACCACTCCGGCACTACTGCTAATACTTATACCCATGGCTGCAGTACACCTACATAAACAACCTGAGCGAGAGCCCAAACAAAGTCCTATTTTGTTTTGGTTCTCTCTACTCATCGTTTTTATTATTGAATTAGTTTATAATGCAGAGTGTGGTCTTCAAAGAGAAAAGATTTATGAAGTTGGACACACACACACACCGTTATCTAACATCAATAGTGATACACACTTTTCAAGACACTTATTTATTTTTTTTACACACACACACACACTATTATCGAACATCAATAGCCACACACACCTATCAAGGCACCCTTTAAAAAAACAGTAAAAATTGTGAAATTTTGCTGCATGCTTTAAAAGGGAAAAAGTAATGCCAACTGTTAGAAAAATATATAAATTAAAAGTTGAATGCCAGTAGTTTAAAATGATATCTTAACCTAAACGAAAGCATTAGTTTATGTTCAGATAAAGATGGGTTAAAAAATTGCGTTTTCAATGGGACATTTTTTGTCCTTAGGAACAAATGTGTCAGTTTTTGTGTAGCTTAGCCATTTTAGGCTAATTTAAGAAATTGACATAAAAATTTTAAAATTTGTTAAAAATGAATATCCTCTGGCAAATATGAGGTATATTTATTCAACACAGCCAAAATGGTTTGAAAAATAAAAATGAAATGGCACGAAATGTCCCTAGGATCTTTTAAGGGTTAAACATCCAGGTAAACTTTTACCTCTCTGAGAAGACTTTCAACAAAATTTTACTGTGTCTTTGGACTGTGGGAGGAAACCAAAGCACCCAGAGGAATTCCACACAAACACAGGGAGAACATGCAAATTTCACACAGAAAAGAACCAGACCGCTAGACCAGAAAATCAAACCAAGGACCTTTTTGCTGTGAGGCCGCTCATCCTAACGATTTTGTAAAAATATGTTTAAAACCTGGATTAGGTATTTTTTATACTAGTACAATTATTTATTTTTTATAACAGTACAATTTTATACTAGTACAATTCAAGAGACTTATTTAATTAATTTCAAGACACGCTGAAGTTTTCTGTTTGCCATATGATAACCCAAAAGCACTTTTTACAAACATTTTCTTTTAATTTGTCACTGGCTATGTAAGCTTTTCTTTCTATTTAAAAATACCCACAGGACTCATCACTGCCTCTGCAGTTTGGTCTTTCCTGTACCATCTTTGTTCCAAATATTACGGAGGGAACTGTTACAAAATAGAGTTACAAAATAGAGTTCCCTCAGCAAAAAAAGGTCAGGGTAGGAGTATACCGTACTGTCCAATACTGAACTTACCATTACAAATTGGTTCTAGTAACCGTGGTAACCGTCTTATTGTTTCAACCTACCACATTATGTGTTAAAAGCCTTCATAGTAGTGAGGTTGATTGTAACAAAGGAACATCAACTCATATTTGACATGAATCATTAACTAATTTATTGACCTTCACTTTATTCTGCAAATAGTTCCAGTTGAGAGGCAGAACATGCAAACTCCACACAGAAAAGGCCCTTCTTCCTGTGAGGCAACAGCTCTACACACCACACCACCCATTATTATTATTAATAATTTTACCAATAATGATAATAATAAAACAATATTAAGTATTTAAGTACATAGGTATTTATTTATTGATTGATTTGTGGAAAAGGTCATCCAGCACCAACTGGCCCTGACAGAAAGTATTCACCCCCTTACCTAGCCATTCAAATAACCAAATGTAATATTTAAATGGGTTTAAATATTAAATATAAAAAATGTTTAATAAAGCATAATAAAAATATTAAAAAGAAAATCCTGGTGACCATATTTTGGTTGTCCAAGAAGAGGACACTTGGCTGGGTGGCAGCATGGGCCTGATGGGCACCTACACTGGGTTGCACTGTGTATAGAAGCGTGATTGGCTCCATTAACTAATACCATTACAAAAGCTTCTTTTGACTAACTGGGCAAAATCCTCACATTTCCTCTCAAAATTTGTGCAAAGCCTTTTCAGTGGTACCAAACTCCCCAAAACAAAACAAATGTAAAAAAGCTCAGCTGCATGTTAAACAGCAAAAAGTAAACATATAAAGCTAATAAGAATTAAACAGATTAATTATGGACATTTTATATGTATTAAAGGGGCTTTTAGAAAAGCATATTTGATCTGGACTTACACTATAATGTATTGTCCTGTTAAACACGGACAGCACCTCTGGTAAATAGGAGGGGCATAGAAAGAGGCGTCTTCAGATTATATCAGATGTGTCAACGTCCTGTGTGTGTGTGTTTCACTGCGTGTGTTTGTTACAGAGTATGAAAACGGACGCTACACATTTCAGGTATTATATTTGTTTATTGCGCTTTATTTACAGTTTAATTTCTGATTTATTAAACGTTTCGCTGGTGGAAATCACAGCCTACACTTACGACTTTTAGTTAAGGGAACTTCTGCTCCATGACCAATAACATGGAAATTCACCCAAAGCTTAAATAATACAAAAAATACGTTGAATGTAAATGTTTCTAAACGTTTTGAACTTTTATAGGTTTGTAACATAATAACCTGGGATTCCTGGTGTTTTTTTCTGCGCCTCTAAAACACACAAAAACACCTAAATTTCTCTTAAAGGTCCAGATGTGCAAGTAAAGATAAAACCTAATAAAAACAAGCAGAACTTCTTACTGTTAATGTATTAAATCTTAAGTATTGAGGCTAACAGTGACTTTGCAACATACTAATGCCTAAATACACGTTTTTACAATCTATACAGATCCATATTTTGTTGATATTTAAAGGTCTGATGTCAGATAGCATTAGCTGTAAGTTTAAAGTGAATTTATGTACTGTAAGTATATTAAAAGTTTATATTAAAAAAGCACAGGTGGTTGAATATGTGTCCCTTCATATACTGTATACAGTGTTCACAGTAAAAAACAAAAAAAGCTTGTTTTTTTTCTTGAATTTAATACAGTATTTGTAATTGTGAAAAGCAAACCCTAATTTTTTAAACTTTTACAAAAAGACCGAAGAAAATGAAGAATTTCTGACTGTCAGGGACTGGAAGGTACTTAAAATAAATTAAGCTAAAATTAAAGCTTAAATCAAACTTAAGCTGACTTGTACTTATTTACTTATTTACAGTTTTCAGCAGATTTGTGTTCTTCGACTGTTGTTTACTTAAACTAGATAAATGAAATGTTTATAGAAGCACCTCTGTAAGTTGCTCTGGATAAGAGCGTCTGCTAAATGCCGAAAATGTAAATGTAAATAAATAGGATTTACACAAATCATACAAACACAATATTAAATTGAGCTGAAAGTTGTAATTAGCAAAAAAATAATTGGAGTTCTTCATTGTTCAGTCCAGTCTGTGATAAAGTCCGTTGTAAGTTCTGGACATTTTTGGTGCAAACATGCCAGGTTTCCATCCCATCTAACCACTAGTCTTTATAGTATAGCTGGATAAATTTTTTTGTTCAGTGTAGCTTGCAGGAAAAACTTTCTGATTCTCTGTGTTGGCCTTCAGGAAGTAAAATCGCTTCCCAGACCGCAAAAGAAACAGTAGTCCATTGTTAGGATGGATATTGTCCTTTATTAAATTCCTGGCCATGGACCTACACCATTGCCTATACTTGAACCCCAGGTAATGAAGCGGATGTGCTCAGCTGATCGCACCACCCTCTGTAGAGCCTGTCTGTCCTGTTTGGTGCTGTTCCCTAACCAGGATGTGATGTTTATTGTGATAATGCCTCCAGTGCTGCAGGTGTAGAAGTTCCTTAGCTTATAGGAAGGCAGATTGAAGTCCCTAAGCATCTATAGTGATATAGACACTGACAGGCCCTCTTTGCCAGGGTGGTGGTGTGGCAGGACCATGACAGGTCCTTCAAGGACTATATTTCAGCTGTTAAGTGGTCTGTGATCATTGTTGTCTGATTCTCCTCTTCATTGTGCACCAGACATTTCCAGAGAAGATCTTAACTGCAGACAGGCCAGTCAAGCACACTCGTTGTGTATCTACACTACAGTGCCATGCTGTTGTTGTGTGTAAGAAAGGAGGCAGAGATTAAAGCTCTCTGTTATTATGACAGATTTAATTACTGCCCTAACTGCAGATATATCCGTGTTTACCCAGTAGCTATTTTTGTAGCCATTGTCTGCTTGTGAACGTGAACACGTCTCTTATTGTGTGTTCTCTTGTCTTTCACGTGTTGAATTCATTCATTGTCTGTTCTACCACCACCATCCTGTACTGGGTCATGGTGGGTACAATTTACCAAGCAAAAGGTCACCAATCCATCACAAGGCAAACAAACACACACACCTAGGGCAATTTTTGTACCTCCAATTGGACTGACTGCATGTCTTTGGACTGTGGGAGGTAACCGGAGCACCCAGAGGAAACCCACACAGAAATGGGGAGAACATGCAAACTCCACACAGGACGCGAACCGCCCCATGCCACCCTGTTAAAGAATGACTAAGAGAATTTTGCTCTTTTCAGTGTAGTTACTGTTCTTTTTACACCAAACCTTGATAGTTCCAAATAATTTGTTGTCAGGAGGTGGCATCTAAGGGTAGTTTTGGAAACTTGTTTTGCACATGATTCTTGTTTGTTCTGTAACTGGCTAACAGTGATTCTTGGGGATTTTTGTTCTTTTCTGCTTTTTCTACCATTCTCCAGACTATTCTTGGGGCCAAAACAAACTTGTGTCCTCATCTAAACACTTTTGCCACAGTTCTAGTTAACTGGAACTTTTTAGTAACTGCCCTCACTGTAGATATTGGCCTGTTTGGGAAAGTATTTATGTAGATGAACACACTTCCCTTATTTGAACTGTGTTCTCTTGTTGTTTACATGAGAATTCGAGTAAGAGAAACAGTAAGTCATGGATTAATAGTTAACAGTTGCTGTAAACCTTGATCAACCTAAAAAATAAAATCTAAATAAGAAACACCACACTTTCATTTTGTTGTAAGAAATTCTAGGGGTGGTGTGAATGGAAATTTTATATTTTATTAGTTATTTGCATTAAACTCATAAGTTTCTGCTTTCTTAGTTAAATTAGCAGAGGTAGAAGAGACTTTTGGAAGGTTTCTTAGGTCCAGAGATATGTTGACCTTGGCATGGGCTTCTTGCTTCCGTGGGAATGCATGGGTGTCAGGATTGTGTGTGCGGGGGTGCACACGCGGTTTTGATAGTCAAGTCAAGTCAACTTTATTTATATAGCGCTTTTTACAATATACATTGTCTCAAAGCAACTTTACAAAATCCAGGACCAACAGATACAAAAACCCCTGTTGAGCAAGCCGAGGGCGACTGTGGCAAGGAAAAACTCCCTTAAAATTACAGGAAGAAACCTTGAGAGGAACCAGACTCAGCAGGGCCCATCCTTCTTGGGTGGCCTGGAGGATACTTTAAATAAATACACGATTTACACAAATCATACAAACACAGAATTAAATGATCTAAAAGTCATAACTGGTAATAAATAGATAAATAAACAATTAAATAATAATAATAGAGTTGTTATCCGCTCTAGTCTTCAATAAAGTCTGCAGTGATTTCTTGTCGTTGCAATTACTCCAGACCAGTCACATCTGACAGGAGCAGCATAGTTGTCCCGGCAGTCTCGACTTTAATCCTTAACCTCGGCGGGTAAACAGGTTTCCATCAGAATGCCCTCGGGGTAAAACAACAGAGAATGTAGTTAATAATGTACAGTGCTAGTTGACAAACAGTTTTACAGAGAGTTTTAGACTCCGGCAGCCCTAATTATTACAGCATAACTAAAAGGGAGAGCGAGCAGGTAACAAGGTCATGAAGGCTTTCACAGGACATCAGCGCCCATCTCCCCACCGTCATCAAACCTGAGTGATCGGACAAGAGAGGCAGGACGACAGCAACCCAACATCCCTGATCACCACAAGTTTCTATGACCAAGAATCCCCAAGCTCTGCGCCTTTGTCTATACTAATCAAAAGCCTGAGAAAATAAATATGTTTTCAGTCTAGACTTAAACATTGAGACTGTGTCCGAATCCCAAACAGGGATGGAAGGAAGATTATTCCAAAGTTGTGGAGCTTTGTAAGAAAACGCTCTTCCACCAGCTGTGGTCTTTTTAATTTTAGGAACTATAAGTAACCCTGCATCTTGTGAGCGAAGTGGACGTGTTGGGTTGTAGTAATTACACTCAGAAATAAGTTCACTCAGATACTGTGGAGCCAGACCATGTAGCGCTTTATAAGTTAGTAAAAGTATTTTGTAATCAATGCGAAATTTAACTGGCAGCCAGTGTAGAGATGATATTTTTTAGTTCTAGTTAGCACTCGAGCTGCTGCATTTTGAACTAACTGGAGTTTGTTTATGGATCTACCAGAGCATCCTGTTAGAAGAGCAATAATCTAACCGAGAAGTTATAAATGCATGGATCAGTTATTCGGCGTCATTAACAGATAGTATATTTCTTATTTTAGAAATGTTACGCAAATGATAGAAAGCAACTCTAGTAATATTATTAACGTGTGTATCAAATGAGAGATCTGAATCTATTGTGACACCTAAGTTTTTTACATCTGGGCTGGGAGTAACAGAGAAAGTGTTTAGGTTTAGCACCAGGTTAGACAACTTGTCTCTTGCAGCTTTAGAGCCAACAAGTAAAACCTCAGTTTTATCTGAATTAAGTAAAAGAAAATTACACGACATCCAGTTTTTTATGTCGTTTACACAATCTTCTATCTTACTGATTGTGTCAGTATCATTTGGTTTGGCTGATATATACAGCTGTGTGTCATCTGCATAGCAGTGAAATTTTATGCCATGTTTATGAATAATTTTACCTAGTGGAAGCATATAGAGTGTAAATAATAGCGGTCCCAGTACCGACCCCTGTGGAACACCATACTTTACTTTTGTAGTTTCCGAGCATTTATTATTTACATAAACGAATTGAGAGCGGTCAGTCAGATATGATTTGAACCAAGAGAGTGCGAGTCCTTTAACACCTACTGTATTTTCTAGCCTCTCCAGTAAAATGTTATGATCGACCATATCAAACGCTGCACTAAGATCTAATAGAACAAGAAAAGAGACACATCCATTATCAGAAGACATTAACAACTCGTTAACTACTCTAATTAATGCGGTTT
This sequence comes from Trichomycterus rosablanca, assembly GCF_030014385.1. Lineage (NCBI taxonomy): Eukaryota > Metazoa > Chordata > Actinopteri > Siluriformes > Trichomycteridae > Trichomycterus > Trichomycterus rosablanca. The sequence goes on along the minus strand of NC_085998.1, from coordinate 10,277,744 downwards.
CGGTACTACGATTGGGTCTAAATCCTGATTGAAATTTTTCATGAATACAATTTTCATTCAAATAAGAACATAGCTGTTTGGAAACGACTTTTTCTAATATCTTTGAGACAAAAGGAAGGTTTGAAATTGGCCTATAATTAGATAAAACATGTGGATCAAGATTAGGTTTTTTAATCAGGGGTTTAATAACAGCACTTTTAAACAATTTAGGTACATACCCAAGGCTAAGGGATGCATTGATGCATTGGGGTTTGAGTGCCACTCAGTGACACTCAGAGACTTAATAATAAATAGTAATAATTATTATTAGAAACCACAGACCAAACCATATGTTTGGAAAATAATACTTACGTCAACAAGCTCAATTGGGGCACCCAGGTGGCACAGCGGGATATTCATCTAGCACACCAGCACCGAGATTCTGAACTTCTCTGTGTTACCACCGGTCGGCTGAGCGCCATTTAGTGGGCATAATTGGCATTGCCTGCCACGTCTCTGCTAGGGTGGGATGACCAGACTATGTGGGTGGAGTCTTCAAATGCTGTGTAAGGACCCTATTTGGCAGATAGAGAGGCGCCTGTGCAGAGTGCATAGGTGAGAAAGGGTTCCGCTAAGGGCTACACAGCGGTCGGAGGAGGCGTGAGCAGCAACATACCCACCTCGGCGGCAATCAGGGATCCCCCAGCAGCGGAAGACAAATTGACTACGCTAAATTGGGAGAAAATGCATAAAATACATAGAAAAAAAACAAGCTTAATTGGCCTGATGGTGGCGCTAAAGTGTATCATCAAACTTTGAGGTTTGGATCTCCTACCCTGTATGACATAGCGACAAAATTCTTTTTTCCACTGATTACTTGTCTCACGCCCTGCAAAAAAGCCATAGGAAACACAAAGCTCCGCCCACTTAAAATTTGGAGTCTTTGGACTATAACCAAACATACACAAATGTGGTATCAAGGAAACCGTGAGAACTTGAACTTTAAAAGTTATCATAAAAATAATAATGTTGGGTGGCACGGCGGCTCTGTGGGGCGGTACGGGTCCTTTCTGCACTGTAAAAAATTATCTGAGCAATAAGTCAAGATAACTTCTTTCTTTCATTTACTTTAACTTATGAAAATCATTTTTGTAATTTCAACTAGATTTTACGAGTTTTCAGTGTTTCAACTTAAGTTTTTAAATGAGTTTAATGAAATGGAAATCTGAAGGAGTCAAATGAACTTAACTATGTGAGTTCTGCTCTCTAACAGTGTGTAACTGTATTAATGTGTCATAGGAGGAACCCTTTGTTTTGATCAATTAATTTAGCAATATGATGGTCTTTTTCGGTAATATACTAATATTACAGATATTCCAGACGTAGTAATAATGTAAACTAGAGAATTCTAAACGAAACACCTAACGGGCATCTGCAGACACCAGCTAATAAAAGCGAACTACACCTGGAGGCGGAGGGATACATTTTGAGGGCGAAATGTTGAACGTCACTAGCTACAACCAGGCGGAGGAAAAACGACCGTTACGGACAGTGTCAGTGAGGTGAGTGGGTGCATTAATCATCGATTTTGAAAACTATCTTCAGTATTTGGTTCATCAGGTGTCTTGTAAAAAATACATGCCATAAATTGCTCTTATGTTAGTATGTTCTTTACAGGATGCCGCTTCTATCAGTTTTGCGTAGTTTTCGTAGATGTTAGCTAGCTTGGAAATAAGTTGGCAAACCGAGACAGCTAGTTAAACCAAACCGTTAGCTTACACTAAACTCTAGCTCGCCTTCCCGCACTTTTTATTCAAGCCAGTTGCCCAAATGCACACATATATACCAATGTGAGTTTAAAGCAAATAATAATGATAACTCAAAATCCAAATATTTTCATACTACAGATGTAATTGATCATTTATGACTTGTTTGGAGTTTAAATTCTACATCCAGGTCTTAATATATGTCAGCGAGACTAGTCAACATGGTTTATTACACAGTATGAGTTTATTTGAATTATAAAAATGAATAAACTTTGCCTTACATCTGCTGTTTAAAATGGCGGGCTGCAGTTTTCAGTTTAACGGTAAAGTTTATTGAGTAGTTTGAGTATATAAATTAAGACCTGGACATGTTCTGTTTATTTTTACAGAGATAATACTCTTAAAAAGATTTCTTTATGGGTTCTTTAGTAAATACATTGATTCTATATAGAGCCATGAACACTCAAACAACCATTTACATGATTAAATAGTTTTTTGCATGCTCAAATTGCACTTCAGATTGATGAGAATGTGTTGTGTATGGTTCTATATAGCACCAAAAAGGGTTCTTCTATTGTTATAGGCTTGAGATCGCAACAATAGCAGAACACTTTTTGGTGCTTACCATACACAACACATTCTGCATCAGTCTGAAGAACCTTTTCATCATACAAAGAGCCATTTAGGCATGCACATGGTTCTTTGAGTGTTCATGGTTCTATATACAACTAATGTCTTTACTAAAGAACCTGTAAAGAACCATCTTTTTAAAAGTGTGGGTGACAATTGATTCCTATTGTTTAACAATCTTAGCCTAGCAGCTCCAGTTTAACTAAAGAAGGACAATTTGGACTCCAAACATGTCTTGACTGATCTGGGTGAACTCGCTGAACTATTCCTATAATGGTTTGATGTGTGCAGTTTACTCTTTTCACTATGTTTGTAGTTCATATGACTTAATCACGGTATCCTACAGTGTATCACGAAAGTGAGTACACCCCTCACATTTCTGCAAATATTTCATTATATCTTTTCATGGGACAACACTATAGACATGAAACTTGGATATAACTTAGAGTAGTCAGAGTACAACTTGTATAGCAGTGTAGATTTACTGTCTTCTGAAAATAACTCAACACACAGCCATTAATGTCTAAATGGCTGGCAACATAAGTGAGTACACCCCACAGTGAACATGTCCAAATTGTGCCTAAAGTGTCAATATTTTGTGTGACCACCATTATTATCACTGCCTTAACCCTCCTGGGCATGGAATTCACCAGAGCTGCACAGGTTGCTACTGGAATCCTCTTCCACTCCTCCATGATGACATCACGGAGCTGGTGGATGTTAGACACCTTGAACTCCTCCACTTTCCACTTGAGGATGCGCCACAGGTGCTCAATTGGGTTTAGTCCATCACCTTTACCTTCAGCTTCCTCAGCAAGGCAGTTGTCATCTTGGAGGTTGTGTTTGGGGTCGTTATCCTGTTGGAAAACTGCCATGAGGCCCAGTTTTCGAAGGGAGGGGATCATGCTCTGTTTCAGAATGTCACAGTACATGTTGGAATTCATGTTTCCCTCAATGAACCGCAGCTCCCCAGTGCCAGCAACACTCATGCAGCCCAAGACCATGATGCTACCACCACCATGCTTGACTGTAGGCAAGATACAGTTGTCTCGGTACTTCTCACCAGGGCGCCGCCACACATGCTGGACACCATCTGAGCCAAACAAGTTTATCTTGGTCTCGTCAGACCACAGGGCATTCCAGTAATCCATGTTCTTGGACTGCTTGTCTTCAGCAAACTGTTTGCTGGCTTTCTTGTGCGTCAGCTTCCTTCTGGGATGACGACCATGCAGACCGAGTTGATGCAGTGTGCGGTGTATGGTCTGAGCACTGACAGGCTGACCTCCCACGTCTTCAACCTCTGCAGCAATGCTGGCAGCACTCATGTGTCTATTTTTTAAAGCCAACCTCTGGATATGACGCCGAACACGTGGACTCAACTTCTTTGGTCGACCCTGGCGAAGCCTGTTCCGAGTGGAACCTGTCCTGGAAAACCGCTGTATGACCTTGGCCACCATGCTGTAGCTCAGTTTCAGGGTGTTAGCAATCTTCTTATAGCCCAGGCCATCTTTGTGGAGAGCAACAATTCTATTTCTCACGTCCTCAGAGAGTTCTTTGCCATGAGGTGCCATGTTGAATATCCAGTGGCCAGTATGAGCGAATTGTACCCAAAACACCAAATTTAACAGCCCTGCTCCCCATTTACACCTGGGACCTTGACACATGACACCAGGGAGGGACAACGACACATTTGGGCACAATTTGGACATGTTCACTGTGGGGTGTACTCACTTATGTTGCCAGCTATTTAGACATTAATGGCTGTGTGTTGAGTTATTTTCAGAAGACAGTAAATCTACACTGCTATACAAGCTGTACACTGACTACTCTAAGTTATATCCAAGTTTCATGTCTATAGTGTTGTCCCATGAAAAGATATAATGAAATATTTGCAGAAATGTGAGGGGTGTACTCACTTTTGTGATACACTGTATATGTGTTCTGATAATGAATTTTCTGTTTTACAGGTTTTGTTTGAATTAATTGAAGTTTCTAACAGTTCTCCAGTCCCATGTGGAATTTGCACAACATGTGAAGAAACACAGAAAAGGAACCAATCTAGTCGCTAAACTTTGCTGTGAGCTTTGTACTTTTTCTACTCCAAGCAACATCAAACAATATGTGGTTCATTTAAAAAGACACTTAAGAAATAGAGAAACTGTGAATTGCCCCTTTGTGGAGTTTTAAATCTTTTAAATGTAATGTTTCACCCTTTAGATTCTCATGTGGATTGAATTGTGTTAAATATTTTGTTGCATTTAAGTAAACCTTCTGCACTCAAACTTTCTCTCATACACATACACCGATCAGCCATAACATTAAAACCACCTCCTTGTTTCTACACTCACTGTCCATTTTATCAGCTCCACTTACCATATAGAAGCACTTTGTAGTTCTACAATTACTGACTGTAGTCCATCTGTTTCTCTGCATACTTTGTTAGCCCCCCTTCATGCTGTTCTTCAATGGTCAGGATCCCCACAGGACCACCACAGAGCAGGTATTATTTAGGTGGTGGATCATTCTCAGCACTGCAGTAACACTGACATGGTGGTGGTGTGTTAGTGTGTGTTGCGCTGGTATGAGTGGATCAGACACAGCAGCGCTGCTGGGGTTTTTAAACACCTCACTGTCACTGCTGGACTGAGAATCATCCACCAACCTAAAATATCCAGCCAACAGTGCCCCGTGGGCAGCGTCCTGTGACCACTGATGAATGTCTAGAAGATGACCAACTCAAACAGCAGCAATAGATGAGCGATCGTCTCTGACTTTACATCTACAAGGTGGATCAACTAGGTAGGAGTGTCTAATAGAGTGGACATGAGTGGACACTGTGTTTAAAAACTCCAGCAGCGCTGCTGTGTCTGATCCACTCATACCAGCACAACACACACTAACACACCACCACCATGTCAGTGTCACTGCAGTGCTGAGAATGATCCACCACCTAAATAATACCTGCTCTGTGGGGGTCCTGACCATTGAAGAACAGCATGAAAGGGGGTAACAAAGCATGCAGAGAAACAGATTGACTACAGTCAGTAATTGTAGAGCTACAAAGTGCTTCTATATGGTAAGTGGAGCTGATAACATGGACAGTGAGTGTAGAAACAAGGAGGTGGTTTTAATGTTATGGCTGATCGGTGTATACATGCGTTCTTATGTAGTGAGTTGCTCTTGGAGACTGAAATGTGTTTCAATATTTAATTAAATTTCCTAATGTTTTGGTTTGTCACTTTAAATAATTTATTTTTGTACTTTCTTTGTTAACATGTAATCACACTGAAATGTGGTGTTGAATTCAACTGTTCATCCAAAAAAAATAAAAGTGAGTTGTTACCTCAGAAATTGTGTTTGTTGTTATAACTATAATTTACAATTTAAAACTCTAAATAATTGTACATTATTTTAACTTAAAAACTAATGTCAAGACTGATTTTAACTTAAATATGTAGGTTGAAGCCAATGATTAGGACAAGTGAACAAAACTCATAATGTTTTGTCATCTGTATTTTAAACTTGCATTTCTAAGTTGAAACAACAAGCATTACATAGTCATATCAACCTGAAAACAGGAATCGATAAAATTTTTTACAGTGTGTGTGGAGTTTGCATGTTCTCCCCATGTCTGCGTGGGTTTCCTCCGAGAGCTCCGGTTTCCTCCCACAGTCCTAAAACATGCAGTCAGGTAAATTGGAGACACTGAATTGCCCTATAGGTAAAAGGTGTATGTGTGTGTGTGTGTGTGTGTGTCTGCCCATCCAGGGTGTTACTGTGCTCCGGCATCCCCCCCTCGACCCTAACTGGATAAGCGGTTGAGAAAATGAATGAGTAATAATGTTGCAATTCTACAGTGTTGTTGCCAGATGTCAATCAAAAACATGGGTGGAGCAAGTCAATCATTAAGCACACATACTGCTCTAACTCAGAAATCATTTCACAAATTGTCACCAAACTTTAAATCACATAGAATAGGGGGTTCGTAAGCTATGACAAAAAAAAATGCAGCAATAATTTAATGTTTAATGTTAATCAGTTCTAACTGTCTGATCAGTTTAAATAGCAACTAGACTAATTAAAGAAACCAGAATGCACCTGGGTTCGATCCCTAGGCGGGGCGGTCCGGGTCCTTTCTGTGTGGAGTTTGCATGTTCTCCCCGTGTCTGTGTGGGTTTCCTCCAAGAGCTCTTGTTTCCTCCCACAGTTCAAAAACATGCAGTCAAGTTAATTGGAGACACTAAATTGCCCTATAGGTGAATGGGTATGTGTGTGTGTGTGTGTGTGTGTGTGTGTGTCTGCCCTGCGATGGACTGGCGCCCCATCCAGGGGGTTACTGTGTGCCTTGCGCCCACTGAAAAGCTGGTATGGGCAGCCCCCCCGACCATAATTGTATAAGCGGTTAAGACAGTGAGTGAGTGAGTGAGGATGACCACAGTTCAGAGTGCCAAAATCAGTCTGAATACTTTTGTGAATAAAGAATTTCAGTTTACGGGTGATTGACTGTAGATTGACATCACATATACAGTACTGACTGCATCTTTTAACCTGCACGTGGCGGGTTCATACGTGAACCGATCTCCATCGTTCCCCGTCTCATTCAGGCACCATCAATCAGCCAGCAGAGGTCGTAATTGCAGCAGTGGGCTAACATATTTTACGGCTATTTTAAGCACCCAATCATTTGTAAATTAATTTAATACCAGACAAGTCGATGGTCTTTTAAATAATCACATCAGTTAGACATAAAATTTTAGTGCAATTTAAGATTTTTACAAAGCTTCTGATAAAAACATGGTACTGTCTGATACATAAGTGGTTTTGATTAATCGGAAGTTGCTCATTGACTGATCATCATATCAGAAAAACATGTTCTGTGTCTAGCCTACTATTTCTATATAGCATTGTGGATAGTTTATAACCTAGGTTTGATCAACCTTTTTATTATATAAGTATGAACTAGCAAGTCTTAAGCCAATAATTCCAATGTTTTCAACTTTTACAGGTAGACATACATGCTAAACAGGCAAAATCATGTGGACACTTTTAATAGCTTAGTGGGTAGGGTTTTGGGCTATCAGCTGAAAGGTTAAGAGTTCAATTCCTAGCTCTGCCATGCAGCCACTGTTGGGCCCTTGAGCAAGGCCTCTAACCCTGTTAGCTCCAGGGGCGCCATACAGTGGCTGACTCTGTGCTTTGACCCCCAGCTTCCAAACAAGCTGGGATATGCAAAGAAAGAATTTTGTTATACAGTACGTGTATATGTATATGTGTATATGTGTGTATATGACAATTGAAGGCATTCTATTCTATTCTATTAATGATTGACTTCAGCTATTTTAGCCACACCCATTATAAAGAGGTGTGCATAATCAATTATACAAATATAAATTATATCCTTTTCCCTGACCTCAACCTTACTAAATAGGAAAAATAACTGCTCCACTTACCATATATGAGCACTTTGTAGTTCTACAATTACTGACTGTAGTCCATCTGTTTCTTTGCATGCTTAGTTAGACCCCTTCCATGCTGTTCTTTAATGGTCATGACTCTCCCAGGACCACCACAGAGCAGGTATTATTTAGGTGGTGGATCATTCTCAGCACTGCAGTGACACTGACATGGTGGTGGTGTGTTAGTGTGTGTTGTGCTGGTATGAGTGGATAAGACACATTAATGCTGATGGAGTTTTAAACACCTCACTGTCCCTGCTGGACTGAGAATAGTCCACCAACCAAAATATATCCAGCCAACAGCGCCCCGTCGGCAGCATCCTGTGACCACTGATGAAGGTCTAGAAAAGGACCAACTCAAACAGCAGCAATAGATGAGCGATAGTGTCTGACATAATAGAGTGGACAGTGAGTGGACACGTATTTAAAAACTCCAGCAGCACTGCTGTGTCTGATCTACTCATACTAGCACAACACACACTAACACACCACCACTATGACATTGTTACTGCAGTGCTGAGAATGATCCACCACCCAAATAATATCTGCTCTGTGGTGGTCCTGGGAGAGTCCTGACCATTAAAGAACAGCATGAAAGGGGTCTAACTAAGCATGCAAAGAAAGAGATGGACTACAGTCAGTAATTGTAGAACTACAAAGTGCTCCTATATGGTAAGTGGAGCAATTAATTAAGGGTTTATCGACCGTCTACACTGTATTCTTTAGTGAGATTATTTTGACAAGTTTGAGCATAAACACCACCCAAACACTGTGGACAAGCAAGAAGGCCTTTGATTAGGTACATTGTAGCTACTCCTGACTATTGAAGGCACTCATGCGTACAAGTAGTTTCTTGCACTTGAAGGTTCCCCCATTATTACTATTACCTAAACCAAATGCATGATATATTATTTATTTCATAAAAAAATATTCTTACACATACTGGAACAAACTAGTTTTTTTTCAGCAAATAGCACCAACTACCATTACATATTTGCACAAGCATGTTAAAATTGCTCTCTGATGGTCTTTTTGTCTTTTATACTTCACAGGGCAAAAGCCTCAAGAATCATGTCAATCAAGAAACAAACAAAAACTATCTGCATCATTATCGCAATTTTTGTGTTTATCTTCTGGTATTACTACTACATTACAGGACGTAACACGGACTATAAAAACCCATTTATTATATACCCTAAAATAAAAAAACCAGAGTTTCCGACTGCATGTGGCATACGAGTGGAAAATAATCCCATGATTAAAGTCGACAATCTCAAAACATATCTGCTCGGCTCCTACATAGAGCACCGCCTAGAGGTGAAAACTTTAAAGACAATTGCTATAGTGCTTCGTAGTGAAAAGGCAGAGTATCAGTGTTTCCTCTGCTGCAACGGAACCAACATCTCTGTACCTGCCACGTACAGCATTTACTCTAACCACTTTGGTTATGATTATGGAACGGCTGATATCACCTGCCAGGTGCCTAAAACGTGCACAACACCAATGCACGTGGCTATCACCTCTCCATCACCTCTAGGTGAAGCCTCACAGAATGTCCACGTCCTTCAACCAGTCAGAAATCCACAGACTCGTGATAATTTTACTTATGATTTTACTGTCTGTATTTCTGTCATGTATGATTACACCAACGTTTTGGAACTGGTGCAGACCATGGAAATGTTCAAGATACTCGGCATCCAGAGGGTGGCCATTTACAAGACGAACTGCGATCCTACTGTGCAGAAAGTGTTAGACTATTATGTCATGCAGAACTTTGTGGAGATCATCCCCTGGACCATATCATCTCACCTCAATGTGTCCAGAGGCTGGAAGAATTGGGTGTCACCAGGCGAGCTGCATTACTTCGGGCAAATCCCGGCACTGAATGACTGTGTGTATCGCTACATGTACCAGAGTCGCTATGTAGCCCTGCAGGACTTGGATGAAATAATCCTTCCTGTTCCTGTAAGTCTAAAGAACTGGACAGAACTCCTGCGTGAACTGGAAAGGAAATACGGTCGAAATGTGGGATTTAAGTTTGAGAATAATTTTTTCCCACTCACCATCAAGGAAACAAACCCAGATTATTCACCAGATTTATGGAAGAATGTCGTGGGGGTAAACATTTTAAAATATATGAAGAAATTAAGAAATGACCCCTCCAAATTCAACTTTAAAGTCATTGTTAATCCTCGCTTAGTGTATAGCGCTTCTGTACATGGTTTGCTGCAGTCTGTAGGAGGTACCATCCATGTGGACTATAATATTGCTCACATACATCATTTCAGAAACATGACATTTAAGGAACCGGAAAATTCCCTCTTACAGGACACACGACTTAGGGACTATGCAGACAGGCTGATCCCTGCCACTTCTAAAGTCCTCACTGAAGTTCTGGACGTTCAAAGAATTTCAAAATTCAGCAATCATATTTCTGTTGTGTCTTGACACACTGGTTAGATCTGAGGTAAGATCTGAGTCACTCATTCCACATTACTTATTACATAATAATTCACTAGAGGTCACAAAACAGGAAACGGCATGGACTCCAAGTTTGCTTGTGGCGAACAAGAGCAGCTAAAAGAAGAAAAACGAATAAATCTAAACAAATTTTAAATGCTGAAATTGACACATTAGCTAAATCCTTTTGATATGTGAAGAATTTAGTATAATTTGCACCAGGCTTGGCAAAACAATAATTTTTACACAGTTTTAATTATTAAACACAAGAAGTACAGTACCTAATACTGGTGACACTTGTAAGAAGTAATACATACTGAGCAATGTGTCCATAAAATTCAATCTATATCATCATTACCAGATGTTCAGGGGTTTTAACCATGAAGATAATTTAAGTTTAGAAGCACTTTAATGATTAGTGGTTTGAAATGTTTGAAATTGTAATAAAAGTAATGTAAATGTGAGATTTATAATGCTGGACCATTTTAACCTTTTTTATGCATTTTCTCCCCATTTTCCTCCAGATTTAGTGCACTCAATTTGGTCTTCCGCTGCTGAGAGATACCAGATTGCATCCAAGGAGAGCACGTCGCTGTACACGCCTCTTCCGACACGTGTACAGCTCTCCTCTTCTGTGCATTCTGCACAGGTTTCTCTTCTGCCAATCAGGGTCCTTACACAGCGTATGATGAACCACCCACCCACACATAGTCCTGCCCCCACCCTGGCCAGTTATTATCTGCTGCAGGCACTGCCAAGTATGCCCGCCAGATGGCGCCCAGCTGACCGGTGGTTTCGGTTCGAAACTCTGTGCTGGCATGCTAGCGGAATATCCCGCTGCACCACATGGGCTTCGACCATTTAAACCTTATGCATATGATAATGTTGTTACCTATTGATTATGTTATAAAAAAGTGTGTGTGTGTTTGTGTGTGTATGTGTGTATTTGACTGCAGTCATAAAACCACACACTGCTTCTTTCAACTTTCTATTTGATTGAATCCTGTGATAATGCTAAGTTTTTTTTATTTAAATAAAGATTTTATATATGTGTGTGTGTTTGTGTATTTGCCTTGTGATGGACTGGCAACCTGTCCAAGTGGTTTCTCACCTAGGAGGTTAAAGCGGAGGTAAAGCAGACAATAAATGAATAAATGAAAGTTATTAGTGATACACTTTATTTTACTGACAACTAAAGCCAAAACCCAAATGCTGTATTTTTATTATTAGTAATAGTAGTAAGTAGTTATTGTTGTAGTAATAGTAGCAATAGTAGTAGTAGCAGTAGTAGTAGTACCAGTATTATTGTTATTATTAGTAGTAGTAGTAGTAGCAATAGTAGTAGTACCAGTATTATTGTTATTATTATTAGTAGTAGTAGTAGCAATAGTAGTAGTAGCAGTAGTAGTAGTACCAGTATTATTGTTATTATTATTAGTAGTAGTAGTAGCAATAGTAGTAGTAGCAGTAGTAGTAGTAGTAACAGTATTATTGTTATTATTAGTAGTAGTAGCAGTAGTAACAGTATTATTGTTATTAGTAGTAGTAGTGGTAGTAGTTGTAGTAGTAGTAGCAATAGTAGTAGTAACAGTATTATTGTTATTATTAGTAGTAGTAGTAGCAATAGTAGTAACAGTATTTTTGCTATTAGTTGTAGTAGTAGTAACAGTATTATTGCTATTAGTAGTAGTAGTAGTTGTTGTAGTAGCAGTATTATTCTATTATTATTAGTAGTAGTTGTAGTAGTAGTAGTAGCAATAGTAACAGTATTATTGCTATTAGTAGTAGTTGTTGTAGTAGTAGTAACAGTATTATTATTAGTAGTAGTAGTAGTAGTAGCAATAGTAGTAGTGGTAACAGTATTATTGTTATTATTATTAGTAGTAGTTGTAGTAGTAGCAGTATTATTGTTATTATTATTAGTAGTAGTTGTAGTAGTAGCAATAATAGTAGTAGTAGTAACAGTATTATTACTATTAGTAGTAGCTGTAGTAGTAGTAGCAGTATTATTGTTATTATTATTAGTAATAGTTGTAGTAGTAGTAGTAGTAGTAGCAATAATAGTAGTAACAGTATTATTGTTATTATTATTAGTTGTAGTAGTAGTAGCAATAATAGTAGTAGTAGTAACAGTATTATTGTTATTATTAGTAGTAGTAGTTGTAGTAGTAGTAGCAATAGTAGTAGTAGTAGTAACAGTATTATTGTTATTATTAGTAGTAGTTGTAGTAGTAGCAATAATAGTAGTAGTAGTAACAGTATTATTGTTATTATTATTAGTAGTAGTTGTAGTAGTAGCAATAATAGTAGTAGTAGTAACAGTATTATTGCTATTAGTAGTAGCTGTAGTAGTAGTAGCAGTATTATTGTTATTATTAGTAGTAGTAGTTGTAGTAGTAGTAGCAATAGTAGTAGTAGTAGTAACAGTATTATTGTTATTATTAGTAGTAGTTGTTGTAGTAGTAGCAATAATAGTAGTAGTAGTAACAGTATTATTGCTATTAGTAGTAGCTGTAGTAGTAGTAGCAGTATTATTGTTATTATTATTATTAGTAGTAGTAGTTGTTGTAGTAGTAGCAATAATAGTAGTAGTAGTAACAGTATTATTGCTATTAGTAGTAGCTGTAGTAGCAGTAGCAGTATTATTGTTATTATTATTAGTAGTAGTAGTAGTTGTTGTAGTAGTAGCAATAATAGTAGTAGTAGTAACAGTATTATTGCTATTAGTAGTAGCTGTAGTAGTAGTAGCAGTATTATTATTAGTAGTAGTAGTAGTAGTTGTTGTAGTAGTAGCAATAATAGTAGTAGTAGTAACAGTATTATTGCTATTAGTAGTAGCTGCAGTAGCAGTATTATTGTTATTATTATTATTAGTAGTAGTTCCCAGCTAGCAGTGTACTATCGGGCCACATGTGGGTGAGGTGCGGGACATCTGGCGTACTGTCGGACTCGGGTGACGTCATTAGGGCCGAGTCTGGGCCGATATCTGTAGTAAGAGAAGCGGCTGAGTTCTGTATAACCGAACTCGGGCCACGTTCAGCATGAGGTATGTGGCCCACTATAAATATCAGAGACTCGGACCGATACCGGTAACTGTCTGGAAAACGATGGAATAATTTTAAATAAATTAAATAATTATTTTAACTTGTTAAATACCACATAATTATAGGTAGTCTTTGTTAATATTATATATTTTTTTAGATAATTGATATGCTCTAATGACTGAGACATGAACGACAAAAATGATTAGGGGAAATAGTGCAGGTTAAATTAATTATGCCAAAATTATTTTTTTGTTATTGAAATATACTACCCAAATAAAAAAATGGGACAGTATACTTACAGTTTCTTACATTTACATCGACTCACATTCTAAAAACGTTGGAACTGGAACATTTAGGGCTAGTAATAAGTTAAAAAAACAACTAAATAATGTAATGATTTCAAACAGGTGATGTCAACAGTTGATTATGATCATGAATTGGCACAAATCATGTTCAAATGAAAGGAAGAAAACAGGTTAATTGTTAAGGTGGTTTACAGGCTTAAAAGAACAATCTTTATATTTAAAATGACCGCTTCCATTTATACTAACAGCATTTACTTTTACTTCTACTTTTAATACTTAAGTACATTTAATATCAAATTACTTTTGATACTTAAGTACATTAAACATCAGATACTTTTAGACTTTTACTCAAGTAATATTCTAAAAGGTGACTTTTACCTCTATCAAAGTAAATTTCTGGTAAGATACTTGTACTTTTACTCAAGTATGGCATTCCGGTACTTTATACACCAATAAAGAATAAAACATTAGAAATTAACAAAAATGGAGAAATGTACATTTTCATATACCGACATATATCATGTCACTTGCACTACTTACTACAACTACACTACATAATACAAGTCTTACAGCGTGGGTACAGTAACGAATTATACAATGTACTCCAGCGTGGGTACAGTAACACAAAATTAAATATAGACATTTAACAAAAATAAAACACTAATTTTCATATAACCTAAGAAACTATTACCTTCATTATATGAAAATGTAAGTTTCTCGAATTAATAGATACGCACTAACCTAACGCAGCAAATTAGTAGTATTCACACACCCGTGCTTTGTTTTGGTTTGTTTGTTAGTTTATTAGGATTTTAACGTCATGTTTTACACTTTGGTTACATTCATGACAGGAACAGTAGTTACCCATTACACAAGATTCATCAGTTCACAAGGTTATATCAAACACAGACATGGACAATTTTTTGTATTTCTAATTCACCTCAGTGGGTAGCACTGTCGCCTCACAGCAAGAAGGTCCTGGGTTCGATCCTCAGGTGAGGCAGTCCGGGTCCTTTCTGTGTGGAGTTTGCATGTTCTCCCCGTGTCTGCGTGGGTTTCCTCGTGGAGCTCCGGTTTCCTCCCACAGTCCAAAAACATGCAAGTGAGGTGAATTGGAAATACAAAATTGTCTATGACTGTGTTTAACATTAATAACTTGTGAACGGATTAATCTTGTCACGAACGGGGGGCTAAGGCAAGACAAAGGGGCGGACACACACGCAGAGATGTATAACTCATGGGTTTATTAATAACAAAGGGCTAGGAACCTGACTAGAAACATGACTAGGAACCTGAGCTAGATACAGTACATGACTATTAACATGAGCTAGAAACATGACTTAACATGACTAAACGTGACTTAACATGACTTTGTAACAAGAGCTATGAACATGAGCTATACAGACCCAAACAGAGTCATTCAACAAAGCCAAACAGTCATGAACAGGAGTCAGTCCAACCAACATTGTTACAAAACAGTTCCCCATTTTGTGCTCCAGAGCACCTCTTAAATAGAGGGCAGCAAAGTACAGTGGTGCTTGAAATTTTGTGAACCCTTTAGAATTTTCTATATTTCTGCATAAATATGACCTAAAACATCATCAGATCAGAAGTCCTAAAAGTAGATGAGACAAATGAGACAAAAATATTGTACTTGGTCATTTATTTATTGAGGAAAATGATCCAATATTACATATTTGTGAGTGGCAAAAGTATGTGAACCTTTGCTTTCAGTATCTGGTGTGACCCCCCTTTGCAGCAATAACTGCAACTAAACGTTTCCGGTAACTGTTGATCAGTCCTGCACACCGGCATGGAGGAATTTTAGCCCATTCCTCCGTACAGAACAGCTTCAACTCTGGGATGTTGGTGGGTTTCCTCACATTAACTGCTCGCTTCAGGTCCTTCCACAACATTTCGATTGGATTAAGGTCAGGACTTTGACTTGGCCATTCCAAAACATTAACTTTATTCTTCTTTAACCATTCTTTGTAGAACGACTTGTGTGCTTAGGGTCGTTGTCTTGCTGCATGACCCACCTTCTCTTGAGATTCAGTTTATGGACAGATGTCCTGACATTTTCCTTAAGAATTCTGATATAATTCAGAATTCATTGTTCCATCAATGATGGCAAGCCGTCCTGGCCCAGATGCAGCAAAACAGGCCCAAACCATGATACTACCACCACCATGTTTCACAGATGGGATAGGGTTCTTATGCTGGAATGCAGTGTTTTCCTTTCTCCAAACATATCGCTTTTCATTTAAACCAAATGTTCTATTTTTGTCTCATCTGTCCACAAATCATTCTTCCAATAGTCTTCTGGCTTGTCCACGTGATCTGTAGCAAACTGCAGACAAGCAGCAATGTTCTTTTTGGAGAGCAGTGGCTTTCTCCTTGCAACCCTGCCATGCACACCATTGTTGTTCAGTGTTCTCCTGATGGTGGACTCATGAACATTAGCCAAGGTGAGAAAGGCCTTCATTAAAAGTTACCCTGGGGTCCTTTGTGACCTCGCCGACTATTACACACCTTGCTCTTGGAGTGATCTTTGTTGGTTGACCACTCCTGGAAAGGGTAACAATGGTCTTGAATTTCCTCCATTTGTATTGGTGGAGTCCAAACTCTTTAGAGATGGTTTTGTAACCTTTTCCAGCCTGATGAGCATCAACAACTCTTTTTCTGAGGTCCTCAGAAATCTCCTTTGTTCGTGCCATGATACACTACCACAAACATGTGTTGTGAAGAGCAGACTTTGATAGATCCCTGTTCTTTAAATAAAACAGGGTGCCCACTCACACCTGATTGTCATCCCATTGATTGAAAACACCTGACTCTAATTTCACCTTCAAATTAACTGCGAAACCTAGAGGTTCACATACTTTTGCAACTCACAAATATGTAATATTGGATCATTTTCCTCAATAAATAAATGACCAAGTATAATATTTTTGTCTCATTTGTTTAACTGGGTTCTCTTTATCTACTTTTAGGACTTGTGTGAAAATCTGATGATGTTTTAGGTCGTATTTATGCAGAAATATAGAAAATTCTAAAGTGTTCACAAACTTTCAAGCACCGCTGTAAATGGGTTTAAATATTAAATATAAAAACTATTTATTAAAAAAAAATTCAACATAATAAAAATATTAAAAAGAAAATCCTGGTTGATCATATTTTGGTTGTCCAAAAAGAGGACACTTGGCTAGATGGCAGCATGGGCCTGGTGGGCACCTGTACTGGGTTGCACTGTATATAGATGCGTGATTGGCTTTATTAACTAATACCATTACAAAAGCTTCTTTTGACTAACTAGGTAAAAATCCTCACATTTCCTCTCAAAATTTGTGCAAAGCCTTTTCAGTGGTACCAAACTGTACAAATGTAGAAAAGCTCAGTTGCGTGTTAAAGTAAACATATAAAGCTAATAAGGAATTAAACAGATTAATTAAGGACATTTTATATGTATTAAAGGGGCTTTTAGAAAAGCATATTTGATCTGGACTTACACTATAATGTATTGTCCTTTAAAACACGGACAGCCCCTCTGGTAAATAGGAGGGGCATAGAAAGAGGCGTCTTCAGATTATATCAGATGTGTCAACGTCCTGTGTGTGTGTGTTTCACTGCGTGTGTTTGTTACAGAGTATGAAAACGGACGCTACACATTTCAGGTATTATATTTGTTTATTGCGCTTTATTTACAGTTTAATTTCTGATTTATTAAACGTTACGCTGGTGGAATTCACAGCCTACACTTACGTTTCTCCCCCGGTAGTTCATAAACACTTTTGGTTTTGGGTGTAACGGTTTCTTTTTGGTTCGTCACAGGAAACCAGTTTATTTTAGTTAAGGGAACTTCTGCTCCATGACCAATAACATGAAAATCAACCCAAAGCTCGAATAATACATAAAATACATGAAAAATAAGGTTAAAAGTAAATGTTTCTAAACATTTGTGGGATTCCTGGTGGTTTTTTCTGCGCCTCTAAAACACACAAAAACACCTAAATTTCTCTTAAAGGTCCAGATGTGCAAGTAAAGATAAAAAACCTAATAAAAACAAGCAGAACTTCTTACTGTTAATGTATTAAATCTGAAGTATCGAGGCTAACAGTGGCCTTGCAACATACTAATGCCTAAACACAGTTTCTAGTTTCTGGACTATAACCAAACATACACAAATGTGGGATCAAGGAAACCGTGAGAACTTGAACTATAAAAATTATTATTAATTCTTGAGAAAATGAATGAGTAATAATGTTGCAATTCTATAGTGTTGTTGCCAGATGTCAATCACAAACATAAGCGGATCAAGTCAATCATTAAGCACACATACTGCTCTAACTCAGAAATCATTTCACAAATTGTCACCAAACTTCAAATCACATAGCAAAGGGGGTTCAAAAGCTATGACAAAAAATATGTAACTGCAGTTCTAGGTGGCGCTATAACATGCCAGATAATGTTACACAAAGATTGTCCAATTGACATGAAATTTGGCATTGTGCTTCTGTGTCCTATCCTGCTTTGGGAATGGTCCCATACCTTTGGTGCACAGTGGGCTAATTTCTGCTTGAACCCCAGACATTATTGCTTGTATCAGTAATTTAATCAGTTTAATGTTAATCAGTTCTAACCAGTCTGATCAGTTTAAATAGCAACTAGACGTTCAACTGAGACAAATTGCAAGGATAATAAAAAAAAAAACAGGATGCACCTGGGTTTGATCCCCAGGCGGGACGGTCCAGGTCCTTTCTGTGCGAAGTTTGCATGTTCTTCCCGTGTCTGCGTGGGTTTTCTCCGAGAGCTCTGATTTCCTCCCACAGTCCAAAAACATGCAGTCAAGTTAATTGGAGACACTAAATTGCCCTATAGGTGAATGGGTATGTGTGTGTGTGTCTACCCTGCGATGGACTGGCGCCCTGTACAGGGTGTTACTGTGTGCCTTGCGCCTATTGAAAAGCTGGGATAGGCTCCAGAACCCTCCCGACCCTAATTGGATAAGCGGTTAAGACAGTGAGTGCCACAACAAATGGGTCTGAATACTTTTGTGAATAAAGAATTTCAGTGTATGGGTGATTAACTGTAGCCTGACAATATACAGTACTGGCTGCATCTTTTAACCTGCACGAGGCGGGTTCATACGTGAACCGATCTCCATCGTTCCCCGTCTCACTATGCAGGCACCATCAATCAGCCAGCAGAGGCCGTAATTGCAGCAGTGGGCTAACATATTTTACGGCTATTTTAAGCACCCAATCATTTGTAAATTAATTTAATACCAGACAAGTCGATAATCTTTTAAATAATCACATCAGATAACAAATTTTA